>NC_133325.1:677106217-677450801 GCF_042186555.1 Aquarana catesbeiana | reverse complement strand
CCCTAGCTATGATAACTTCTGCATTTCTGATTGTCCCTCTGCCATCAGGGCTGCAGCATATGGTGTTACCCTTTCCTAGATGTCTGGGGCATCATTCCGCAACTATGCAGCCACCCAGCGCTGCAACCTATGGTTCCATCTAATCCATCTGGGTGTCTGTGTTGCGGCGGGTGTAAGGTCAGTCAGAGGGTTTTTCTCCATTTGCCTTGATCCTTAGTCACCACTGCGGCCCGGGTCTGAGCTCTTTGCGCTGTGCCGTCATTGCTATTGGCGGCTACAGTGCATGCGCGGATCCCAAGCGCATGCGCGGTGGTGAATTTTGACCGGTCTAGATGACATCATCAATCGGCTTAGCCGATTGGTTGTCCTGTGCGGGACGCATATACAAATGGATGCTGTTTCAGCAACCAGTGCTACCACCACCATCGTTATGGTCCCGGAGCAGAGGTTTGTTGTTTAGAAGGTCCCCTTACTAGGTGTGTTGTTTTTACGATGCAGCCATTTCTTTGATTCTATTGTCTTTATATCCTTGTGGTCATTTTCTTGGCTTCCATGGTATTTTCTTTCTTCTCTTTCCTTAAAGATAACGTGGTGCTTACCTGTTGATTGGCTTGTGAGCAGTCTTTGATTCTTGCAATACTTTATCACCAGTGACTAGCAGTCTTTGGGTTTAACCTCTCTGATTATTCTGTGGATATGTTATTTACATTAATACTTCTTTCTCTGAATTAAATGTCACTGGTCCACAACTAGGTAAGTTTATACTAGCTGATCTTTTTAACTAAGATTATATCCACCTTTTATAACTAGTACTACTTCAGACCATGTTGTCCTATTTACATGTCGTTGTCTTTTAGAACTTGGCACCAGCACACAAATACCTTTTTGAGGGGGTCTCCTTGGTCCTCAACAACCGCCTTGCTCCTTTTCTTGTTTTTAACCAACACTCAACATAATCATTATACAGTAAGTGTGGCCTTGGTACTCATATGAATACATTAGTATCTGTGTTTTTTCTATACCCTCCACCTCTGCTTTAAGGGGCTGATTGGCAAATTTGGCCAGACTTTCCCATTTTGATATCGTTCTTTGTTTTCTTATAATTCTCTGTTTATATAGTGTCACTTTGTGAATATAATGTTATACACACCCCCATAGTTGTTGGTTTGCTCCTTCTACCTGGTTTGGTTACCCAGGTTGCTGTTCCTCTGGATTATAGACAATTGGAACTTTTTATTACATTATTTTGTTATTGCTGTTATGTATATGTTTTTGTATAAAATATTCATATGAAGCATATTTCTTTCATGCATAATAGGTGCCTTAAGCTCCCGAAGAAGCGCTTGGCGCGTAACATGTAGAGCAAGTCAAGTTACAGTATGCCACAGAACTACAGTACATCAAGCACTCTGGAACCAATATACCATTTATAATGGTTTTCATTTTCTGACATAGTACAATTGTGTGATGTATAAGTGGTTAATACCTTATCATACAGGCAGTATACATTAGGGCGATTTTAAAGCATATTTTTTTAATATTGTTTTAAATGTAAAAAAATATTTGTGACAGACCAAGCCGGGAGAGAGACTTTTGGAGGGGACTGTATGCTAGCCTCTTGCCGATCGATCGTGGGCCCTTGCATTTGCATACAGCCTGCCTGGTGTTTGTTCTGAGCTATCACAACTGGGTTAGAACGGCACAGAGCTGTAGTTCTAATCCCGGAGCATCGGATGACTGAACAATCAGATGTTGCGATCTGCAATCTGATTCTATAGCTGCAGAGGAGTGTCGGGAGAGTGGAACCGAGCAAGCAAGGGGCTCGTTACAATATTTTCTTTTTGTTATTGTTTACGGGTGTGCCTAAAAAGTCCAGGTTCAATGCTCTTTTTTCAATCTTCATAGTACAAGCAATGAACCTGAAGAACATTGTCCCCTCCTAGCCACCAAAACTTAACTACACCTAATTTTTGCCACAGTTGTTGGTTAACAGCAGGTTGCTGTCTCCCTGAAGTGTCCTTCATTCTCAAAGTTTTAGGGAGGTATGGCTTAGTTACTGAGGTGAAACTCTTCTGACTTTCACTATGCAATCATGTGCAAGAAAAAATGTTTTTTTGTTTTTATTTTTCTTGCACATGATTGGTTATTCATTGTTGAGTGAAACTTTACCACATTTACCAAGCTATGGGGCAAATTCCCTTGCAAGGTGCAACTTTCCTTACAAAGTGAACAGCCTATGAGCCCTTAGAACAGTGATGGTGAACCTTGGCACCCCAGATGTTTTCCCATGATGCACAACTACACTGCAGAGTGCATGAGCAACATGGGAAATGCAGTTCGAAAAACATCTGGGGTACCAAGGTTCACCATCACTGCCTTAGTATATCAACCAGACTGCATCACTCAAAATCAACATTTGATTCACTTGGGCAATGTGTAATACTTTACGGTGTATTACTGCATGCATTTTAGCATGCATTATCCTGTGCAGTAAGACTGCATATTCTTTTTGAATGAGCTTTCAACTCACGACAATGGACTTTTTAAAATCTTTAGGCTTGGGTCATGAAAAGGAACCAGAGCATCCACGAAAATCTAAACAATCCATACCATGCAAACCCTGAGTGCCACAAAGCAGCAGTGGAAGGCAGACTAGCCAAAAATACAAACAATGATGAGTCACAGAACACACCAAGTAGCACAAGTCCTAGTGTGGCATATAAAAAGAATTACAATGAAAGAGATGTAACATATTTTTGCATATTCCAAATACAATACATATATATATATATATATATATATATATATATATATATATATATATATGAGTATAAGAATAGTCTTTTTCTTAGATGACGAGTAAAGATAAATTAGCAGAAACCTTCTGAAGGAAGCATACTAATTGTTTTCAATAAAAAAGCGATTTTAAACATTTGTTGCTTAGTCATACATCTGTGTAAGATTAAAGTGATTTTAAAGGAAATATTTAAAAAAACTAAATAACAAACATGTTAAATATACCTGCTCTATACAATGGTTTTGCAGCCCTGATACTCTTCTTTTTGGGTCCCCCGGCAATGGTCCTTGCCCCTCCCCCCTGCAGAGTGTGACCAATAGCAAGTCCTTTGCCACAGGGGCAACTCAAGCAGGCCCGCTCCCGAGCCATGCTCTGTGTGTCCAGTCACACACAGTGTGTGGCTTGACCCCCCCCTTCTCCTCATTGGCTCACTGGCTGTGTTTGACAGCAGCAGGAGCTAATGACTCCCACTAATGTGTGCACCAATGAGAAGAGAGATGGACACAGGAGAGCTGCTGCTCTCATGCACATTGCTGGATCCAGATGGGACACAGGTAAGTATAAAGGGGAGGAGCTGCACCCAGAAGGTGTTTTAACCTTGAGCCTTTAGAACTACTTTAAGTCTGTTAACCATGGGTGTTGTCAATGGCTCATTTTTAATGGTAAGGAAAGGTAATTTTTAATAACATTCAATTACAATATGAATAGTGTATATTATTTTTTCTTAATTTGCTATTTTTTTCCCCACAAAAGTGGAGTTACCCTTTATTTAGAATACCATGTCCATTCCTGGAGACCTCAATTATAAGTAATATTGATAAGAAAAATCATTGACAGGCAAACAAAATGGTCTGAGGGATAAAATATTTCAGGAGAGACTTCAGGAACCTAATATGTACAGTCTGGAGGACATAGTTGAAATATTTAAATACTTTAAAGTGATACAAAAGTCTTGTTTTTTTTTAATAACAAACATGGCATACTTACCTGCTCTGTTTTGCACAGAGCAGCCCAGAACCTCCTCTTATTATGTCCCTCTTTGGTGCTCCTGGCCCCTCCCTCCTGCTGAATGCCCCCACAGCCAACAGCTTGCTATGGGGGCACCTCAGCTCCGTTTGTCCATTCAAACACAAAGCTGCTACTAGGCCCAGCCCCCTCCCTCTCCTCATTGGCTCACTGAGTTTGATTGACACTAGTGGGTGCCAATGATGAACCGCTGCTGTCTCAGTCAACTAGGAGCAAGAGTCCCGTGCAGCCGAGTTTCTCGTGCAACATCGCTGGATCAAGATGGGGCTCAGGTAAGTATTGGGGGGGCTGAGGGTGGCTGCTACACACAGTTTTTATCGTAATGCATGGAATGCATTATGAGAAAACACCTTCTGCCTTTACAACCACTTTAAGGGTATGAATAGGGTTCAGGAGGACAGTATTTTTAATATGAAGTTAAGATCAAGAACATGGGTATATGATCTCAAATTATCAGAAGGAAACTTCAAAACTAATTTTAGGAATCTTATGAATATTAGGAATTATTACTTTATTGAAAGAGTAGTTGATGTTTGGAATAGACTTCTAGTAGAGGTAGTGAATCAATTACCAGTAGGTGGATTCAAACATGCTTGGGACAAACATAGATCTATAACCAGACAAAAAAATGTATAATATATACAGTATATACAGACTCAGTGATCTGCTATCACTCTTCTATATTTAGTGCCAGTACAGATAGTTTTCAGCAATCCCAGCATAGAGCAATGCCCTATCCCAATGCCACCCTAACACTAACCCTAACTCTTACCCCAACCCTGCAGCCTCTCAGCTAGCAGCTTGCTCAGAAGTTACAATGTTGCAGTCTGATCACCGAGGGAGAGAAAATGCTTCCCCCTGCCTGCAGAAGTTTGATGACATCATCTTGTAAGCAGGGCCCTGATTCATCGCCAGCAACTGTCATGCTGGCCAAGGACACCTACCACTGTCCTCAAGCAACAGAAATGAGATGGGATAAAGGGCACCTGTAATTTGGAGAAACTCTACCATCTTGAATACACGCATACTCCTAGCCTGAGACCTACTTAAAGAAATAAACAAATGTTCACATGGTCAGCTTTATAATGTTTTACTGTACAAGGAAAAGATGCACAGTGCTTTTGCATACATAAGCACACCTTCTTCTTTCATTTGTCAAAAGTATAACTGAACAACCTAGATTCATATGTAACACAATGCCATCCAGTACCTCCATAATACTCAGTTGTAGGCCCCCTTAAGGGGAGCCTATAGCAGGCCTACCCTGAAGGGCACACTCCATACAAGCTACAACCTAAACAGTGGTGTCTTGTAAGCTATCCTTTCCCATCAACCTCTGCCCTAAAGTTCAGATTATAAAGGACTAAGCTATTCCCATCCTTAGTACCTACCCAGGTACTAACCCTGCTTACAATCAAAGCCTAGGCAAAGCCACTAGACTGGAGTACAGTAACTGAATTTCACTGATAAAAAGTAGAGCTTAAAATGATTGTAGGGTTTTTTTTTTTAATAACAAACATTTCATACTTTCCTCCACTGTGCAGCTCGTTTTGCAGAGAGTGGCCCCGAACCTTGTCTTCTGGAGTCCCCCGGCGGCTCTTGCGGCTCCTCCCCACATCAGATAACCCCCTAGGAGAAGCACTCTCCTGGAGGGTTACCTTGCGGGCGTACTCCCGAGTCCAGCATTTGCGTCCATAGACACGTATTCCGGACTCGGCCCCGCTCCCGGTGCTCGTGTCATTGGATTTGATTGACAGCAGCAGGAGCCAATGGTTGCGCTGCTATCAATCTATCCAATCAAGAGCAGGGACCCCGTAGAGAGAGGGAGAGCGCATCCTCTGCGACAAATATGGGGCTCGGGTAAGTAAAATGGGGCGCTGGGGGGCGGGTCACTGCCAGGTGTTTTTTCACCTTAATGCATAGGATGAAAAAACATGAGGGTTTACAACCCCTTTAAAAACTGTATTGTTTTTTATATTGTCACATATCAACAATGTGTCCATGTAGACCTTTTAGGGTACTGAAAGGTCCACTTTTAGTAATATAAAGGTGATAGAAGAAAATTTGACTAAAAGAACAAATATCATTTTACATTCACATGAAGGAAAGAAAAGAATCATACATTGTTGTCTGAGATTAGAAGTCAACATTTGATAACACCAGACCTTGGGGTTGATCATCAGCTCCACTGAAATAAATCATCCATTGCACATAATGCTGCAGAAATGTATTGTGTGACAGCATATGTACAGATATGTCATCACCAGGGCTAAGTGATAAATGCCATCAATTTAAGGCAGTGGATCTCTTAAGTGATAGGCTATAATGGACCTTGGTACTGATGAATTTTTGCCACATTGTAGACTATTTGTTGTTCATAGAAGTTGATCATTTGTTTGGATCACAGCAGCAGAAATTGCTCTCTCAGTGGGGCTACCTTATACATTCCTTAAATGTATATAATTGTTAAAACAAATTGCAATTAAAGTGAAAGCAGAGGCAGTATGTGGGAGGATGAACCTAATAAGCAATAATTAGTAGTAAGGAAGGTAAAAGCAACAAATACGGTAATTCAGACATAAAACTGGTTCTTTTGAAGAAAGCCAAAATGCATTTTGTGTAAAGTATTCTGCCAACTGATTAACCAAACAAATAAGGAATGAGTTATTTGTGCAGCACTGCAGCAGACAATGCTAATTTCTTTTCCATTATATTTCTTGCACTGAGATTGTTATAGTGTTTGGTTTCATATATACAAGATATAGCCAAGGAGATTTAATAATAGTCACATCAAAATCTAATTTATTCAGATCACTATTAGATGTTTTTCATATACACACAGATGAATCACTTTAAACGTAACACACCAATACATTAAGATAATGAGTTTCCAATTCTTATTTGAGAAAGGGATATTCTTTTATTAAAATATTATTCCCAAAAAAGGATGTCTGAAACAGAAAAAATCATAGATATGCAAGCAAATGTTATTGGATTTTATTATAAATAGCTTCCTCTAATAAATCCCTCAGTTTTGGATTTTTTCCACTTAGATGGAGCCAGCTGTGTTTTTTAGTATGTACACAGCTCGTGTATGTAGATGTAACTCACACTGGCTGCTTTGAAGGATGCAAGACTTGGCAAAGTGACATTCTACAACAATGAAAATCATGAGTAGTACATACTGTTTACAATATAAAGGAAAGCTGCAAGTTTTCCTTACCATCAGACCGGGCTTTCTCTGCAGTGGATTGGAGCGGTGATTGCACAGGACCTTTCATTTTTAATCCTGTATATTTTACAGTTGATTGTCTAATTTTGAATATAGTGGAACCTCAGATAACGAGCATAATCCGTTCCAGGAGTATGCTCGTAATCCAATGTACTTGCATATCAAAGTGAGTTTTCCCATTGAAGTCAATGGAAACTAAAATAATTTGTTCCACATTGACTTCAATGGGAAGCAATACTGCATGCGGCCAGAGGCGGGGGGCACCGGAGAGCCTCGTAAATGGCGAAAAGGCCCGAGGGACACTTCAGCTGACCTTGGCAAACCTTGGAAAGACTCAGTTCACGAGCCTTTTCGTGGTTTGCCGAGGTCAGCCGAACTGTCCTCGGGCCTTTCCGTGCATTTCCGAACGGGGCCGATCAGTGACTTTCGGCTCTGCTCGGCTCCGGTGCCCCCCACCTCAGGCCAAAAGAGGTACTGCACACTGCTTTTGGCCTGAATCCTGCCTGTTTTGCGAGACAACACTCGCAAACTGAGTTAGGATTTTGAGAAATACAGTGCTCGGTATGCGAAACACTTGTTAACCACGTTATTTGCAAACCGAGGTTCCACTGTATTCCTTTTTTCGGAAATATTTTCTTGTATCTTTTTTTGTACTTTTTGTTTATTTAAATGTAGCACTAACCCCCGAAGGAGCTGCTGAAATAAATTGGTCTTGTTACCGTCACCCCTTTACCTGTAGTTTCACCACATCAGGAACCTAGAGTCCGTGTTGAGCTTTGTATCCAACAATGTATGCACCAGTGAAGAGGTAGAAAGAGAGTTGCAGGGAAGTTCAAATACCTTTTCAGATCACTGAGGGATTGAAGATCTTAGAGACGATCATACCTTCAGTCCAAAGATCCTTGCCCACCCGGATAGGTCTCTCTCACTAATCTAGCAGCCGGAATGGCGCACGGACGAAAAGTCTCTGCCACAGACTTGAGAAGAACAAAATGGTTGCACGATCCTCTGCCACAGGATTTAGTATTAGATGAACAATCCTCTGCCACAGGATTTAGTATTAGATGAACGATCCACTGCCACAGGATTTAGTATTAGATGAACAGCAAACACAGTACCAGAACCTTTAAGCCAATCCGGCAGTACTGTGCTGTAGGTTGGTTAGGTATAGGTGCGTCCTCCAAGTAAGTTACCAGGCCCTCCCAAGAGACCAGCCTTTATCCTGGCTCTCACCAGCAAGGGTCCTCCCCTGGATCTCCTCAGCTTGGCTCGGCTTCTTCCTAACAGGCAAGACAGCCTAATGCCCCATACACACGGTCGGATTTTCCGACGGAAAATGTGTGATAGGACCTTGTTGTCGGAAATTCCGACCGTGTTTGGGCTCCATCACACATTTTCCATCGGATTTTCCGACACACAAAGTTTGAGAGCAGGATATAAAATTTTCCGACAACAAAATCCGTTGTCGGAAATTCCGATCGTGTGTACACAAATCCAACGGACAAAGTGCCACGCATGCTCAGAATAAATAAAGAGATGAAAGCTATTGGCCACTGCCCCGTTTATAGTCCCGACGTACGTGTTTTACGTCACCGCGTTTAGAACGATCGGATTTTCCGACAACTTTGTGTGACCGTGTGTATGCAAGACAAGTTTGAGCCAACATCCGTCGGATAAAATCCTAGGATTTTGTTGTCAGAATGTCAGAACAAAGTCTGACCATGTGTACGGGGCATAAGGACCACCTCTGCTGTGGTAGGCCCCAGACAGACTTCTGGGCCTACTTGTAGTCACATAGCCTCGGGCCAGCGTGGCACTGATGCAGGAGAAAAGTCACCACATACCTTTGGCCAGAAGGGCCAGGAGGTAAGAGAGAGAAGAAAATGGCGTCTGCCCCTTAAGTACCCTCTCCCAGAAAGCACAGCGGTGGACCACCCCCACTGGGCTGTTTCCAAGAAAGAAGAGCACTCAATACACTTCAGCCTGTTGCTCTTCCAAAACTAGCCTGTGGTGACAACGACACCTACAGACAACAGTGTGGAACTACACGCAACACAACCAATGCAGGAACATTTAGCCACAGATTAAATCTGAACTATGTACAGAACAGATAACCCCCTAAATTTACATGCAAGCGCCTGATCAACAGGAGCAGGGCGCTACATACTCCCCCCACTAGAAAAGACGGTGTCCTCAACGTGTGTCAAAAATATGACTCTCAAGCCTGAGAGTAGGTATTTGAACCAAAAACTTGGATGGGAAAGAAGAAAGACAGTAAGAAAGAATACTACAATTTCAAACATTAATCAAAATATATTCACATCAGTCATGTTACAGGAACCTCACTATCTATCTAACTGCAATGTCTCTAACAGCTTGATAGGAGATCTGATTTTACCTGAAAAAGAACAAAATTAACCACTTGCCGACCGCCGCACGACGATGTACGTCGACAGAGCGGCACGGGCAGGCAAAAGGACTTACAGGTACGATCGGACCCCCCCCCGGTGCCTGCGGCGGTCGGCAAATCTCCCCCGGCGATTGGTGGTGAGGGGGAGGCCATCCATTCGTGGCCCCCCCCTCGCGATCGCTCCCAGCCAATGGGATCATTTCCCTGCCTCTGTAGTGTACACAGAGGCAGAGGAAATGATGTCATCTCTCCTCGGCTCGGTAATTTCCGTTCCGGCCCGAGGAGAGAAGACAGGTATGTGAGTGCACCAACACTACACACACAGTAGAACATGCCAGGCACACAAAACACCCCGATCCCCCCCCGATCGCCCCCCGATCCCCCCCCAATCACCCCCCCTGTCACAAACTGACACCAAGCAGGTTTTTTTTTTTTTTTTTTTTCTGATTACTGTATTGGTGTCAGTTTGTGACAGTTACAGTGTTAGGGCAGTGAGTGTTACCCCCCTTTAGGTCTAGGGTACCCCCCTAACACCCCCTAATAAAGTTTTAACCCCTTGATCACCCCCCGTCACCAGTGTCGCTAAGCGATCATTTTTCTGATCGCTGTATTAGTGTCGCTGGTGACGCTAGTTAGGGACGTAAATATTTAGGTTCGCCGTCAGCGTTTTATAGCGACATGGACCCCCATATGCTATCTAATAAATGTTTTAACCCCTTGATTGCCCCCTAGTTAACCCTTTCACCACTGATCACCGTATAACTGTTACGGGTGACGCTGGTTAGTTCGTTTATTTTTTATAGTGTCAGGGCACCCGCCGTTTATTACCGAATAAAGGTTTAGCCCCCTGATCGCCCGGCGGTGATATGCGTCGCCCCAGGCAGCGTCAGATTAGCGCCAGTACCGCTAACACCCACGCACGCAGCATACGCCTCCCTTAGTGGTATAGTATCTGAACGGATCAATATCTGATCCGTTCAGATCTATACTAGCGTCCCCAGCAGTTTAGGGTTCCCAAAAACGCAGTGTTAGCGGGATCAGCCCAGATACCTGCTAGCACCAGCATTTTGCCCCTCCGCCCGGCCCAGCCCAGCCCACCCAAGTGCAGTATCGATCGATCACTGTCACTTACAAAACACTAAACGCATAACTGCAGCGTTCGCAGAGTCAGGCCTGATCCCTGCGATCGCTAACAGTTTTTTTGGTAGCGTTTTGGTGAACTGGCAAGCACCAGCCCCAGGCAGCGTCAGGTTAGCGCCGGTCGCGCTGACACCCACGCACGCACCGTATCCTCCCTTAGTGGTATAGTATCTGATCGGATCAATATCTGATCCGTTCAGATCTATACTAGCGTCCCCAGCAGTTTAGGGTTCCCAAAAACGCAGTGTTAACGGGATCAGCCCAGATACCTGCTAGCACCAGCGTTTTGCCCCTCCGCCCAGCCCAGCCCACCCAAGTGCAGTATCGATCGATCACTGTCACTTACAAAACACTAAACGCATAACTGCAGCGTTCGCAGAGTCAGGCCTGATCCCTGCGATCGCTAACAGTTTTTTTGGTAGCGTTTTGGTGAACTGGCAAGCACCAGCCCCAGGCAGCGTCAGGTTAGCGCCGGTCGCGCTAACACCCACGCACGCACCGTACACCTCCCTTAGTGGTATAGTATCTGAACTGATCAATATCTGACCCGATCAGATCTATACTGGCGTCCCCAGCAGTTTAGGGTTCCCAAAAACGCAGTGTTAGTGGGATCAGCCCAGATACCTGCTAGCACCTGCGTTTTGCCCCTCCGCCCGGCCCAGCCCAGCCCACCTAAGTGCAGTATCGATCGATCACTGTCACTTACAAAACACTAAACGCATAACTGCAGCGTTCGCAGAGTCAGGCCTGATCCCTGCGATCGCTAACAGTTTTTTTGGTAGCGTTTTGGTGAACTGGCAAGCGCCAGCGGCCTAGTACACCCCGGTCGTAGTCAAACCAGCACTGCAGTAACACTTGGTGACGTGGCGAGTCCCATAAGTGCAGTTCAAGCTGGTGAGGTGGCAAGCACAAGTAGTGTCCCGCTGCCACCAAGAAGACAAACACAGGCCCGTCGTGCCCATAATGCCCTTCCTGCTGCATTCGCCAATCCTAATTGGGAACCCACCACTTCTGCAGTGCCCGTACTTCCCCCATTCACATCCCCAACCAAATGCAGTCGGCTATGAGTAAGCACTCAGTCCTGAGTGCGAAACGCGTCAGCTTACCTGTACTTTCTGCATGACAGTCTTGTTATTTTGATGATCCCATTTTTTCAATAAAGTGAAGTTTTTTGACTACATCCGGTGTGCGGCATCCAAATCCTCTCCTCCATTCAAGCCTGCCAAATGCAGTCGGCTGCATGAGAGGCATTTTTATGTCCTCCCGAGTACCCCTACCCAACGAACCCCCCAAAAAGATGTTGTGTCTGCAGCAAACGCGGATATAGGCGTAACATCCGCTATTATTGTCCCTCCTGTCAATCCTGGTCTTTGCATTGGTGAATGTTTTGAACGCTACCATTCACTAGTTGAGTATTAGCGTAGGGTACAGCATTGCACAGACTAGGACACACTTTCACAGGGTCTCCCAAGATGCCTTCGCATTTTGAGAGACCCGAACCTGGAACCGGTTACAGTTATAAAAGTTACAGTTACAAAAAAAGTGTAAAAAAAAAAAAAAAAAAAAAAAACCACAAACAAAAATATAAAATAAAAAATAATAGTTGTCGTTTTATTGTTCTCTCTCTCTCTATTCTCTCTATTGTTCTGCTCTTTTTTACTGTATTCTATTCTGCAATGTTTTATTGTTATTATGTTTTATCATGTTTGCTTTTCAGGTATGCAATTTTTTATACTTTACCGTTTACTGTGCTTTATTGTTAACCATTTTTTTGTCTTCAGGTACACCATTCACGACTTTGAGTGGTTATACCAGAATGATGCTTGCAGGTTTAGGTATCATCTTGGTATCATTCTTTTCAGCCAGCGGTCGGCTTTCATGTAAAAGCAATCCTAGCGGCTAATTAGCCTCTAGACTGCTTTTACAAGCAGTGGGAGAGAATGCCCCCCCCCCCACCGTCTTCCGTGTTTTTCTCTGGCTCTCCTGTCTCAACAGGAAACCTGAGAATGCAGCCGGTGATTCAGCCAGCTGACCATAGAGCTGATCAGAGACCAGAGTGGCTCCAAACATCTCTATGGCCTAAGAAACCGGAAGCTACGAGCATTTTATGACTTAGATTTCGCCGGATGTAAATAGCACCATTGGGAAATTGGGGAAGCATTTTATCACACCGATCTTGGTGTGGTCAGATGCTTTGAGGGCAGAGGAGAAATCTAGGGTCTAATAGACCCCAATTTTTTCAAAAAAGAGTACCTGTCACTACCTATTGCTATCATAGGGGATATTTACATTCCCTGAGATAACAATAAAAATGATAAAAAAAAAAAAAAATGAAAGGAACAGTTTTAAAATAAGATAAAAAAGCAAAAAAAAATAAAGAAAAAAAAAAAAAAAAAAAGCACCCCTGTCCCCCCTGCTCTCGCGCTAAGGCGAACGCAAGCGTCGGTCTGGCGTCAAATGTAAACAGCAATTGCACCATGCATGTGAGGTATCACCGTGACGGTCAGATCGAGGGCAGTAATTTTAGCAGTAGACCTCCTCTGTAAATCTAAAGTGGTAACCTGTAAAGGCTTTTAAAGGCTTTTAAAAATGTATTTATTTTGTTGCCACTGCACGTTTGTGCGCAATTGTAAAGCATGTCATGTTTGGTATCCATGTACTCGGCCTAAGATCATCTTTTTTATTTCATCAAACATTTGGGCAATATAGTGTGTTTTAGTGCATTAAAATGTAAAAAAATGTGTGTTTTTTCCCCAAAAAATGCGTTTGAAAAATCGCTGCGCAAATACTGTGTGAAAAAAAAAAATGAAACACCCACCATTTTAATCTGTAGGGCATTTGCTTTAAAAAAATATATAATGTGTGGGGGTTCAAAGTAATTTTCTTGCAAAAAAAAATAATTTTTTCATGTAATCAAAAAGTGTCAGAAAGGGCTTTGTCTTCAAGTGGTTAGAAGAGTGGGTGATGTGTGACATAAGCTTCTAAAAGTTGTGCATAAAATGCCAGGACAGTTCAAACCCCCCCCCAAATGACCCCATTTTGGAAAGTAGACACCCCAAGCTATTTGCTGAGAGGCATGTCGAGTCCATGGAATATTTTATATTGTGACAAAAGTTGCGGGAAAGAGACAAATTTTTTTTTTTTTTTTGCACAAAGTTGTCACTAAATGATATATTGCTCAAACATGCCATGGGAATATGTGAAATTACACCCCAAAATACATTCTGTTGCTTCTCCTGAGTACGGGGATAAGACATGTGTGAGACTTTTTGGGAGCCTAGCCGCGTATGGGACCCTGAAAACCAAGCACCGCCTTCAGGCTTTCTAAGGGCGTAAATTTTTGATTTCACTCTTCACTGCCTATCACAGTCTCGGAGGCCATGGAATGCCCAGGTGGCACAAAACCCCTCCAAATGACCCCATTTTGGAAAGTAGACACCCAAAGCTATTTGCTGAGAGGTATAGTGAGTATTTTGCAGACCTCACTTTTTGTCACAAAGTTTTGAAAATTAAAAAAAGAAAAAAAAATTTTTTTTTTTTGTCTTTCTTCATTTTCAAAAACAAATGAGAGCTGCAAAATACTCACCATGCCTCTCAGCAAATAGCTTGGGGTGTCTACTTTCCAAAATGGGGTCATTTGGGGGGGGTTTGTGCCACCTGGGCATTCCATGACCTCCGAAACTGTGATAGGCAGTGAAGAGTGAAATCAAAAATGTACACCCTTAGAAATCCTGAAGGCGGTGATTGGTTTTCGGGGGCCCGTACGCGGCTAGGCTCCTAAAAAGTCCCACACATGTGGTATCCCCATACTCAAGAGAAGCAGCAAAATGTATTTTGGGGTGCAATTCCACATATGCCCATGACCTGTGTGAGCAATATATCATTTAGTGACAACTTTGTGCAAAAATAAATAAATAAATAAATAAATTGTCACTTTCCCGCAACTTGTGTCAAAATATAAAATATTCCATGGACTCAACATGCCTCTCAGCAAATAGCTTGGGGTGTCTACTTTCCAAAATGGGGTCATTTGGGGGGGGTTTGTGCCATCTGGGCATTTTATGGCCTTCAAAACTGTGATAGGTAGTGAGGAGTAAAATCAAAAATGTACGCCCTTAGAAATCCTGAAGGCAGTGATTGGTTTTCGGGGCCCCGTATGCGGCTAGGCTCCCAAAAAGTCCCACACATGTGGTATCCCCATACTCAGGAGAAGCAGCTAAATGTATTTTGGGGTGCAATTCCACATATGCCCATGGCCTGTGTGAGCAATATATCATTTAGTGACAACTTTTTGTAATTTTTTTTTTTTGTCATTATTCAATCACTTGGGACAAAAAAAATGAATATTCAATGGGCTCAACATGCCTCTCAGCAATTTCCTTGGGGTGTCTACTTTCCAAAATGGGGTCATTTGGGGGGGTTTTGTACTGCCCTGCCATTTTAGCACCTCAAGAAACGACATAGGCAGTCATAAATTAAAGGCTGTGTAAATTCCAGAAAATGTACCCTAGTTTGTAGGCGCTATAACTTTTGCGCAAACCAATAAATATACACTTATTGACATTTTTTTTTACCAAAGACATGTGGCCAAATACATTTTGGCCTAAATGTATGACTAAAATTGAGTTTATTGGATTTTTTTTAGAACAAAAAGTAGAAAATATCATTTTTTTTCAAAATTTTCGGTCTTTTTCCGTGTATAGCGCAAAAAATAAAAATGGCAGAGGTGATCAAATACCATCAAAAGAAAGCTCTATTTGTGGGAAGAAAAGGACGCAAATTTTGTTTGGGTACAGCATTGCATGACCGCGCAATTAGCAGTTAAAGCGACGCAGTGCCAAATTGGAAAAAGTGCTCTGGTCAGGAAGGGGGTAAATCCTTCCGGGGCTGAAGTGGTTAAACACACAAAAATATACATCAGCATCACCAATCAGTTGGGAGTAGGGATGAGCTTCGTGTTCGAGTCGAACCCATGTTCGACTCGAACATCGGCTGTTCGCCCGTTCGCCGAATTGCGAACGATATGGGCCGTTCGCGCTAAATTCGTGTGGCGCGTCACGGCCCATAATTCACTGCGGCATCGCAGTGCATTGCTGGCTGATGATTGGCCAAGCATGCACTATGACCCGCATGCTTGGCCAATCACAGCGCCGTCAGTAGAGAGAGCTGTAATTGGCCAAAGCCAGGGTGGCTTTGGCCAATTATGGCTCAGGGGATTTAGTACACACCCCACACTATATAAGGCCGCCTGCACGGCGGCCCTGTGTAGTGTGTGTTCCAGTGTGCTGAGAGATAGAGGGAGAGAGAGACAGTGTCATTTGATTTGAGTTAGATAGATTAGGCAGAACAGTCAGTCAGTTAGCTGCACTTACAGTGTATTGTGTATATATATGCATCCCAGGTGTTGCATATATATATATACACTGTATTCAGTTTAGCTAGATCCGTTCCTGTTATCTTCTATCTAGACTATTTACATTTAATGCAGTGCGTCCTGCTCACAGTGTTCAGCTAGATCCGTTCCTGCAATTTACATTTAGTGCAGTGCGTCCTGCTCACAGTGTTCAGCTAGATCCGTTCCTGCTATTTACATTTAGTGCAGTGCGTCCTGCTCACAGTGTTCAGCTAGATCCGTTCCTGCTATTTACATTTAGTGCAGTGCGTCCTGCTCACAGTGTTCAGCTAGATCCGTTCCTGTTATTTACATTTAGTGCAGTGCGTCCTGCTCACAGTGTTCAGCTAGATCCGTTCCTGCTATTTACATTTAGTGCAGTGCGTCCTGCTCACAGTGTTCAGCTAGATCCGTTCCTGCTATTTACATTTAGTGCAGTGCGTCCTGCTCACAGTGTTCAGCTAGATCCGTTCCTGCTATTTACATTTAGTGCAGTGCGTCCTGCTCACAGTGTTCAGCTAGATCCGTTCCTGCTATTTACATTTAGTGCAGTGCGTCCTGCTCACAGTGTTCAGCTAGATCCGTTCCTGTTATCTTCTAGACTATTTACATTTAGTGCAGTGCGTCCTGCTCACAGTGTTCAGCTAGATCCGTTCCTGTTATTTACATTTAGTGCAGTGCGTCCTGCTCACAGTGTTCAGCTAGATCCGTTCCTGCTATTTACATTTAGTGCAGTGCGTCCTGCTCACAGTGTTCAGCTAGAGCCGTTCCTACTATTTACATTTAGTGCAGTGCGTCCTGCTCACAGTGTTCAGCTAGATCCGTTCCTGTTATCTTCTAGACTATTTACATTTAGTGCAGTGCGTCCTGCTCACAGTGTTCAGCTAGATCCGTTCCTGCTATTTACATTTAGTGCAGTGCGTCCTGCTCACAGTGTTCAGCTAGATCCGTTCCTGTTATCTTCTAGACTATTTACATTTAGTGCAGTGCGTCCTGCTCACAGTGTTCAGCTAGATCCGTTCCTGTTATCTTCTAGACTATTTACATTTAGTGCAGTGCGTCCTGCTCACAGTGTTCAGCTAGATCCGTTCCTGTTATCTTCTAGACTATTTACATTTAGTGCAGTGCGTCCTGCTCACAGTGTTCAGCTAGATCCGTTCCCGTTATCTTCTAGACTATTTACATTTAGTGCAGTGCGTCCTGCTCACAGTGTTCAGCTAGATCCGTTCCTGTTATCTTCCTACTGACAGGCAGGCTTGTCTGGTTACAGTATATAAAGCTACCTGAAGAAAATTACAGGTGTTCTATTTGATCCTATTAGTACCACGGTCAGGCAGCTAGACTATTTACATTTAGTACAGTGCGTCCTGCTCACAGTGTACAGCTAGATCCGTTCCTGTTATCTTCCTACTGACAGGCAGGCTTGTCTGGTTACAGTATATAAAGCTACCTGAAGAAAATTACAGGTGTTCTATTTGATCCTATAAGTACCACGGTCAGGCAGCTAGACTATTTACATTTAGTACAGTGCATCCTGCTCACAGTGTTCAGCTAGATCCGTTCCTGTTATCTTCCTACTGACAGGCAGGCTTGTCTGGTTACAGTATATAAAGCTACCTGAAGAAAATTACAGGTGTTCTATCCCAGCTTAGTGCAGCTACAGGCCATTAGTATGTCTGGAAGGCCAAGAAGGAGAGGCAGACAGTCACAAGCCAATAAGAGAGGGCAAGCAGGCTCTGTGTCTAGTGCTGGTCATGGAGACGGTGCATCCTCATCAGCACGTGGCCATGGGACACGCTTGGCCTTTTTTTCGGCAGCTGGCCGTGTTGAGCCGCAACATGCGGAAGACTTGGTCGAGTGGATGACCAAGCCGTCCTCATCCTCCTCATCCTCTCTCACCCATGCCCAGGGTGCTTTGTCTGGCAAAGCAGCGGCCTCTTCCCTCAGCTCAATGTCATCAGTGACTCCTTCCCTAGCTCCACCATGTCCTCATGAGGATTCCCTCGAACTGTTTGACCACAGTGTTGGGTACATGCTCCAGGAGGATGCCCAGCGTTTGGAAGGCTCTGATGACGATACTGAGCTCGATGAAGGCAGTAACATGAGCACGGACAGAGGGGGTGCCCAAGAAGGACAGCAATCTGGCAGTCATGCTCCCCCTGCTGCAGCATACTGCCAGGTTTGCTCCAGTGATGAGGAGGGAGGGGATGATGAGGTCACTGACTCAACGTGGGTGCCTGATAGGAGAGAGGAGGAGGAGGAGGAGGAGGAGGCGGCCAAAACATCTCCCGCTTGGGTACCACATGCTTGACCAGACATATGTTGACCTGCCATGCAGTTCGTTGGCAAGCGTATCTAAAAGACCCACACCAAAGAACAAAGAGGATCTCTCCTTGCTCCTCATCAGCTGAGATTTCCAACCCCACTAGACCTTCAGTCCTCTCTGAGACCTGCAGTGAGAGGAATGAAGGTGTAGAATTAGGTGTGTCACAGCCAAGTACTTGTGGGCAATCTGCTTTTGGTACACCGACGTCAGATTGTACCAGGCAAATTTCCCTGCCCCAGCTGCTGCACCGCCGAAAGAAGTTTGCTCCCAGCCATCCACATGCCCAGCGGTTGAATGCTAGCTTGGCAAAATTGCTAGCACTTCAACTGCTGCCTTTTCAGTTGGTAGACTCTGCCCCCTTCCGTGAGTTTGTGGAATGTGCGGTTCCTCAGTGGCAGGTACCCAAACGCCACTTTTTCTCACGGAAGGCGATTCCGGCTCTCTACCGGCATGTGGAAGGTAATGTCCATGCCTCGCTGGACATGGCGGTCAGCGGTAAGGTGCATATTACCGCTGACTCATGGTCCAGCAGGCATGGACAGGGACGTTACCTAAGTTTCACGGCGCATTGGATGACTCTGCTGGCAGCTGGGAAGGATGCAGGACAAGGTGCAGTAGTGTTGGAGGTTGTTCCGCCACCACGCCTCCAAAATGCTGATTGTGACACACCTCTCTCCTCCACCCCCTCCTCTTCTTCTTCCTCCATGGCCTCTTCCTCGGAACCAGCGGTGCTCCGTAGGCGTTCAAGGGGCTACGCAAGTACGCAGGCCAAAAGATGCCATGCGGTGCTTGAGCTGGTGTGCTTGGGGGACAGGAGCCACACTGGGGCAGAGGTTCTGTCAGCTCTGCAGGGGCAGGTTCAGAGGTGGTTGACGCCACGCCAACTTAAGGCAGGAATGGTGGTTTGCGACAATGGCACCAACCTCCTCTCTGCCCTCCGACAGGGACAAATGACCCATGTGCCCTGTTTGGCTCACGTCCTTAACTTGGTGGTGCAGCGGTTCTTGGGCAGGTACCCGGGCTTACAGGATGTCCTGAGGCAGGCCAGGAAAGTCTGTGTGCATTTCCGCCGGTCATATAATGCCAGTGCTCGGCTGACGGACCTCCAAAAGGAGTTTAACCTGCCCAAGAACCGCCTAATCTGTGACATGCCCACCAGGTGGAACTCAACGTTGGCCATGCTGCAGCGGCTGCACACGCAGCAGAGGGCCATCAATGAGTACCTGTGCGACTATGGCACCAGGACAGGGTCAGGGGAGCTTGGTTTTTTTTCCCCACGCCAGTGGGCCATGATCAGGGATGCATGCACTGTCCTGTCACCATTCGAGGAGGCCACGAGGATGGTGAGCACTGACAGTGCATGCATCAGTGACACTGTCCCCCTTGTCCACCTGTTGGAGCACACGCTGCGTGGAATAATGGACAGGGCACTTGAGGCAGAACAGAGGCAGGAAGAGGAGGACTTTCTTAGCTCTCAAGGCCCCCTTTATCCAGACAGTGTTCCTGCGTGCCCGCCGATCACACAGGAAGAGGACGAGGAGGAGGAGGAGGAGGAGGAAGATTGTGTCAGTATGGAGGTGGAGCCTGGCACTCAGCATCAGCAGCAGTCTTTAAGGGATCAGTCCCAAGGAACACATGGACTTGTACGTGGCTGGGAGGAGGTGGCTGCGGACGTTGTTGTCCTTAGTGACCCAGAGGACTCCGGACTGAATGCCTCAGCAAACCTACGCTGCATGGCCTCCCTGATCCTGCAAAGCCTGCGTAAGGATCCTCGTATTCGTGGTATCAAGGAGAAGGACCAATACTGGCTGGCAACCCTCCTTGATCCACGTTACAAGGGTAAGGTTGCGGACCTTATCTTGCCATCGCAGGGGGAGCAGAGGATGAAACATCTTCGGGAGGCCTTGCAGAAAGGTCTGTGCAACGCGTTCCCAGAGACTGGGAGGTTACAAACTCCTGTTTCTGGACAACGTGTTGCTGAGGCTTCGGTCAGTCAAAGAAGGAGCGGTGGAGAAGGTGGCCGTCTGACCGATGCGTTCAGACAATTTTTTGGTCCGCAGCCCCAAGGTATGATCGGTTCCAGCAACCATCGCCAGCGTCTGTTTTACATGGTGCAGGAATACCTAGGGGCAAGATCAGACTTGGACACCTTTCCCACCGAAAATCCTCTGGGTTACTGGGTCTTGAGGATGGATCACTGGCCAGAGCTTGCACAGTATGCAATTGAGCTACTGGCCTGTCCTGCATCCAGCGTTCTTTCGGAACGCACATTCAGTGCTGCTGGAGGCGTGGTAACCGATCACAGGGTGCGTCTGTCCACCAACTCGGTCGATCGGCTGACCTTCATAAAAATGAATGAGTCTTGGATCACCACCAGCTACCAAGCACCTGATGCTGATGTAACCGAATAATTTTTTTTGAAATCTCAGATCCCTTCAAAGACTGCCTATGCTGATGCTGAGTGACTATCCCTGAGTAATTATCCTCTTCCTCCTCAATCATCACGCTGATAGCTTGTAAGAACATTTTTGGTTCTGGGCGCCACCACCAGTGCCTAAGGCACAATTTTTCAGCCCCTGTTTAACAGGGGCGTGTAATTACAATTTTTGATGTAATACTTTGCAGCAGGGCTCGTTCCTGCATTCCAACTAGAGTGTCTGTGAGGGATTGCAGTGTTGTGGCACCAGCACCAGTGCCTAAGGCCCAATTTTTCTGCCCCTGTCTAACAGGGGCGTGTAATTACAATTTTTGATGCAATACTTTGCAGCAGGGCTCGTTCCTGCGTTCCAACTAGAGTGTCTGTGAGGGGTTGCAGTGTTGTGGCACCAGCACCAGTGCCTAAGGCCCAATTTTTCTGCCCCTGTCTAACAGGGGCGTGTAATTACAATTTTTGAAGCAATACTTTGCAGCAGGGCTCGTTCCTGCATTCCAACTAGAGTGTCTGTGAGGGGTTGCAGTGTTGTGGCACCAGTGCCTAAGGCCTAATTTTTCAGCTCCTGTTCAACAGGGGCATGTAATTACAATTCTTGATCTAATATTTCACAGCAGGGCCCTGTGAGGGCTTACAGTGTTGTGGCCACAGCAACACCTAAGGCCCAAATTTCTGCTGAGTATATAGGGCAGGACCCTACTTTCAAACATCTAACTTACAAACGACTCCTACTTGCAAACGGAAGGAGACAACAGGAAGTGAGATGAAATCTACCCCTAGGAAGGGAAATTCTCTCCTGTAAGAGTTAATATGGGAAAACAATTTCTCCTTTCCACTGATGCTTTCCAATCCTTGTTCCACAAAAAAACCCAAATTTTCAAAAAACATTTTTCATTGGGACAAAAAAGTGAGGTGAAATCTTCTGAAGAGGAGGAAAGACAGCAAAACAAATGTCACAGGGGTGATAACCCTTCCCTATGTTTTCCAAAAAGCTTAGAAAAGATTTTTTGGCTGGAGCTAAACATGTTAAAAATGTTCAAAATTACAAACAGATTCTACTTAACAACAAACCTACAGTCCCTGTCTTGTTTGCACCGCCTGTATACTGCTGTTCAGAGTATATAGGGCCTGGTGGCCCCACACCTTTCCTTATTTTAATTTGGGTGCGGGGTTCCCCTTAATATCCATACAAGACCCAAAGGGCCTGGTAATGGACTGGGGGGTACCCATGCCGTTTGTCTCACTGATTTTCATCCATATTGCCATGACCCGACATGACATTAAACCCGCAAGCAGTTTTAAATGAGATTTTTTCCTTTAAAAATGACATTTGGTGCAGGGACTGTTCTAAACATGGGAAACACGCGTCACTTTACAGGCATACTATAGACACCCCCCAGGTACGATATTTAAAGGAATATTTCACTTTTTTTTTTTTTACTTTAAGCATCATTAAAATCACTGCTCCCGAAAAAACGGCCGTTTTTAAAAGTTTTTTTTGCATTGATACATGTCCCCTGGGGTAGGACCCGGGTCCCCAAACCCTTTTTAGGACAATACCATGCAAATTAGCCTTTAAAATGAGCACTTTTGATTTCGAACGTTCGAGTCCCATAGACGTCAATGGGGTTCTAACGTTCGTGCGAACTTTCGGTCCGTTCGCGGGTTCTGGTGCGAACCGAACCGGGGGTGTTCGGCTCATCCCTAGTTGGGAGCAAAGCCTTACTCCCAAGAGAATGAAACTTTCTTCCACACATTTTCCTTTAAATGAAAAATGAACTAAAAGTAACTTAAAAGTCCATCCCTATCTCTGGGCAAATTCCACTATTTAGCATAAGAAATCTAGTATAACAAAGAGTCTTTGGATATAGGAGTGCTGAGGTAAATGAAATCTCTTGACCACAAAGTTCTCTAAACCCTAGCACTATCTGGCTATATACCCCAAAATTCTCTTTTCTTTGGCAAAGCAGAAAACAACAGTCCCTTTGCAAAATCACCAATAGAACCGGGGATCTGGCAGAGTCAGTTTCTTCCCCTGTTTATCCACGGTGGTGATAAAATAAACAATGTCATCCTTTCCAGGTCTGCAGATGACCACTTTGTCAGCATAGATGTGCCGACCGTAATTCCAATTTAGCAAACGCCCATTGAACCATTCATCCATAGCAGCAGAATAACCAACTTTCCGGAAAGGTTTTGGTACAGACAATTAGTCCCAGACAGCTTCACGGTATCACTGCTCTTGGTTAGCCTCAATTTCTGCATAACTTCTTGAGTAACATAAGGAAATTCCAGGCCATACTCTGTAGCAACTCGTTTGGTGAGCACTCTCTGTAATCGGGCAAGTCTAGGTAAAGCTCTGGTTTTTCCCAAACCAGGAGGCACACAAGAATTTGGCAATTTGCGCACCATAGATCCGATGGGCATCGGATCAGGTTCAAACGAACTAGTAACTTTAGACAATGTCTCTTTGGTAGTGCTGTGCGGCTCCACACATGGTGATGTCTTCCCAGAATCCATGGCTATCCATTCTGAGAAGGTAAAGGTAGAAGCAATATCTTCACCCTGGGCCCACAAAAATTCCTGTGACATTGTCTCAAACAAATCATCATCACCGGAGAGATCTGACAAAGAATCTATCTCCGAATCTCTCAACTCTTCAGCTGGTAAATATTTACAAAGAGTCCCAGATATGTTCCCCTTTGATCTCTCACCCGTTCCTGTCGTGGACTTCTCCGGATCCATGCTTTCCTCCGGCTCCGGTTCGGGTAGTCTTTGGGGTAGGCCTCGACCGCGGCCGCGGGAAGCCTTCACATATCCCACCTTCCTCTAGACAGGTGCAACTTCTCTTTAGCATAGACTCTCGGTGAAATACTTCTCAGAGTTGCTCAGGGCAACGGCAAACAATCCCGGACGACGCCCCCACATATAGCACTAACCCCCAAAGGAGCTGCTGAAATAAATTGGTCTTGTTACCGTCACCCCTTTACCTGTAGTTTCACCACATCAGGAACCTAGAGTCCATGTTGAGCTTTGTATCCAACAATGTATGCACCAGTCACTTTAGTATTTTTCCAATGCTTTCATGAAAAACTTGAAAGAAGTAGCAGTGAAGAGGTAGAAAGGGAGTTGCAGGGAAGTTCAAATACCTTTTTCAGATCACTGAGGGATTGAAGATCTTAGAGACGATTATACCTTCAGTCCAAAGATCCTTGCCCACCCGGATAGGTCTCTGTCACTAACCTAGCAGCTGGAATGGCGCACGGACGAAAAGTCTCTGCCACAGACTTGAGAAGAACAAAATGGTTGCACGATCCTCTGCCACAGGATTTAGTATTAGATGAACAGCAAACACAGTACCAGAACCTTTAAGCCAATCCGGCAGTACTGTGCTGTAGGTTGGTTAGGTATAGGTGCGTCCTCCAAGTATGTTACCAGGCCCTCCCGAGAGACCAGCCTTCATCCTGGCTCTCTCCAGCAAGGGTCCTCCCCTGGATCTCCTCAGCTTGGCTCGGCTTCTTCCTAACAGTCAAGACAGCCTAAGGACCACCTCTGCGGTGGTAGGCCCCAGACAGACTTCTGGGCCTACTTGTAGTCACATAGCCTCGGGCCAGCATGGCCCCGACGCAGGACAAAAGTCACCACATACCTTAGGCCAGAAGGGCCAGGAGGTAAGAGAGAGAAGAAAATGGTGTCTGCACCTTAAGTACCCTCTCCCAGAATGCACAGCAGCGGACCACCCCCACTGGGCTGTTTCCAAGAAAGAAGAGCACTCAATACACTGTTGCTGTTGCTCTTCCAACGATGGCCTGTGGTGACAACGACACCTACAGACAACAGTGTGGAACTACACGCAACACAGCCAATGCTGGAACAGAAGCTAATTTAGCCACAGATTAAATCTGAACTATGTACAGAACAGATAACCCCTTAAATTTACATGCAAGCGCCTGATCAACAGGAGCAGGGTGCTGCATAAATATTTAAAAAGTTGAATCTCTGTGGCCTCAAAAACACTGGACATTTTGATAACTTTCTCAGACTCCTTTCCTCCTGGCAGCAGAGCTTTGGCAGAAGAAACGTTTGACGCTTGTAAACTCATGTAAAGCATTTAGGTGCATTTAGAGCCCTTTCACACTGGGGCGGGGGCGGCGTCGGCAGTAAAATGCCGCTATTAAAACCGCCCGCTAGCGGCCAAGAAAGGGTTAAATACCACCGCAAAGCGCCTCTGCAGAGGCGCTTTGCCGGCGGTATAGCCGCGCCGTCCCATTGATTTCAATGGGCAGGAGCGGTAAAGGAGCGGTATAAACACCGCTCCTTCACCGCTCCGAAGATGCTGCTGGCAGGACTTTTTTTACCGTCCTGCCAGCGCATCGCTCCAGTGTGAAAGCAGCGGCACTTTCGGGTCGGTTTGCAGGCGCTATTATTAGTGCAATAGCGCCTGCAAACTGCCCCAGTGTGAAAGGGCTCTTAGGCATGTCAGGTGCTTGGGCATTAATTCATTTAATTGACCAGAATAATATTTCTGCTTAGGCGTGTTTAGATGGGTGCTTTTACATGCTTTTACTCTCATCAAATGTTTTCTTTTTTTGCCAAAATTCTGCTGCTGAGTTTCTTTTTTCTGTTTCAAAATGCCCCTTCCTCTAAACTCCTCTAAACACCTATTTTTGCATGGACACATAGGTTAACAAGCAGGGGTGTTTAGAAAATTTCCAAATGGCCCTTGGAGCAGCAAAAAAAAGATGTGATGAGCGTTACTATATTTTATACTTTCCTGTCTGGGAGTGTCACGGACATTTCTTAAAGTTCAGAACTGCTAGAGCAGATGCCATAATTGGTGAATGTTTTAACCACTTGAGGACCGAGCTTCTTTTTGAGATTTGTTGTTTACAAGTTAAAAACAGGTTTTTTTTGATAGAAAATTACTTAGAACACCCAAACATTATACATTTTTTTTCTAACATCCTAGAGAATAAAATGGCGGTCATTGCAATACTTTCCCGTTTGCCGGCAAACGGGAAAAGCAGAATCAGCTTGTTCACCTGTGCAGAGGCTGTGGTGGTTGTTGGGAAAGCAGTGAGATCTCTTGTTGTACACCTCCCGACCGGGAGGTTTGTATATACATACATACTCGCCTGCACCCTAGACACATACCTACCCGCCAGCATAGGTTCTAATTGCTGTGTAACTTTAGCTTAGTAATAGGAACTTCCTTCATGTATACTACCCATCCATACTGCAATTCTCAGTGATCGGTTCCAGTCGTGTGCTCAAAGTTAATCATGAACTGTCCATGCAATTTCAACCGGCTTGCTGCATCTGTTAGCACTTACTAGCATGCAATACCGTGGCTATACATGCTCAGATTTTTGCTTTTGCTCCTGTTTGACTTTTTACCAGTACTTGTGTTCCTTGGAAGAATATTACCTCTTCTCTCCTAGGAAACAACTGTGATTTTCATCAATCCACTTAAAGTCATCCATGGGGGGTGTATGGATGTGTGTGGTGGCCATCTGAGTATGTAGACAACGTTGTCTAATTTTAATGATTTGTTGGTGGTATTGTCTAATTTTTGATTAGTGTTAAGTGAATTTGCATAATTAAACTATATCTATTTTTTGCTAAATTGCCTATTTCTCTTTGAAAAATTGCTTTTTGGAATTGCTTCTTTAATTCCTATTTTTTCTCATATGCTAAACCAATTCAGAGGAACTCACCACAGATCCCAATCAGAGAATTTTTCTGGGGTGTGAGCATTTGGCTAACCATAAGCAGGTGCTTCTTATTTTTGCATCTTTCTTTCTGAATTTAATCTGCTTAGGTTGAGCCCCTAATAGTCATTTTTATTCTTCAGTTTTTCTTTTCCTATTGCATATACCTGCATTAATATAATACTTATTCCCAACTCAGTCACCCTAAGCTGGCCATACATAGATTAGGTTTTTTTTCAATCAGCTAGTAGTGTGATCGAAAAAACTGAATGGATTGAATGAGCTATTGTATTTTGATAGTGGGACTCCTCTGCTATCAGAATACACTGAATGGCGCTGCAGTCACTTGTCTGCAGCACTGATCGAACAAAAATTTTCCAACAAGCCAGTTTGAGAGAAGTCAATTATTAGATCAAATTCTCATGAATGGGAATAGCTATAGATGGCTAGGTTTAATCCAAATGCAATAGAGGGGGCTTTTGGGACTTTAAATGAGACGCATGGTAACATGCATGTCCATCCCTATTCAAGCACATAAAGAAAGAGAGTTGGGACTTTAAATGAGGTGTGTATATTGTGGATAATCGAAGGAGTCAAAATGAAACATGAACAAGTATTTATTTGTTTGCCATGATTGAGTAGGTACATGGCAGAATATACAATACTATTGTCCTCAGTAATAAAAGATCACTATAATATAACAGTTATAATCCACGGTATTGCCTGGATCCAAAGACCATATAAATATGTATGCATTGCATCTAGATTAAGCCCGACGGGTTTCATGGGATCTATCAAATCATCAGGGGTGAATACATGATTTGTTATATTATGTGTCATTATTGCATGTATTGTCTGCCATGTACCTACTCAATCATGGCAAACAAATAAATACTTGTTCATGTTTAATTTTGACTCCTTCGATTAGCCACAATATACACACCTCATGTAAAGTCTCAACCCTCTTTCATTATGTAGGTTTAATCCAAACACCAGGGAATGTGTCAAGGCAGGTGTAAAACATGATGGGAGATTTGAAAGTTTGTGAAACAAACTTGTTCTTATTACATAATCCAATTATATTGTGCCAGAAAGCCTGGTGTTGAGTTGCACAGATTAAGGTGTAAATTGTTGTTGGATAAGCAGTGAAATGTCTTACAGAACAAGTCCAGTGGAATGTAACTAGCTACTACAGTCTATACCATGACTTGCATAAAGAAAAACCTTCACAGATGTTTTGCTATTTGCATTTAATAGCCTGCATAATAAATATCTGTGAGATTTTTCCTCTTATGTTTTGTATTAATGGTTTAATCCATAAGGATTGTAGCACTCACCCCTAGAGGGGCCACTGGAAATTACCCTGGTTTCCCATACCTGTTTAAAGGCTGACAGGTCCAGGTACCAGTTCCAAGCACACTAGCAAGCACAGGCTCAATTTTAAAGGTTGTTTTTATTCTATGTAGATTTATTGCACTGCTTCACACAGGAGAGAGAAGGATGAACCTGCAGGATACCCTAAGGCCCCATTCACGCCTGAGCGTAGTGTTTTGAGGCAGAAAGTCACGCCTTTTTGCCTCGATTTTGACATGTTTTTGCCACAATTTTGTACAGTTTAAAAGGTCACCAATGTAAAAAGCAGAAAAACACCTGTAATCTGCCTAAAACAAAGTTACAGAACTTGTTTAAGCTTCAGGTGTTTTGGAGCTTCTAGCTTCAGGCGTTTTGGACTGGAGATGTTAACCATCTCCATAGAGAATAATTGATTTTTTTCCTCTCTGGCGTTTTGTAGCTTCAGGCTTCAAGCTACAAAATGCCCAGGTGTGAATGGGGCCTAACATGGACAGGTACAGGTGGGCAGATTCTCAAACTCATTCCTAGACCAAAGTCCTATTCATAATGTCCAAGGACAGTAGTCATGCACTCAGCTTCCATGTGACACTCTTCAGTGAGAGAGGAGATCCTTCTGCAGCCCAGCCTCCACAGGTGAAGCCTGATATCTTTTAATCCATGTTTGTTCAGGCTCTCAGCCAAGTACATGCTGAAACTGCTCTTCTATACACTGATCAGTAGGCAGAAGCCTCAGGAAATTAACCCTGCTGTACAGGTCTCCCAACATTTATCTTCTTCCCAACCACCTTATGAGTGCTCCCTCCCAAAGATTGGATGAGGTCAGATAAATATTCATAACTCAGTGATTGACCCTTCTACTCTATTTCTGGAAACTTCTTCCAGAGGCAGACAGGAAATAGATTGCTGCTTCACTGAGTACAAGCAGAGGCAAAAACTAAATTTAGCCTGTCTAGGGCAGGGTGCTACAGGATCCTCTGTAAAGAGGATAAACAGGCTGATCTAGGTTTTCTGTTCTTATACTTGGGATTGTGGACTGATTCCTGTTGGCAGCACTGTAAGGATGAGATGCAGGTGTGTGGTACACCTTTTGTAAATATATTGTATATTAGTGTACTTTATTTAAAGAGGAACTGCAGTCTGCTCACATAATTTGTAATAAAAATATCTTTGCCATTCTGAAGCTTCCCTCCAACCACTTATTATAACTGCATATTATTTTATATATACTGCATAAATCTTCCTCCATTGAGTCTGGCTGCAACCATTTTAACTGTGGGCAGCTGGAGCTGCTGCCTGTTCACTTACTAGGATTTACACAGACACACAGAGGCACACCTCCAGCTCTGCAGCCCTCATTTGCCCTCTTATCCCCCCTCCCTTCCCGGCAAACTCTCACAAGAGTGAGAGAGAACTATGCATGATGTCATAAGCCTAAGCTAATGACCAGACAAGAAACAGGAAGTGGGCTTTACTGGCAGAAACAGGAAGGTATTCACGCGCAGAAAAAAAAATGTTTTACTATCCAAAGTTAAAACAACAAGGGCAGAAGATTTAATAAATGGAAAGATGAAAAAAATATTGAAGTCCTGCTTTAAGTCTGATTTTGTTCTTTGGTGAATGGTTAAAGAGTTACAAGTTTCCTAGCACCTTCCCTGTTGGAGCAGCCAGTGTTTACTAAGAGGCATATAGAGTGGTATTGATGTGGTATATGCATGCTTTTGGCTTCCTTGTTATGGCATACCATGCCTAATGCGCTGGAATGGTATTGTTCACATATGTAGTGATATGTTTTAATATTGTAGTTTAAAAAAAAATCCATTGAACCAGGTCTAGATCAGAATGATAAGGGTTATCTCAAAGGCCCAGCCAGTTTGATCACTATTGATGGCTTAGTGAAAAGATCTCTTACTCACTGCTCCTTTTACTGCCCTACTTTATAAAAATGACATTTAGATGAGATTACTTTGTTAAGCATAAATGCCATGTTATATTGATGATGTGTCTCCAACCCACGGCTTAATTAAAATAATCAAAAAGTGTTAACAAGGTCTTTTAACATTTGCTCACACATGTGGATGTGGATTTACGTATCCAAGTTTAGCGATGACTGTTTAGACAAAAGCCCTTAGATGTCTTTATTGAAATGAATAACTGAACAACGTATAGCAGTTGTAATACGGTCAAGGATAGATCCCTGCTAAACTTAACCCCACCCCCTGCTAATCACCCCAGTAATAAAATAAAAAAATAAGAAAATATAAAATATAATAAATACGTACCTGAAATTGCGGTCATGTGATACACCAGATTCAGAGTTTTTTCTCTGGAGTATCCTGTTTCAGATGCCCATGTTGCTGCCTGATGGCACTTCCCATTGTCTGCCCTTCAGTGGGGTCCTCACAGGTTTTTCATGAGTCAAGAAGTGACGTGATGACTACACCAAAGAAGTAGCAACAAAACTGGTCAGCACCAGGCCCAGATGGCTACAGTGGATTACCGGTCTTCATTTCTGGAAGCGTCATGTGGTGTTTGACTCAGGAAAGTAAAAATGTTTTGGATTTTGTTTTAAATAAATGCATGAATGGTTTGGAGCAGGGTGGGGGGGGCAGGGGGATTGAGAAAGGGTAGCATTTTCCCAGGGATGGGGTTGATGAATAACAATATTTTATAAAATCCCTAGGTTAATGTAATAGTGCTTGTCAGGAATACAATGCTTCTGAATTTCTGGGAGGTTTTGCAGCTTGTTGCAGAGGCTACAGGTTTGAGGATCTAAGGTTATGTTGCATGGTCCTAGATAGAGCGGTGACACAACTGCAGTGATGTAGAAAGAGTATATTTGCTTTGTAGACCACTTTGGCAGTGGCAGAATTTGTAGAGAAGTTCAACTATCTCACTGTATTGTCTTCAACACTCAATATCATAAAAATGGATAGGTTCAGCTCTCTCACTGAACTCTTCTCCACACTCAGTGTTATAAAGATAGATAACCAACACATTCTGTGAGTTTTCATGTGTTAACTAGTCGCAAGTTAAAGTGGATGGAAACCCTCACATATACACAGTGACGTGAACAGCCTCAGATGATAGACAGAGATGAAACAAATCCTCCTACATACATAAGATTTACACGTATATCTGCTGTCTTCAGCTTGCTATATTCTTTAGAAAAGGCACATCCTGTTAGAATTTTCTCTTCCTGTTCAGCACTGGAAGTGTAGTCTGTACATACACTGTGTGACAGCTGATTGGAGGAAAGGCACACACCCCCACTCCACAAAGGCAGAGGAAGGAAGGAATGTGCAGAGCTGTGCTATAAATAGACCAGCTGTCTGCTGATCCACCATCCCTGACACAAATTTCAGGCTGGTTTTATCTCCTGTGTCAGAGAACTTGTCAGGAGTTATCATGCTGATAACAGAAGAATGGAGTAGCAGAAAGACATGGAACTCAGGAGAGAGATAGGAAAACACTACAGATATATGTGCATAGGTCAAATTTCATGAATCAGGTTTACATCCACTTTAAGTAGGCTGAACATACCATAACACCATTTGTTAAAAATTACATAAAATCATTATGGCTTTTAGAGGAATAACAAAGAATATACTCTTTGCTCATTTGTATTAGCTGCAAATACAGTACAACTTATATAAGGCCACTACATTCAGAAATATTTCTTAGAGTCTTGCTGGGATACCTTTCCTCTGCGTGTGTATGTGGTCGCATGGGCAAGAACCAGATACTGTAGAAGAGGGGCAGAGCCAATGCCAAAATAGTGTTTGGGAGCTGACCCTTGGAAATACAGCTGCAATATATATTGTATATTGGTGCGGTGTGTGCATACCATAAAATTGTGTAATACTAATAGGTTTTGTGTACATTTGATCAATGAATAGTTGTACGCTATAAAGATTTATTTGTATTTCTTATGTATGAAATTCTTTTTGGAGAACATATACAGTAGAGTGTGAAAAGAGTACCCAAAAGTCTATGTTACTCTAAATATGTTTTTTTTTTTCTATATGTGTGTCTTCACATATGTGTATTTTATAAATCATAGTTTCTATCGTTTTCATGTCCTTATTCTATTCTGTGGACCTGGTTGATCCTGCTAGTCACCTTGCTTGGTCAATTGTAATGCTTTGAAGGTACAGGACAATCTGCAGACACACAGCATGCCTGTATTGGGTAGTGTGTTCTACCACCACACCCCCTTTCCAATCACAGCCTGCCTTTGGCACACACCCCCCTTCCAATCACAGCCTGCCTCTGGCACACACCCCCTTCCAACCAATCGCAGCCTGCCTCTGGTAAACACCCCCCTTCCCATCACAGCTTGCCTCTAGCAACCTCCCCCTCTTCCAATCACAGCCTGCCTTATGGCACCTCCCCTTCCAATCACAGCCTGCCTTTTAAACACACCTCCTGCTCAAGCACAGCCTGCATCTTGCTGAGACTCAGGCTGAGCAGACTATGGAATACAGGAACACTATGAATCTGCACAGTGTCCTGCAACCCTGCCCCCACTGTCAGGAAGAAGAGATGCATGGTTACACAGGAGAACTTTTTACCTTGTAAAAAAGGTAATCAGATCATTTTTGAAACTAAGCAAAAGCAGATATTGTTCTTGTATATTTCTAACTGTACTAGAAATTGTCTATAACATAGTATCATTAGATGTGATGGCTGCATTAGTTTTCTTTTTTAGGCTTGTTTTCCTTCTGTTTTGACCTGGTGATCTGGCCAGTGACACACCTCCTGCGTTAGAGTATTACTCTGGATGAAGGAGCAACAGAAAAACCTTTTGAAAGCAGCATTGTTAGTCCTGGAGGGAGGAGGGAGGGTAGTGCTAGATGTACTAGCAGATTTAGATATACTAAACAAATTGAAGACAAACTTCAGCTAACACTTTTTAGGCGGTTTCAGCAACAGTTATGTTCCTTTTGGGATACAGATTTTACATAAATAAAAGCTTATCATTGTATGCACCCACAATGATATTAAATGGTTTTAAACTGCTATATATACAGGACAGCTTGATCTGTTGAAAAACAACAGACTTATGGAGAGGATCACCAGGTGAAAAATAAATGAAAGAAAGCCTTAAAAAAACAAACAAAAAAAACGAATGTGGCCATCACATCTAAGAATTGTCAAGCTGCAATATAATACATGTTTGCTTTTGGGTTTAATACTGCTTTAGGGACTTTAAGTAATGCAATGGAAATGCCTTTTGTTGCAGTTTATTAGATCACTGAGCACTTTGGGGGCATTAAATGTAATGTGTGTTTTTTTTTTTTAATACTTATTATTGGAAGGAGGTGCACAACATTAAGAATATACATTATTGCATTATTGCTATCCCATTGATTTACAATGTGTATTCATGGTGTTGTAAAACAATTTTGGAGTTTTTTTTTTTTTTTCTTCTTCCAGTATGGAAGAGGGGCTATTAAAATTAGTTCAAAGTTAAAAGAAGCCACTGGTGATATATCTAATAAACATGCACTAATAATAAAAATAATGATATTTGATGGCCACTGGTATGTTGATAGACCCATTGACATCTTCTAAATTGAGCACGCCTCCAATGGATTAACTTTCCTACAGTCACTTGTTTCTTCAGCACATTTATCAGATCTGCCTGTCTTTTAGTATAATTATTTGATAGGTTCAGCACATAAAATAGGAATGTGATTGGTCCTGTAGAAATCGGCAGCTGTCTTTTTAAATAAGACCCCCTGGAATTAAGGAAAAATGGACATGCTGAGTATATCTTTTATTTCTTACCTCCAAAAGCAGAATAGACTGTTTCTAAAAAAGACAATTGTGTAACCCATTGCAGGTAGTATCCCAGAATCGTTGCCCTGTGTTTTTAATTTGGGATTTCCTACTGTTTTGTCATATAGAAGAAAAGGTATCTGCTGTCAGTGATGGATTGAACTCCAGGAGCACTTTAAAATTATATATTTCTTCAGAAAATGTTTTTTTTGCAAGAAATGCCCTTTGTGGAGTGAGTGCTTCCAAAATTATTGTAAAACTAATAAATATTCTTGGGGTACAGAAACTGTAGTTTTAAGCAGAATACATTCTATTTTATTTAAGAAAATGTATATTAGGTTATTACATATTGTGGTTGATTTACTAAAACTGGAGAGTGCAAAATATGGTGCAGCGTCTCAAGGTTTTTTTTTTTTTGTCAAAGCCTAATTGAACAAGCTTAAATTAGAAGCTGATTGGCTACCATGCACAGCTGCACCAGATTTTGCACTTTCCAGTTTTAGTAAATCAACCCTATTGACTTATTTAATATGTGCAAAGAGTAAAATAGCAGCAAATAGATTTAATTTTCCCCAGTCTTCGTAAAGAAAAGGGATATAAAAGTATTTCATAAAACATCTTCTAAGTGAAATATACTTAATGCATTTGATAAAAAAAAACTACAAATGTCATTACCTTACCCCCGACTTACTTGAATAACTTTGAATAACAATGATCTGACTTTATTTTCGCAGCACAGCCATATGACTCAGAAGTAGAGCATAACTTAATTCCTTATAAAAGGTTTGAATACCAGCTCACAGTAAGGAAACACTGTTTGTAGGTTCAAGCTTAAACTGGTTCTAAAGGCTCAAGGTTTCTTGCCTTCATGCAGTCTATGCATGAAGGTAAAAAACCTTCTGTGTGCAGTAGCCCCCCTAATCTGAACCTCATCGCGATCCAGCGATGTGCACGAGAGACTCGGCTCTCCAGGGACTCTCTCTCTTCATTGGCTGAGATAGCCGCAGGAGTCATTGGATCCTACTACTGTCAAACACAGCCAGTGAGCCAATGAGAACAGAGAGGGGGTGGGGCTTAGCCGCGGCTCTGTGCTGAATGGAAACGCAGAGCAGTGGCTTGGGAGGGAGCCTGCTTGGGTGCCCCCACAGCTAGCTGTTTGATCTGAGGACACTTGGCAGGGGGAAGGGGCCAGGAGCATGGGGGACCCGAGAAGAGGAGGTTCGTGGCTGGTCTGTGCAAACATATAAAAATACTCACCCATGATGAGTTACCCCTCCCCCTAACCCTTGGTCCACCCACACCCTACACCTCAATCCTTTCCTATATACCCTATCAAGCGATCCTCCCAGGAGGAGCTGGGGCAAGGTACCCCCTGAACCTCCCCCCTCCAAGTCCATATACATCAGATTGGCCTGCAGGGATAGTAGACTAAATGGCACTCCACCTTAAAACCACAATGGGTGAATAGAGTGCTCATAAATAGCCCAGCAGGTGCCCTACTGGTCTGGCACTAGGAACTGAGGATATATTACCATGAACAGGACCAGATCTAACGATGAATGGCAGAGTAACTATACAGTTGTGTAGTTAATGATGGGAAATGTAGCGCTAAATGGTAAACATGCATAACAATATACACATAATGATTTGGTAATAAAAAATCAATCATAAAAAAAATTGAAAAGGGATGAAATGTAAGTGAGGAAAGTCCAATACGTGAAAAGGTACCGGAAAGGACCGGTGTAAGTACACCACCGGATGGTAGCTAATCAGGGATGGAATACACTGGCGCTGTCCGGCATGCAGAGTGTCAAGGATGGTACATCTTCAACCAAAGGAGAAGTATATCTACTCTTACCAGAAAAGGTGGACTCGAATGTCAGCAACAACGAATCAGTCAAGCGGGGGGGTGCCAAGATCGGCAAATCTCCAAGGAACCCAAGACCTCCAAACACGACTCCAGGGGATGTGCAGGTAACCGCTAAACCGGAACTTGGATGTGGGGGACACCAAGGCTGGAACTCAGGCTTTGAAGGCCAAGCTGGACAGCCAAAGAACTCTTGTCCAGGGGGTTCTTGTGGATTGCAGGTCACCTATCTCCAAAGCGAGCCACTCCTCTTCCAGTAATAAGAGTCCAAGGTCAATCACAGAGATGGACAGGTGCAGATAAACCAGTTCAATCTAAGGTCCCTATTAGGAATGAGCTCAGGTGTGTTCGGGTCCTAGTCGGGAACCCAGGAGAGTGAGCCTGCCAGGAAGTACTGGGCCAATCATAAATGGTCAAGGCATTCCCCAATTCCGCAGCTGCGTGTATACACAGCCCTTGTGTATGTGCAGGTGGAGGGCAGGGAATGCCTGTTGTGTAGTTAACCTACCGTCCATGGGATTATAGATACAGCTTATACAGTAGTCACTGCCTTATAATGAGTCAGTAAAGAAGCTATGGAGTCATGATGCCATGAAATAACTGTAGGTTGCACTCTTGGATGGATGTGTGGATGGATGGATGAGCACTTGCATGAAAATATGTGTATGAAAAACACGATCACCGGATGAATGTACATATAGTGCTCAGTCCTGGTGCATGGACATACATATCCTATGCCAATCCAGGAGAGAAGCCAGCCACTGAATTTACACCGGATGCCATATCATAGTAGGAGATAACAGTGAGTGTGCAGTATCAGATGGCTGAAGCTACTGCATGCAGTGTGTGATGCTATGACCAACTGCCAGATGCTAAGCCTCGCTTCTGTGTTTGTGGTCTGGCCTGTGATAATTATCTGGTCCCTGACTATATGGGTAACTCCACTGCACAGCCATTATGACCATTTCAATACACAGGGGAGTAAGGGTACTGACTGAACCATATCCAGAGGTCTTGCTTTCCTGTCATGCAGATTCGACATCCAGACAGAGAGTCTTGGTGTGTGCAGAGAGATAATACCGCTGTCCCTGATAAGGGCTTACTCCTGGAAATGGTTGCTGTGACTGCTCTACTGGCTATCTGTGGTATCCTATGTATTCAGCTATATGCGGTGCTACAGGGGAAGGAGGGTGTGTCCCCAGGTGAATATATTTTGTTCCGCCCACTGGAACTTCATCAGGATGTTTGGGGGTGTTCAGGGGGTATCTCGCCCCAGCTTCTCTTTGGAGGATCACTTGATATGGTAAATAGGGAGGGATTGAGGTATAGGGTGTGGGTGGACCAAGGGTTAGGGGGAGGGGCAGCTCACCATGAGTGTATGTGGGGAGGGAAGGACTTGTGACATGTGATGCTGGTACTTTCTAACTGACTACAATAAACAAATGAGGAAGTAGCTTTTTGGTGTGTACACGTTTTTTGTTATTTTCAATTATAAATTATGTCACCACCACTGTAGTTATTATATGTGCTGTGCAAGTAAATTATATAAAATGTACATATGTATAATAAAGCAAATGATAAAGTATGTCACCACCATTGTAGTCAATATATATGCTTTGCAAATGTAGCGCTCTCCTCGACCTCCAGAGGCCTGGTGGTGACCCCCAGAGTCAGGGATGGCTGACATTCCTCCTCAGGGTGCAGGTTACTAGGCATGGTGGGTGTAGTGCAAGATGGAAAGATGGGCACCAGTCACTTTTAAAAATGAACAAAGAGAGTTTTATTTCTCTTAACAGGAACAGGGGGAGAGAGGGGTAAGGCACCCTTGGGCAAACGCAATAGCAACTTCACAGACTCCTTAGACAAAAATAGAACTAGGCAGACACCAATACAGAAAAGGGGCCTTTAACCACTTGCTTACTGGGCACTTAAACCCCCCTCCTATCCAGACCAATTTTCAGCTTTCAGCGCTGACGCATTTTGAATGACAATTGCGCAGTCATACAACACTGTACCCAAATGAAATTTGTATAATTTTTTCACCACAAATAGAGCTTTCTTTTGGTGGTATTTGATCACCTCTGCAGTTTTTACTTTTTGTTAAAAAACTGTAAAAAACTGAATTAAAAAAAAAATTTTTTTTTTATATTTTGTTATAAAAAATTTAAAACAGGTTATTTTTCTCCTTCATTGATGTACGCTGATGAGGCGGCAGTGATGGGCACTGATAGGCGGCAGTGATGGGCCCTGATGGGTGGCAGTGATGGGCACTGATCAGTTACACTGATAGGCAGCTCTGCTAGGTGGCACTGATTGGCACTACAGGTGGGCATTGATAGCTGGCACTTGTGGGCATTGATAGCTGGCACTTGTGGGCATTGATAGGTGGCACTTGTGGGCACTGTTAGGTGGCACTGTGGGCACTGTTAGGTGGCACTATTAGGTGGAACTGATGAGGCAGATGTGCCTCTTCCACTTCGGGACCGATGTCCCTCACATCCGAGCCGATTATCGGCTTTTTTTTTTCTACTCACGCTGTCAGCGTGAGTAGAAAAACAAAAAGGATTACCGATCTTTTGTTTACATCATGTGATCAGCTGTCATTGGCTGACAGCTGATTACATGGTAAGGGGTCGGGACCGGCCCCTTACTTGGATCGGTGATCACCCGAGTCTCAATGACTCGGTGATCACAGCGTGCTCGGCGCGTGCCCCGCAGGGCGCGTGCACAGGGGAGGCCGTCATATGACGGCCTCCCAGGAATTCAGGTCCGCGCTGTGGCCATCATCCGGCCATAGCGTCGATGTCAAGTGGTTAAGCTGAATGCAGCAATCTGTAGTTCATAACAACTGCTGTCTCCTACAGCTAGGGTTGTCCCGATACTGATACTAGTATCAGTATCGGCACCGATACCAAGCATTTGCCCAAGTACTTGTACTCGGGCAAATGCTCCTGATGCTTCCCCCGATACCTAGAGGACAGCTGTGATCGGCGCGTGGGGGAGTTACAAGATTCTCCCCCAGCGGCTTTCAGCAGCTTTAGTGACATACAGCTGTGATCGCTCACCGCTGTATGTCACTGCATCTTCCTCCATGCCCCCTCCTTTCCTCTGTCCCCCTCCGCTGTCCCCCTCTGTTCCTCTCTCCTTCCCTGTGTCTCTCCGCTGTCCCCCTCTGTTCCTCTCTCCTTCCCTGTGTCTCTCCACTGTCCCCTCCGTTCCTCTCTCCTTTCCTGTGTCTCTCCGCTGTCCCCCTCCGTTCCTCTCTTCTTCCCTGTGTCTCTCCGATGTCCCCTCCGTTCTGCTGTGTCTCTCCGCTGTCCCTCTCTGTTCCTCTCTCCTTCCCTGTGCCTCTCCGCTGTCCCCTCCGTTCCCCTCTCCTTCTCTGTCCCCTCCGTTCTGCTGTCTCTCTCCGCTGTGTGAATGGACAGAGTCAGCTGACTCTGTCCATTCACATACCTGAAACATTGTAATCTCTTGTGATTACGATGTGTCAGTTTATGAATGGAGAGGAGCCGCTGTCTTCTCTCCATTCATTCTCAGTGCAGCTGAGGCTGCAGAGAAAGGGACTGGGGAATCTCTATCCTCTGTCTCTTTCTCTGTCTCAAGGGGGAGATATCAGAGGTCTGCTAGGACCCCTGATATCTCACCAAAGCCCCCCAACAGGGCTGATTAAAAAAAAAACAAAAAACATACAAAGAATAAAAAAAATATTATTGTAAAAAATAAAAATTGTAAAAAAAAAAAAAAACCACACACACATACACCGTTCACCCCCTCCCCCCCCCAAAAAAAAAAGAAAGAAAGAAAGAAAACACTGTTAAAAAAAACAAAAAAAAACCAAAAAAAAAACACTGTCACGTGACATTAAAAAAAAAGTATTGGTAATCGGTATCGGCGAGTACTTGAAAAAAAGTATCGGTACTTGTACTCGGTCCTAAAAAAGTGGTATCGGGACAACCCTACCTACAGCAACAACTTTACTCACAGTATCCCACTGTAGATCCTCAAGCTCAGCTCACAGCTACCTGCTGGACTCTTCAAGCTTTACTCACAGCTACCTGCTGTATTCTTCAATCTTCACCCACAGCTACCCGCTGTACTCCTTCAAACTTTACTATTAGCTACCCGCTGTACTTCTTGGATGAGTTCTCTCTTGAAGCTTTCCCACTTACTTCACAGTGCCTGGCTGATAAAGCGTCTGCTCTGGTACTCCTTCAGAACTTCATCCCTTTACACCTGCCTCCGGCAACAAGAGTGGTTGTCCCTCTGGCAACTTCTTCTCATATGCCTCCTGGCAACAATCAGGCTCTCCTCAGGCTGAGCCTCTTCACACATGGTTAGGCCCCAAGCTTCAGGCCTACATCTCTGCTGCTGCTCTACATGCACCCACCCAGGCCACAGCCTGGGTGGAAAGAACCCCAATCACCTGACTCTCTTCAAATAAATAGACTATCCCAGCAGCCTCAGCGGCCAAAGAAACTCCTGCTGATTGGCTGAGAAAAGCATATTCACTCATAACCTGAATTTACTGTAATCTATTACTCTAATGCCAAGGGCAACAGTGCCACCTATTGACAGAAGAGAGAAATCACAGTTAAACTCAAGCTTAGGAGAAAACCATTTGATCAAAGACTACAAATTAGCCAGGCTAGTTACCACCTAGCACAACTAAATTTAATAGCAGCCCTGTTTAGGACAAGGGTGCTAAACAAATAAACCTTTGTACGGTAAACCGTATTCTAAGGAGCAGAAAACTAGTACGGACTTAGGCTCATGCATGTGCGCACTGCACTAGTGATAATACTCCTGGGGGAAAGGGCAAAACCAGACGTGCTGTGGTGGTTTGGCGTGCACACGTGCATGTAGCAATTGGCGTGCACACTTGACACCCAGCAGCCTATTTAAATGGATGGGTCACTTGAAGAAGTTGCAAAATGGTCATCAGCTCGTTCCATCTGTCCTGAGGCCTAATCTGTTGTATTAGCCTATCTGTGTATAACCCGGCTTCTCCCTGGACTTCACCTCTGCTCATCTGGTTACTGTGACGTCAGCCTGTTTACTGGACTTGTTACATAGATACATAGTTACATAGTAGGTGAGGTTGAAAAAAAGACACAAGTTCATCAAGTCCAACCTATGTGTATGATTTTATGTCAGTATTACATTTTATACCCCTGTATGTTGTGGTCGTTCAGGTACTTATCTAATAGTTTCTTAAAACTATCGATGCTCCCTGCTGAAACCACCAACAGTGGAAGGGGATTCCACATCCTTGCCGCTCTTATAGTAAAGAACCCTCTAAGTAAGTTTAAGGTTAAAACTCTTTTCTTCTCATTTTAATGAGTGGCCATGTGTTTTATTAAACTCCCTTCCGCAGAAAAGTTTTATCCCTATTGTGGGGATAAAACTTTTCTGCGGAAGGGAGTTTCATAAAACACGTGTAAGTCTGTACATATTGTGGGGTCACCAGTAGGGATGAGCTTCGAGTTCGAGTCGAACTCATGTTCTACTCGAACATTGGCTGTTCGCAAGTTCGCCGAACAGCGAACAATTTGGGGTGTTCGCGGCAAATTCGAATGCCGCGGAACACCCTTTAAAAGTCTATGGGAGAAATCAAAAGTGCTAATTTTAAAGGCTTATATGCAAGTTATTGTCATAAAAAGTGTTTGGGGACCTGGGTCCTGCCCCAGGGGACATGGATCAATGCAAAAAAAAGTTTTAAAAACGGACGTTTTTTCAGGAGCAGTGATTTTAATAATACTTAAAGTCAAACAATAAAAGTGTAATATCCCTTTAAATTTCGTACCTGGGGGGTGTCTATAGTATGCCTGTAAAGGGGCGCATGTTTCCTGTGTTTAGAACAGTCTGACAGCAAAATTACATTTGGAAGGAAAAAACTCATTTAAAACTACCGCGGCTATTGCATTGCCGACAATACACATAGAAGTTCATTGATAAAAACGGCATGGGAATTCCCCACAGGGCAACCCCGAACCAAAATAAAAAAAAAAAAATGATGTGGGGGTCCCCCTAAATTCCATACAAGGCCCTTCAGGTCTGGTATGGATATTAAGGGGAACCCCAGCCAAAATTTAAAAAAAAAATTGACGTGGGGTTCCCCCTAAATTCCATACCAGACCCTTCAGGTCTGGTATGGATTTTAAGGGGAACCCCGCGCCAAAAAAAAAAAAAAAAAACGGCATGGGGTCCCCCTAAAAATCCATACCAGACCCTTATCCGAGCACGCAACCTGGCAGGCCGCAGGAAAAGAGGGGGGGACGAGAGTGCGGCCCCCCCCCCTCCTGAACCGTACCAGGCCACATGCCCTCAACATTGGGAGGGTGCTTTGGGGTAGCCCCCCAAAACACCTTGTCCCCATGTTGATGAGGACAAGGGCCTCATCCTCACAACCGTGGCCGGTGGTTGTGGGGGTCTGCGGGCGGGGGGCTTATCGGAATCTGGAAGCCCCCTTTAACAAGGGGACCCCCAGATCCCGGCCCCCCCCCTGTGTGAAATGGTAAGGGGGTACTTACCCCTACCATTTCACTAAAAAACTGTCAAAAATGTTAAAAATGACAAGAGACAGTTTTTGACAATTCCTTTATTTAAATGCTTCTTCTTTCTTCCTTCATCTTCTTCTTCTTCTGGTTCTTCTGGCTCTTCTGGTTCTTCCTCCGGCGTTCTCGTCCAGCATCTTCTCCGCGGCGTCTTCTATCTTCTTCTCCTCGGGCCGCTCCGCACCCATGGCATGAGGGGGGAGGCTCCCGCTCTTCTCTTCATCTTCTTCTCTTCTTCATCTTCTTCTTCATCTTCTTCTTCATCTTCTTCTTCTTCTTCTTCTTCTTCTTTCTTCTTCTCTTCTCCCTGTCTTCTCCGGGCCGCTCCGCAGCCATGCTGTGGCATGGAGGGAGGCTCCCGCTGTGTGACGGCGTCTCTTCGTCTGACGGTTCTTAAATAACGGGGGGCGGGGCCATCCGGTGACCCCGCCCCCCTCTGACGCACGGTGACTTGAGGGACTTCCCTGTGACGTCACGGGGAATGCCACAGGGAAATCCCGTCATGTCACCGTGCGTCAGAGGGGGGCGGGGTCACCGGGTGGCCCCGCCCCCCGTTATTTAAGAACCGTCAGACGAAGAGACGCCGTCACACAGCGGGAGCCTCCCTCCATGCCACAGCATGGCTGCGGAGCGGCCCGGAGAAGACAGGAAGAAGAGAAGAAGGAAGAAGAAGAAGAAGATGAAGAAGAAGATGAAGAAGAGAAGAAGATGAAGAGAAGAGCGGGAGCCTCCCCCCTCATGCCATGGGTGCGGAGCGGCCCGAGGAGAAGAAGATAGAAGACGCCGCGGAGAAGATGCTGGACGAGAACGCCGGAGGAAGAACCAGAAGAGCCAGAAGAACCAGAAGAAGAAGAAGATGAAGGAAGAAAGAAGAAAGAAGAAGCATTTAAATAAAGGAATTGTCAAAAACTGTCTCTTGTCATTTTTAACATTTTTGTTTACAGTTTTTTAGTGAAATGGTAGGGGTAAGTACCCCCTTACCATTTCACACAGGGGGGGGGGCCGGGATCTGGGGGTCCCCTTGTTAAAGGGGGCTTCCAGATTCCGATAAGCCCCCCGCCCGCAGACCCCCACAACCACCGGCCAGGGTTGTGGGGATGAGGCCCTTGTCTTCATCAACATGGGGACAAGGTGTTTTGGGGGGCTACCCCAAAGCACCCTCCCAATGTTGAGGGCATGTGGCCTGGTACGGTTCAGGAGGGGGGGGGGCCGCACTCTCGTCCCCCCCTCTTTTCCTGCGGCCTGCCAGGTTGCGTGCTCGGATAAGGGTCTGGTATGGATTTTTAGGGGGACCCCATGCCGGTTTTTTTTTTTTTTTTTTGGCGCGGGGTTCCCCTTAAAATCCATACCAGACCTGAAGGGTCTGGTATGGAATTTAGGGGGAACCCCACATCAATTTTTTTTTTAAATTTTGGCTGGGGTTCCCCTTAATATCCATACCAGACCTGAAGGGCCTTGTATGGAATTTAGGGGGACCCCCACATCATTTTTTTTTTTTAATTTTGGTTCGGGGTTGCCCTGTGGGGAATTCCCATGCCGTTTTTATCAATGAACTTCTATGTGTATTGTCGGCAATGCAATAGCCGCGGTAGTTTTAAATGTGTTTTTTCCTTCAAAATGTCATTTTGCTGTCAGACTGTTCTAAACACAGGAAACATGCGCCCCTTTACAGACACACTATAGACACCCCCCAGGTATGAAATTTAAAGGGATATTACACTTTTATTGATTGACTTTAAGCATTATTAAAATCACTGCTCCTGAAAAAACGGCCGTTTTTAAAACTTTTTTTTGCATTGATTCATGTCCCCTGGGGGAGGACCCGGGTCCCCAAACACTTTTTATGACAATAACTTGCATATTAGCCTTTAAAATTAGCACTTTTGATTATTCATGTTCGTGTCCCATAGACTTTAACGGCGTTCGCGTGTTCGAACGAATTTTTTTCCTGTTCGCATGTTCTGGTGCGAACCGAACAGGGGGGTGTTCGGCTCATCCCTAGTCACCAGTACGGTATTTGTAAATTGAAATCATATCCCCTCTCAAGCGTCTCTTCTCCAGAGAGTATAAGTTCAGTGCTCCTAACCTTTCTTCATAACTAATATCCTCTAGTCCCTTTATTCATTTTTTTGCCCTTCTCTGTACTCGCTCCATTTCCAGCACATGCTTCCTGAGAACGGGTGCGGCCGGACTAGAGTCTTATAGAGTGGGAGAATTACCACTTTATCTCTTGAGTTATACCCTTTTTAATGCATGCCAATATTCTGTTTGCTTTGTTAGCAGCAGCTTGGCATTGCATACGATTGCTGAGCCTATCATCTGCTAGAACCACCAGGTCCTTTTCCATCCTTGATTCCCCCAGTGGTTCTTTCCCCAGTGAGTAGATTGCAGTCAAAATTTTTGCAACCCAAATGCATTAATATTAAATTTTTCCACATTAAACCTCATTTGCCATGTAGTTGCCCACCCCATTAATTTGTTCAGATCTACTTGCAAGGTTTCCACATTCTGCAGAGAAGTTATAGCCACTCTTAGCTTGGTATCGTCTGCAAATACAGAGATTGAGTTGTTCACCTCATCCTCCAGGTTGTTTATGAATAAATTAAATAGGATTGGTGCCAGGACAGAACCCTAGGGGACCCGACTTTCCACCCCTGACAAGTACTCCCCATTTATCAATACCCTCTGAACTTGCCCTTTTAGCCAGTTTTCAAGCCATGTACTCACCCTATTGTCCATGCCAACTGACCTTACTTTGTACAGTAAACGTTTATGGGGAACTGTGTCAAATGCTTTTGCAAAATCCAGATACACCACGTCTATGGGCCTTACTTTACCTAGATGACAGCTCACCTCCTCATAGAAGGTTAAATAGATTGGTTTGGCAAGAGCGATTCTTCATGAATCCATGCTAATTACTGCTAATGATACCATTTCCATTATTAAAATCTTGTATATAATTTGGCAAGAACAATTCTTCATGAATCCATGCTAATTACTGCTAATGATACCATTTCCATTACTAAAATCTTGTATATAGTCCCTTATCATCCCTTGTATACTATTGATGTTAGGCTAACTGGTCTGTATTTCCCAGGGATGTATTTTGGCCCTTTTTTAAATATGGGTACTACATTGGCTTTCCTCCAATCAGCTGGTGCCATTCCAGTCAGTAGACTGTCAGTAAAAATTAGGAACAATGGACTGGTAATTACTTGACTGAGTTCCCTAAGGACCCTCGGGTGCAAGCCATCTGGTCCCGGTGACTTATTAATGTTAAGTTTTTCAAGTCTATTTCTAATTATGTCCTCTGTTAGCCATGAGGTTGCTTCCTGTGATGTGTCATGAGGATAAACACTGCAGTTTTGGCTACTGAAGCCCCCCGATTCCCTTGTGAAGAATGAAGAGAAGAATAAATTCAATACCTTTGCCATCTTCCCATCCTTTGTAACCAGATGTCCTTCCTCATTCTTCATGAGGCCAATATGGTCCGTCCTCCCTCTTTTACTGTTTATATACTTAAAGAAATTCTTGGGGTTTTTTGTGCTCTCCTTCGCTATTTGTCTTTCGTGTTCTATCTTAGCCGCTCTAATTGCACCCTTACATTTCTTGTTGCATTCTTTGTAAAGTCTGAATTCTGATGATGATCCCTCAGCCTTGTATTTTTTGATGGCCTTTTCTATTGCTTTTATATGCATTTCTACATTGGAGTTAAGCCATCCAGGACTTCCGTTCGCTCTTTTACATTTATTTCCTAATGGGATGCACTGGTTAATGCCCTTATTTAATATTCTCTTAAAGCAAACCCATCTCTCCTCCCTGTTCTTTGTTCCTAAGATTTTATCCCAATATATATCTTCAAGCAAGGTTCGTAGTTTAGGGAAGTTGGCTCTTTTGAAATTCAGTGTCTTTGTATTCCCCTTATGTTTCCTATTTGTGTGATTTAAACTGAAGCTGACTGACCAAGTGATCGCTGTTTCCTAAATTGCCCTTTATTTCCACATCCGTGATCATGGTCTGTATTGTTGGTAATCAGTAGGTCTAGTAACGCTTTGTTTCTAGTTGGTGCGTCTACCATCTGACCCATGAAAGTGTCCATTTAGGAACTGGCGAGCCTTAGACGAATGCGCTGTTCCTTCCGCCCAGTCTATGTCTGGATAATTAAAATTCCCCATCATGATGACACCTCCCATCCTTGCCACTAATCCAATTTGTGATAGGAGGTCTGTCTCCCCCTCCTCCCTCAGGTTAGGGGGCCTATAGCATACTCCCAGTATTATTTTCCCCTCAGTTTCATCCCTTGGAGCTCTACCTATAAGGATTCCCCCTCCTCCCTAGCTCCCCTAGTGATGTAATCTCTCACATTCACTTGTAAATTATTCTTGATATACAGGCATACCCCTCTCCCTTTTTTACCCTCCCTATCCCTGCGATAAAGGGAATACCCTTGAATGGTTGCCAGCCATTCGTGAGAGCTGTTGAACCAAGTCTCTGAAATTCCCACAAAATCCTCCTCGTTCAACAGTATTTCCAGTTCTCCCATCTTGCCTGCCAGGCTCCTGGCATTGGTGAACATGCCACATAGTTTAGACTTGTTGCATACTGTCTTTTTATTGGATGTTCCGAGATTGCAAATAGGACTTGTTACTATACTTAGCTCAGGTTTATATGCTTTAGTCAACCTACCACTAATGCCCCCAATACTACCTCTGGAATATGTTCCACGCTGACTATCTCTACCTCTGGACCCTCCCCCTGTCGCTTAGTTTAAAAGCCCCTCTAACTTTTCAGCCATTTTCACTCCCAGCAGATCTGCACCCTCCTCATTTAGGTGCAGTCTGTCCCTTCTATAGAACTGGTGACCAACTGAGAAGTCGGCCCAGTTCTCCAGGAACCCAAACCCCTCCATAATACACCAGCTCCTCAGCCACCTTATTACTAATATCCCTCTGCCTTTCTGGTGTGGCTCAAGGTACCGGTAACATTTCTGAGAATACTACCTTGGGAGTCCTTTTCCTCAATTTAGCTCCTAAGTCCCTAAAATTGTTCTTTAGGACACTCCATCTTCCTCTGACTTAGTCATTGGTGCCAACGTGCACCATGATAGCCGGGTCTTCCCCAGCCCCTCCCAGTAATCTCTCCACCAGATCCGTGATGTGTTGAACCAGAGTGCCCGGTAGACAGCATACAGTTTGGCACTTCAGGTCTTTGTCACAGATTGCCCTCTATGTCCTTCTAAGAACTGAGTCCCCTACCACCAGAATCTGTCTTTCCTTTCCCTTGGATTCCCCTTGGCTTCACATGGCTTCCCCTGCTACTGCTGTCTCTGAGTGCTGCTTCTGTACTGCTTTGCCGGCTGTTACTGACCTTTTCCTGCTTCCTAGACATGCGCTGCCTGACGATTCACTACCTTACTGCTTGATTGTCGCTGGCTGCTGCCTGCTTCCCAGCCCTGCTTCCATCTCCTGCTCTGGTGCAAAGCTCCTCCAGCATGCTGTCCTGAGGACTGCAACTTCCACCTCCACTCAGCTAAAGAGCAGACACCAACAGACAGTTCCTCTGGCGCTTGTGCCACTACTTGCTCTCACACTCTGTCTCCACCTTCAGGAGTGTTGGGCAAGGTAAGTGATAACTTCATTCAGCTTGTTCCATGTGTCCTGATCTGTTGCATTTGTGTATAACCCAGCTTCCCCCTAAACTTCACCTGTGCTCTTTGCCTCAATCTTGCTCATCTGGTCACTCTGACATCAGCCTCTTTACTGGACTTTCTCTGACTGGAGTCTCTGCCTGCTGCTTCTGTACTGCTTTACCCAGCTGTTACTGACCTTGCGCTGGTTCCTGGACTTGCTCTGCGTGACGATTCAGTCCCTTGCTGCCCGATTATCAAGGTGCCTGGCCTTGCTACCATCTCCTGCTCTGGTGCGAAGCTGCTTCAGTATCCTGTCCTGAGGACTGCGACTTCCAGCTTCACCCACCTAATGAGCAGACACCACCAGCCAACTACTTAGGCACTCATGCCACTCCTTGCCCTCACACTCTCTGTCTCCACCTTTAGGAGTGTTGGGCAAGAGGTGCAAGAGAGGCCTTCACAACATTCCAGTCTTCACCAGGTAAGTGATAACTTCATTGCTTGTCATACTTTGTGTGCTGGCATTCCTTCTGTCCCTGTGTTCCTATTAGGAAAAGCAGTGGGAGAGTCATTTGTTTAACTAAGAACCAAACAGGATGATATAGCAGATAAGCATATTTTTTTTTTTTGCTCTGTTATGTAGTGTTGTAATAGACTGTAGAACTATAGAGTCTTGGCTTGTGTAGAAGCCAGTGGACCTACTACTTTGTTTCTTTGATTGGGGGAAGAAAGTGAAGTGCCTGGAGGAATCCCATACTAACACAGGGAAGCAAATAAATGCCACACAAACAGTGTTTTTAGTGGAAATCAAACCCAGATGGTATCATGTGCAGTGCATGCTAGGCTGCCTAATAAGAAGGCCCACCACTAGCTCTACACTTGTTGACTGCTTCTACAGCCTTGGGATCTAGATGGGATAGGGGGTTACATTAATCTGTTTGCCTCCTTTATAAATCTGTTAAACTGTAATTTTTACTCCTGAAAATGTTACTAAACCCACAACAGTAAAATCAGTCTGTATAAGCAGTAAAGCATGCTTATTATGCTCACTGTGGAACCTAAGGGGTAATCCAGTGCACTGTGTAAAAAGGCTGTTTGATCCTGTCTTCTCTGATCCTCCCCTTCCTTTACTGTCCCCAATCATCTACTGATAGAACAAAGCCCTAGGAGGCACTCTGCACATGCTCAGTTTGGTGTGCATTGCTAGAGAGTTTTTTTTGGGGGGGAGGGTGCATGTGATCAGCACAGGGCCAATCAGCACTGTCCAGACAGAAAGTCGGGGTCATGCAGCCTCATAGGACAGTCAGAGGAGAATGAAAACTCCTCCTACAAGCTTTAACCAGTGCTCGGTCGGACACTGATAGAAGTCACAAGACTGCTTTACACTGCTGATGAGAAAAGATATTTTGAAGTTTATATTTAGTAAAATAATTTCATGTTAATGTCCTGAGTACTGTGGGAGACCAAATATAATGAATGCAGGGTTCTGGGTTTAGTAACACTTGAACATAACATAAAAAAAAAAATAGAAAACCATTGTCCATTCCCTCTGAAGCCAAATATTGTGCTTAGCATTGACAATTCAGTATCTGTAGATTACAATATGATCTACATTCATATTCACATGTGAAAACTGATTCACAATCACAAAGTCATCACTATCAGATGTTCCTCCTGAAGTACAGTGAGGTATACCTACATCAGTGCCCATGTAACTCCATCAAACAGATATTAAAAATAGATGGTTTTAAAAGCAGATCAGATCTGGTAGATAACACACAGAAAAATGTCATTCGCAAACTGGACCCAGGCAACCAAAAAGGAGAGAAGGGGCATGTGCCCCCACTACCTTGGTTAAGTCCCCCCTAACATAAGCAGTACAATTGTCTGGTTAAATAAATAATGTAGCATTTCTGCTCCTTCTGGTATGCAACTTTAACTTTTATTAGTGCAGTAAGAAAAATAGATTTTGGTTTTTCAGTTTGCTGTGCTTTGCACATCATCTGTGACCTTTGCAGCAAATGAGACTGCGTGACATTATCATGCTATATCAAGCAATGTTGTTGGTGTAAGCCTTAAAAGAAAATTATGGTGCATTTTAACAGCATACACCAATTTGAGTCATTAGTGTAACTTTAACCTGAAAGTCACTTTGTGTGTGAGTTACATATTTTACATGGTTGATGTTCCATATTTGCACAATGACATATAATATATAAACTTGTAGATTCCTACTCTAGTGTATGTCCAGGAAATCTGTCACTAAGAACAGAATGCATGAACATGTAGTTGTTTATTATTTACCAAAGGCGTAACTAGAACCTTCAGGTCCATGGTGCATGAAATCATGAAGAGATAACTTGACCCCCGGCTGGGACCTTTCCCTCCAGGCTCGGGGCCCTTCCCACTGATCCTGGTGCCTTTTACTCCCGTTTCAGGTCCGTTAATTATAGTCTTGCAGTGGGACCCTTTCATGTATTCTGCTGTGGGCCTCTTCCTGACATTTTAGGGCCCCCATGGTGGCAGAACACCAGGTCCTAGTCACAAGTGTGACCTTTGCGACCATGGTAGTTCTGCCATGGATGTCAGTAATTTTTATTTTTGTAATTTTATTTTTACGCTTTTTTACAATTCTTTAGGAGCCCCATTAGGGCACTTTGGTGAGATATCAGGAGTCTAAACAGACCTCTAATGTTCCACCTTTGAGACAGAGAAAAAAGATTAAGGACATAGCCCTCAATCTCCATCTCTGCAGCCTCAACTGCACTGAATGACTGGACAGAAATAGCTCTGTACAGAGCTTCCTGTTCTTTCACAAACCAAAGCATAGTAAACACAGTTTACTATGCTTCGGTTATGAATAAACTGAGACAGTGATTGGTACCGATCACTAACTGTGTCCATTAACAAAAGGAAGGTGCTGGTAAATTACATATTTACCAGCCCCTTCCCCCGCTTTCCATCCTGACACATCCCCTGCAGCAGCCGTCAAAGAGGGGAGGGGGTAAGCTACAGATCTTGAATGTCTGTAGGGGGGAGAGGAAGAGAAGCAGGCTTTCAGCGGTTGCGGAAGGAAAATGGAGGGGGATTGGTTCCTCTATAAGCCACCACCCCCACTGCCCCTCCTATTCAGGTATATAGGGAAGCCACACAGTCCCCCTAGTGCATGGGGCTGGGTTGCAATTGCGACCCCTGTAGGTATTCCCCAGTTATTTACATAAATTAACTTTCTTACACAAAGCTTCTAAGATCTCTGATGTTTCAGTACAATAAAAGATAAACTGCAACTACTATACAGCCATCTTTAAACAATTATTTGCAGTGTCCAGGTAGAAACCAGTATGAAGAGACCCTGACGCTATGTACTGTAGATTTCTGCTCTAGAGATAGCGATATAAATGGAAGGTGCCAAAACCAGCAAATAGTAAACCTGACCTGGCCTATAGTATTTAAATTAATTTAAAGCCGAACTCCAGATATCTAAATACACTGTACAGGGCACTAGGGTAGAAGATACATGTCCCTGTTTACTGGCGGTGAGCCAGTATGTGGTATTAATTATACTAGGATTATCTACTGTTTCCATTTACCTTTGCTGAGGAAAGCAAATTATTGTTTGCTTGTTTTGAGAGACCAACAAAGAATATTTACTTTTACAATGGCTGGTTGGTAATCTCGGGCTCTCCAGATTATAACACATATAAAAAACCTGTCCTATCTGCCAAAGCATTTGTTGTTCTATTCACTTTTTGGATTTATACAGCATGGCCAATACAGACCTGACCTGACTTTTCTCCACTGTGGTTAAGTAATATTACTAGGGCTGTCTGTACCCCAGGCTGTGATTTTTACAGTGAAAGTACAGCAGTGGACTGGTAAGCGTATCCCTCTGTTTCTCTGTTCTCTCCTCCTATCAGCATGTCCCTTGTTAGCACATGAGAACTATAGCACAACTGATTGGCTCCTGGTGCTTCTTATCCTTCTCCCAGTCTGAACTCTGCTGTACACGGGATTGCAAGACGCTGACAAAAGTCAAATTTACACTAGTTGCTTTTAAAAATAAGCTTTTTTTTTTTATAGACATTTTTAATAGACACCTTGCAAACATCCTGTGAAGCTTGCACATATCTGTGTTCATCTTCAAATAGACTCTAAGGATACTTTAAAGGAGATCTAAAGTCACAGCATACACTTTCAATTTATAGCATTAGCATTGTAATAGCAATGCAAGTGTTTTTTTTTTTTTTGTTTTTTGACAGTCTGATATAAGCTTACTTAAAAAATCTCCTTTCATGTTGTGAGTGCTGCCTATCTACTGGCTAACTGTCTACAACTTTCTGGATTTCCTATATGCTTTGCAGCTTCTCCTTTGCTGTTTGCTCTCCATTTCTAAGAACTACATATCCCACAAATAAATACACTAAAGTACAAATAAAAAGAGATCCTGCAAATAGTGATTTTTTTATAAGAAACAAGCTTTTCAAGTTCTGACATCCAAGTACCTAAAGAGGGGAGGGCATTGGAGACCCATTTAAAAGAGAAGTATCGGTTTCTTTTTTTTTGCTTACATTTATTCTATGCGTGCTGCAGATATCTAAAAATCTTTCCAGCCCTCTCAGAAGTGCCCCCATTCTGTTACAATCAAGCTAAATCCCTGTAGGAGGGTCTACAGACTCTCATACAGTGTAATACCGACAATGGTCTGGCTCTGGAGTCTGGATCCACCCACTTTCCTGTCATCTTGCTTGATTGATGTCAGATCTCTGCTCGTTCCCAAGACTTCACAAAGTGTAGCTGCTCCCCCTCCATTCTCTCTCCTCCCTCCCCCCTCCCTTCTCTCTCCTCCCTCCCCCCCTCCCTTCTCTCTCCTCCCCCCTCCCTCCCTTCTCCTCTGCAGTATGTTCTGATGGTCAGAAGAATCGGCAGAGATAAGAACACTTCAGTCAGTGACTAAGGTAGGAGAAGTCACTGATAGTGCTGTGTATATAAATGTCCTCTACATATTGCTATATAACCATAGGTTAGTGACTGGTACTTGGTGGAAAGAGACACCTTGCCCACATCCCTATATACAGATACACAATGGGGAATTTCCTCTTGGTGAGACTTTAAAGGGCAGGAGTCTCAGAACGATATATCAACACAGTATGAATAATAGTTGTATTTTTATTTATCAAAAAGTTTAAAAAGACATGACAATCAATAAAAGAGGAAAGAAAAAACGGATGCTGGCTTCCCAATGATGATGATACAACAATGATATAAGACAGATAAACAAAATACACTTATCCCCACAAAAAACTGTTCCAGCAAAAGAGGAGCTGTACAGTAGAGCCCGACGCGTTTCGAGGTTTTATCAGTATTATGACCTCTTCTTCAGGGATGGTGGTGAGGTAATTATCTGTCTAAAAACATTTAATAAACAAAAGATATATATAAATGAAGGAAAACATAACTAATGAGGATCAAAGAATAGAACAAACAATACCGTGTGGACCAAACATGACACATTATTACCATATTTGCATGATATGAATATCGCAGTATTGTATAAAAGGGTTCTAACCGTATTATTCCTTGGTCAACATCCTTTAGCATTCAATTTCAAAACTTTGAAGGGATAGAATGGTTTGCCACTGAGGTTCAAAAGCTTAAAAGCCTCTGCCGTCACTGAGGGACTGAATGTATCCCGCACCTAAGACACAACACAAAGGGCATCCGGTCCACCAGCTGGCGACAGTGTAGATGTTACAGTATTAAAGTATGGTTGTTTGCTAGAAACAAGAAGGAAAAGGATATATACAGTGTAAAGGACTTGTATAATAGAGGAGTGTTGTCTAAATTAGACTCACACCTGCTAGGGGTTATTTAATAAAAAATATATATGTATATACTGTATCTATATAATTGCTACATACCTGGCCGTGCATATCTAGGGTAGTTATCCCCAGTAGCAGACTAAAAATAAGGGTGTCTTCAAAAAATGCTGTCCAGTCTAAGCATCAGAGAAAGATCACCGCAATAACCTCTGCAACCAATGGCTGTAGTCAAAGCAGAAAAGGAAGAAAAATGAATGTGGGCTCTCTAACCAAGCTGAATTGAGCATAATAAATTGAGGTTAATGGTAGCTGGGGATCAGCATTAGGAGAATTTTTCCTTCATGCAGGATCCACCATCCATGTGCTCTGCATGTGTAATACATGCTAGGCTTGGGAATAGTTGCTAATAATATATTGCAAAGAGGAGAGCCATGGCTTACCTTCAGAGGCTAAACAACTGTAGCATACCGTCAGACGTCCACTCCAGCTTGGAGTGAGGCATCTCCATTTGTGGTTTAAATTGTGCTGCTGATTACCATCAGATGTCTCACAGCTGACAACAGCGCCAGCGCCGGTGGGCGGAGTCCCCGGCGCGCAGGCCAGTCCCCAAAACCCCACACACGGCGTACCAGCCCAGGAAGACATACGTCATATCCTGGGAACAGAGGATCCGTGCTGGGAGGGAGCTGACGTCCGCGTCAGCGGCCCGCGGCACGCTGGTCGCCATGGCGACGACATAAACTATCTCGGCCATAGGCGAACAAAGAGGGAGGCCAAACGCTACCAAATAGATATGGTGCTATTGGCCCCTGTGCGCCGAGTGAGGTATTCCGGCGCGGACCAAACGAGCACCCCGACATGCATCGGCACAAAGTTTCAGACCCCCAGTGGCACCAAGGCGAAATACAGGGAATAAACAGGGAGAGAGGGAAGGGAGAGAGAAGAAACTGTGCAGTAAAAATTATGCTGTAATATCAGGAACAAGTGATAAAACAGCATTTGAAGACGGAAAAAAAAAAAAATGCATAACAGTTTGAGTCATTACCAGAAAATACATATTGATTAACATTGTGATATCTAGAGTTTATCTCCAACCTAATCCTGATACCCATCTAGTGCTGTTAGACACAATCAAGCCTAACATGGTATGATTGAGAAAGACATCTCAGAGAGGGCCAATCGTTCATTTAAAATGCATAAGATACATTGGGATCTATGTTGGCAAAACAGTTTTACAAAAAGTGGGGGGTATGTACCCCAGGGGAGTCTCACTCAGATCCCCCCGAGGCAAAGCCCTCCAAGAAGGGTCTATAAGTGGTAGCCTCATTGAGGCCAGGTGCTTTGGTAGCTTGTAGACGGTAGATCCATTTCTGCTCTTTTTGTAGTAGCGTTTTGTTCCAGTCCCCACCTCTTAATCCTGGGTGAACACGGTCCAAAATCAGAAAGGATATTTCGGGAAAAATACCCGCATGAAAGTTGGAGAGGTGTCTACCCAGAGGTAGACTGGGATTGCATATTTTCATTGAAGCAATGTGGCGGTATGCTCGCCGCCAGAATTCCTAATTTGTCTTGCCCACATAATAACATGCGCAATTGCGTATACCACCCCAATAGTTCTGCAGTTTGCAAAATGTTTTGGTGTGTATTTTTGACCATCTTGTAATCTAATATTGGGTTTGACATTCTTGTGCCCCATCGTATGCCAACCTGTACCTGGGGGAATGGGAGAGCATGTTGAGACAGTCAGAATCGACGCGTCCATACATGAAAAAGGTGGTGATGTGGCGTCGATACATCGACGACATTTTTCTTGTCTGGGAGGGTACCCCTGAAGATCTTCAGATTTTAGGAGGGAAGGAAAAAAACTTTTAGGAGGGAAGTTTAAGGAAAAAAAACTTACATTAAAATGCCCATCAATGCAGCCTTATCTGTCCATCTACAGCCTTTTCAGTGTCAGTGCAGCCTTGCCCCAGTGCAGCCTTGTCAGTGCAGCTTTGCCCCAGTGCAGGTGCAGCCTTGTCAGTGCAGCTTTGCCCCAGTGCAGGTGCAGCCTTGCCCCAGTGCAGCTTTGTTAGTGCAGGTTTGCCCCAGTCCAGCCATGTCAGTGCAGCTTTGTGCACGCGGTGTAGATTTAAACATGGCGCCGAGACTGCAGGGAGCCGAGATACACATACCCGAGTGTCGCCGCCGTCACGCCCAGTCCCACCCCTGGACCTGTGTTATGTCCATCATACCCGAGAACACTCGGGTATGTGTATCTCGGCTCCGACAAGAGCCAAGATACACATACCCGAGTGTTCTCGGCTTTTTTCGGCGCCTCTCACAGTCATGCCCAGTCCCACCCTATGATGGACATAACACAGGTCCAGGGGCGGGACTGGGCGTGACGGCGGCGCCCGAAAAAAGCCAAGAACACTCGGGTATGTGTATCTCGGCTCCCTGCAGTCTCGGCGCTATATTTAAATCTACCCATGGCTGTGTATGTCGGCGGCGACCGCGGCAATTGCCGCGATCGCTCTGATGACACAGAAATCTGCGGGGATCGGCCTATAACACGCACTCATGATTTTCCCCTGATTTTCAGGGGAAAAAAGTGCGTGTTATATGCCGATAAATACGGTAACCCCTAGCAGGTGTGAGTCTAATTTAGACAACACTCCGCCATTATACAAGTCCTTTACACTGTATATATCCTTTTCCTTCTTTTTTCTAGCAAACAACCATACTTTAATACTGTAACATCTACAGTGTCGCCAGCTGGTGGACCGGACACCCTTTGTGTTGTGTCTTAGGTGCGGGATACATTCAGTCCCTCAGTGACGGCTTTTCAGCTTTTGAACCTCAGTGGCAAACCATTCTATACCTTCAAAGTTTTTAAATTGGATGCTAAAGGATGTTGATCAAGGAATAATACGGTTAGAACCCTTTTATACAATACTGCGATATTCATATCATGCAAATATGGTAATAATGTGTAATGTTTGGTCCACACGGTATTGTTTGTTCTATTCTTTGATCCTCATTAGTTATGTTTTCCTTCATTTATATATATCTTTTGTTTATTAAATGTTTTTAGACGGATAAGTACCTCACCACCAGCCCCTGAAGAAGAGGTCATAATACTGATAAAACCTCGAAACGCGTCGGGCTCTACTGTACAGCTCCTCTTTTGCTGGAACAGTTTTTTGTGGGGATAAGTGTATTCTGTTTATCTGTCTTATATCATTGTTGTATCATCATCATTGGGAATCCAGCATCCGTTTTTTCTTTCCTCTTTTATTGATTGTCATGTCTTTTTAAACTTTTTGATAAATAAAAATACAACTATTATTCATACTGTGTTGATATATCGTTCAGAGACTCCTGCCCTTTAAAGTCCCACCAAGAGGAAATTCTCCATTGTGTATCTACATATTGCTATCTACCAGAGTGAAAACAATTTATTTGTAAAGCAGAATACACATATCAATGTGACAGCACACAGGCATTCCATGCATTACTGATATAGTAAAATGAAATAAAATCAGAGCTAACATTGTGAATGAATCCTTTTATTGACAATATGTATTTTTATTTGAGACAATGAAATCTGATAGGAGGCATTATTCGATAGGACACCTACAGTTGGCTACCAGTGAGTAGATGGAAGTGGAGTGAGAGACGCTTGTCAGAGGGAAATGGCGCGACATAGAGAGAGGACGCGGTGCTGCTAATCATCTGTTACCATGGCACCTTCTCTGTGTGTGTCTACAGGCCTTTACCTACCTACACAGGGGGGCACAGCCGTGTACAAAGGCCAATCTCAAATCTCCCCCAAATTGGACATTCCCACTACTCACCATTATTTGGCATTTGTATGGATGGTTTAACCATGTGTAGTGAGGTGCTAACACTTTTTACATGATTACTATGCAATATCATGATATATGTACATGTCTTTTTTCTATCATATTATCCTAATTGGGAATTTTTTATCATTTTGATGTTTTTTGTCTTAATAACACTGTTTTGAATATATATATATATCTGTTATATTTCAAAATTGCCTTAAAAATCCCACCTCTGAGGTAATTACTTTTTTAATGCAGAGGAGTCAAAGTATCCCAGGATACAGGCTAATGGAGTGCTATGCCCCGTACACACGATCGGACATCTATCGGACATTCCGACAACAAAATCCATGGATTTTTTCCGACGAATGTTGGTTCAAACTTGTCTTGCATACACACGGTCACATAAAGTTGTCGGAATTTCTGAACGTCAAGAACGTGGTGACTATTGATGAACATCGAGTTTGAGTCGAACTCATGTTCGGCTTGAACATCGGCTGTTCGCAAGTTCGCAATTTGGGGTGTTCGCGGCAAATTCAAATACCCTTTAAAAGTCTATGGGAGAAATTAAAAGTGCTAATTTTAAAGGCTTATATGCAAGTTATTGTCATAAAAAGTGTTTGGGGACCTGGGTCCTGCCCCAGGGGACATGGATCAATGCAAAAAAAAGTTTTAAAAACGGACGTTTTTCAGGAGCAGTGATTTTAATAATGCTTAAAGTGAAACAATAAAAGTGTAATATTCCTTTAAATTTCGTAGCTGGGGGGTGTCTATAGTATGCCTGTAAAGGGGCGCATGTTTCCCGTGTTTAGAACAGTCTGACAGCAAAATGACATTTCAAAGGAAAAAAAGTCATTTATACCTACTCGTGGCTATTGCATTGCTGGTCCGACAATACACATAGAAGTTCATTGATAAAAACGGCATGGGAATTCCCCACAGGGTAACCCTGAACCAAAATTTAAAAAAAAATGACGTGGGGGTCCCCCTAAATTCCATACCAGACCCTTCAGGTCTGGTATGGATTTTAAGGGGAACCCCGTGTCAAAATTTAAAAAAAACGGCGTGGAGTCCCCCCAAAAATCCATACCAGACCCGCACGCAAACCTGGCAGGCCGCAGGAAAAGAGGGGGGACTAAACATGCGCCCCTTTACAGGCATACTATAGACATCCCCCAGGTACGAAATTTAAAGGGATATTACACTTTTATTGTTTGACTTTAAGCATTATTAAAATCACTGCTCCCAAAAAAAAGTCTGTTTTTAAAACTTTTTTTGCATTGATCCATGTCCCCTGGGGCAGGACCCGGGTCCCCAAACACTTTTTATGACAATAACTTGCATATAAGCCTTTAAAATTTGCACTTTTGATTATTCATGTTCGTGTCCCATAGACTTTAACTGTGTTCGCGTGTTCGAACAAACTTTTTTCCTGTTCGCATGTCCTGGTGCGAACCGAACAGGGGGGTGTTCGGCTCATCCCTAGTGACATACAACACGTATGACATCGCTAGAAAGAGGTAGTTCAATACCAAGTGTGCCACCCTTTGGGCTCCTTCTGCTAATCTCGTGTTAGTAGAAGTTTGGTGGCAGACGATTCATGCTTTTTAGCCTCCTGCTTTTACGATCGAGACTGTTCTTCAGTTTTTTTCAATGACTTTTATGTGTATTGCAGAGACCCGACAATTCATTAATAGCTGCGAGTACTTTTAAATTAAAAGTATTTGCGGCTATAATGAGTTTTCGGTCCCGGCAATACACATAAAACTCATTGAAAAAAACGGCATGGGATTCCCCCACAGTCCATTACTAGGCCCTTTGGGTCTGGTATGAATATTAAGGGGAACCCTGAACCAAAATTAAAAAAAAAAATGTGTGGGGGTCCCCCCAAATTCCAAACATGCCCTCAACATGGGGAGGGTGCTTTGGGGTAGCCCCCAAAGCACCCTGTCACCATGTTGATGGGGACAAGGGCCTCATCCCCACAACCTTTGCCCGTTGGTTGTGGGGGTCTGCGGGCGGGGGGCTTATCGGAATCTGGAAGCCCCCTTTTACAAGGGGACCCCCAGATCCCACCCCCCCATGTGAATTGGTAATGGGGTACAAATGTACCCCTACCATTTCACAAAAAAGTATCAAAAATGGTAAAAAAGACAACACAGCGGGAGACTCCCATTGAGGCGGATCGTCCGGGAGGACAAAGCGGGGAAGAAGAAGCCAGAGGAAGATGTCGGATGAGAAGACCGGAGGAAGAAGCAGAGGAAGATGGAGGAAGAAGCGGGGCAAGAACAAGATAGAGGAAGAAGAAGAAAACCGAAGGAAGACCAGAAGAGGATGGAAGAAGAAGCAGGGAAAGAAGAAGACATTAATAAAGGAATTGTCAAAAACCGTCTATTGTCTTTTTTACCATTTTTGACAATTTTTTTTCTGAAATGGTAGGGGTACATTACCAATTCACACAGGGGGGGCCAGGATCTGGGGGTCCCCTTGTCAAAAGGGGCTTCCAGATTCCGATAAGCCCCCCGCCCACAGACCCCCACAACCACCGGGCAAGGGTTGTGGGGATGAGGCCCTTCTCCCCATCAACATGGAGACAAGGTACTTTGGGAGGCTACCCCAAAGCACCCTCCCAATGTTGAGGGCATGTGGCCTGGTACGGCTCAGGAGGGGAGGCACTCTCTACCCCCCCCTCTTTTCCTGCAGTCTGCCAGGTTGCCTGCTCGGATAAGGGTCTGGTATGGATTTTTGGGGGGACCCCACGCCATTTTTAAAAAAGAAATTTGGCATGGGGTTCCCCTTAATATCCATACCAGACCTGAAGGGACTAGTATGGAATTTGGAGGGACCCCCACGCATTTTTTTAAAAAAATGTTGGTTCAGGGTTCCCCTGTGGGGGAATCCTATGCCGCTTTTTTCAAAGACTTTTATGTGTATTGCCGGGACCGACAATACATTATAGTCGCAAGTAGTTTTAAATTACTTTTTTTCCTTTAGAAATGTCATTTTGCTCTCAGACTGTTCTAAACACGGGAAACATGCGCCCCTTTACAGGCATACTATAGACACCCCCCAGGTATGAAATTTAAAGGATTATTACACTTTTATTGTTTCACTTTAAGCATTATTAAAATCACTGTTCCCGAAAAAACGTCCGTTTTTAAAACTTTTTTTGCATTGATACATGTCCCCTGGGGCAGGGCCCAGATCGCCAAACACTTTTTATGACAATAACTTGCATATTAACCTTTAAAATTAGTGTTTTTGATTTCTCCCATAGACTTTTAAAGGGTGTTCCGCGGCTTTTGAATTTGCTGCAAACACTCCAAATTGTTTGCTATTTGGTGAACGGGCAAACAGCCAATGTTCGAGTCGAACTCATGTTCGACCCCAACATAAAGCCCATCCCTATTTACTAAAGGAAAATCCATTTTGCACTCCAAGGGCACTTAAAACTGCACTGAAACTGCACTTGTAGTGCAAAGTGGATTTGCCTTTAGCAAATAACCCCCATTGTGACTGTAAACACCAACTTTTACTCCAAAAACTGCTTTTGATCATTGAAATAAGAAGCCACACATTGCTGAGTAGAAAACTTTTTACTCAAAGCACATTCACATGTGTGTTTAGAAAAGTGTTTTTGAACAAACCAACATCTTTGGTGTATAACATTATTTTTGTCACATTAATTAGAAATAGCCTTTTTTGGTTAAACAGGCATGTTTCAAAACATCACATACAGAACTCAGGAACTTACAAAGTTCTACTTTGACAAAGTAAAGGCGATATCAGACATGAGTATGTGCAAAATGTGTTGATATTGCCTTCATCAGATGGGGTGATGTCACCCCTGTAAAAGCCACATTTTGAAAATGCACACAAATTGGGATTCAAAATGGGGATTTCCCTCCTGATCCCATGCCTAATGTCAACACGTGCTAGCTCCCATCAAGGGGGATCAATGGACATGTTTTGGGGGTGCAACCCCTTCCTCTCAGCTACTTTGGTAGCGAGGAAGGGGTTGCACCCACAAAACACGTACATTGATATCCCCTGATGGCAGATAGCACATGTTGACACACTGGGGTTGATTTACTAAAGGCAAATCCTCTTTGCACTACAGGTGCACTTGGAAGTGCAGTCGCTTTAGATCTGAGGGGAAGATCTGATATGAGGGGAAACTCTGCTGATTTTATCATCCTATCATGTACAAGCAAAAATGCTGTTTTTTTATTTTCCTTGCATGTCCCTTTCAGATCTACAGCAACTGCACTTCCAAGTGCACTTGCAGTGCACTTGTAGTGCAAAGTGGATTTGCCTTTAGTAAATAACCCCCACTTTGTGCATCTTCAAAACTTGGCTTTTAAAATACTTTAAAACTTTTTTTTCAAACCCAAAATACACAAAAAGAAAAGGGTAACATTTTTGTGTGTTTTAGATTCTCCCTAAAACATCAATCATGTTCTTCATTTTTTTTTGAACATCATTGATGTTTTGCTTTAGATTTTCTAAATCGCGATTGCACCCCATTCTCTCCCCGATGAAGATCTGGACACTTTTACTGGTGAAATAAGATTCTTCTTCCACAACATCCACATCACCTAAAAAAAACCACACCATGTATTATAAATATGCAGGAACAGATCTCTTACTTGAAGCTGTGGTCTCAGACACTCACCTGTTGTGGTCACAATTTCACCCACTTCCAAAATCTCTTCTTCCTCATCCTCTGCTTGTGTTTTGGTAACTTCCCCTTCTTTCAGAGGTGGGGGGTCCCTGGTCACTTCTGATGTTCCAAGTCTTTTCTCCCATATGTGAATAAAAAAAAGGTATACTTAGGCTCACAGATATTGGAGGACAGAAATAGGAATATGAAACATTGCTTGGAAGTGTCATACAATTGTCTGTTTTGGCAGAGTTCCAAGCTGAAGACATTTTTATTTCATTTCCAAAGCTGGAATACTTCCCTTTTTTGTTCAATTTTCACACATGGAGACACCCCTAGTACTCACCGGAGCACCTGTGTGGGACACCCTAAAAATTTTGATTCTGGTGTCCCACACTAGTGCTCCTGCGTCCAGATGTGTAAACAGCTGCTGAGTGTCCTCTCCTTGCACTGAATCAAGTTTGTATTTAATTCTAGTTACAAATCCATCTAGACAACAAACTTATTTTAATACAAATAGGCATGAACAAATGTAGTTAACCTGTATCTGCCTAAAACATCTTATAAGTGGGCGAACGAATGATGTTTCCTACGACCCATTACTGTGCCCATGAACATGAAAGTTGCCATTTTAAAATGTACAACAGTAAATAAAAGCACATGGAGCAGCACGAACGTTAAGAAGAAGAATAGGAACACAAGACAAAATACTTACTTTTTTGCAGCACTCTCTTGATTCTTCTGTACTGATCGTGTTCCCTCAATTTGAGGTCTGACCATCGTTTCCTCAATTTCTCCTTGGATCGCTGTACCCCAAAATTCTTCTGCAGACTCTTCACAACTTAGGGCATGATCTTTGCCTTTCTCACATTTGAATTTGGGTAAGGTCCATGCTTCCCATCATAGTCGGCCCTCTTCAAAATGTCCACCATCTCCACCATCTCTATAAAGGACATAATTGAGGCCTTCAATCTCCTCCTGGATCGTGAGGTTCGGGGCCCGGGCCTTTTGTCTTTGCTGCTCTTCTCTGCATGCACATGTTGTCTCTCCGCCATGTTCTCTCCCACTGCGTCGAAAGACAAGGGGCGGGGAATACACTAGAAAGAATGTCAGGGGCAGCCGGAGTTTCACGCATGCGCAGTGTATATAAAGCGAAACACGCGTGCGTCCTACGTACGATCTGTGAGCGGGGGACGAAGTAATAGAAGCAAGGATCTTTTTAACGAAGGTACAATTTTAAGTCGGTGCATCAGTGGCCTATACTGTTTATAGATTAAGGCCTATATTGGGTCAAGGTTAAGAGAGTTTCGCCTGACATTAGGGTTTGTCTTGTGTTGTGTCTTGCAGAGAAAATGGATCTATTCAACAATGAGGACTTAACCCCATATTCATTGATATGTACAGGGAGCTGCCCTGTCTGTGGCAGGTAAACCACCCCTTTTATAACAACAAACCACAGAGGAATTCAGCGCTGGATCAATTGCTGGAATTTGTGAAGCCGGTGATCCCCACGGCAGACATTCCTTATTTGAAAGCCCTAATTGGTGGCATGAGGAGCACTTATATTAGGAAGTGCAAGAAGGTCCAGGATTTCCTGAGATCAGGACCTGCAGCAGATGACATTTATGTACCCAGGCTGTGGTACTATGACAGACTGCATTTTCTGGCAGGCCAGACAGAACCCAGGCCAGCACTCTCCAGTCTTCCTTCAAGGCTTCCTTCCCCCCCAGCTGAGACTTACAATGACCAACATGGGTCTACCAGGCAGCCACATGTGAAGGAGGCCAGCTTGATGCAGGGGTAGCATTCTTCAAGATATTTCTAGGTTGTCAAATTAATGATGTTAAATATATGTTAGTTTTGATAACTAATTTCTTATTTCCCAAAGTGTTTTACATATCAATAGACAGTAGTAGCCACAAATGATTGGGACAAGAATGAAAAATGCTGGGGTCAGAATGATAGTCTTTTCTATTTATTAACATTCAATTTGCAACAGTCATGTGCTGAAAATTGTGTATTATTGATGAACAAAAAAATAAAACTATGTCCCTTTTTCATACACAGGAAAGTCTCAGCCAGGAGCAGGCTGTGGAAAGTGGCAGCCAGGAGGTGGTGGGGGTAAGTGGCAGCCAGGAGGTGGCCGGGCCCAGTAGCCTGCCTGAATCCCAGGTCCCCCCCTCGGCCTTCCACAAAAAAGTGCCAGGAAGAGGGGTAACCTGAAGAAGGCAGCAATTGGCCTATTTCTGAAGGCTACTGCGGCCCCCAGATCCCCCCCGTGTTCAAGAGGACTATGTCTACATGACAGCCTGCAAAATGCTGGAAATGGAGGAGAGCCAAGGCCTCTTATGTGAGGAAGTGATCTTGCAAACCCCAAATAAGGGGTTGAGTGGTGTACTCACAAGCCAAAGCAACATTTGTGAGTTGAACCATGGTCCTCCTCCTCCTCCAGGTCCTCCTCCTCCACCTCCTGCCACACCTTCAACACCAGAGCCACAGCCTGGAAGGAAGCGTGTAAGGAAGACCAGAGAGTGATGGCCTGGGTTCAGTCTGGTCTGACAAAAAATGCAGGCTGTTGTATGACCACAGCCTGGGGACAGATATGTCATCTACTGCTGTTCCTGATCTCTTGTAGTCCTGGACCGGATTGTGCTCACTATTATATGGACTCCTCAGGCCAACAGTTTTGACTGTAAAATTATTGATGTCTGCCCTGGGGTACAAAGGCTTTGCAAATTTCATCAGTTTCTCTAGCGTTGCCTTGCTCTTTATTTTGTTATGACCCAGAATAAATGGATATTTATTTTTCAGAAATACTTGCCTATGTGTTTTACTTCAAAAAGGACAGTTTGTTTGTGAGTAGGCAGGTACATTTCAAAAATACAATGTCAAATTACCAAGGGACACCAACCAACCTCCTTGAGGTAAAAAAATACAAGATAATAATGGTGTTGTGGTAACTTGACACACAAAACAAGAAATAATATTATGGAGAGCACTAGAAAAATAAAAAAAAATTACGAATGCTAGTTTTACCAGACCGAGCGCTTCATAATTTATTTTGAGCATGCGTGGCACTTTGTGCATCGGAATTGTGTACACACAATAGGAATTTACGCTAACAGATTTTGTTGTCAGAAAATTTGAGAACCAGATCTCAAGTTTTGTACAACGGAAATGATGATGGAAACTGTCCGATGGAGCCTACACACGGTCGGAATTTCCGACAACAAGCTCCGATCACACATTTTACGTCGGAAAGTCCAACCGTGTGTACAGCGCATAACTCAGTGAGGTGCCAAGGACAATAATAATAGTTGAAATTGGAGCCGTATTTAGCACAACAGGAGTCATCCCTTAGACCACATGCACACTATTCAGGCAGGCCACTGCACTACATGGTTTTGGTAAATCTGAAGTCAAAAATCTGCAGAAAATCTAATAGTGTGTATGGGGCCTTAGACATCCCTTAGAATCTTGGAGTAAAGTGGACTCAAGACAAAATTAAAAATTTGAGAAGCAGAAAAAGATATCTGTGAAAATGTCTGTAGCATTTCCTTCTGGGTTTCCTCCAAAATGGTGCCACAGTTTAATTTTCCACCTCTGCCTATACATTACAGGGAATTAAAGTATAAAATTGGTAATTAACTGTGTATTAAATAGGGAGATTAATTAGTTCATTCTGGCAGTCCTAACCAACTAGATAAAGCGTGGAGTGGGGTCAACCGTGCTTGTAGCACCTAGATGAGCATGTAGAGTATCATACAGCATTAAATACTGGAAGAAGTTGTTTTTGTGTATAGAGTGGGCTGAATAAAGTTGTTACTGTTGATTTCAGATGACCCTCAGAGTACAGCTGGGAAACTAATGAAAAATTAGATGGTGGAATCAGAGAGAATAATTCTGTTTCAGCATAACCATATCCCCTTAATTAAGTTTATATGAGCAAACGTTACATCAAGAGAAACAAAAAACAAAATGTGCAGATTTTCAACAGCAAAATTAGTTAAAACTTTCCAAACTGTATTTTTGCATATAAAAAGAATTTGTTTTCTGACAATCATAAATTCTTGGATAGACAATAAAAAAAAGATCAATTGCAATCTCATTATTAGGTGACATAGATTATAGATTATCATGCAATCCTGCATATACTGGTTTCTTTTTCAAAAAGAAACAGTAACAATTATCATGCTACATGCTCCTAGCATCTATCCTAATTTTATGATTACATAAATGTCTGAAAGCAGATGTAGGCAACCTTGGCACTCCAGGTTTGGGGAAACTACAAAATTCCATTAGGCATTGTAAGAGTGACTGGAACGACTCCCAGAGTTAGAGGCATGATGGGATATGTAGTGTCACTATAGCTGGAGTGCCAAAGTTGCCTACCCCTGATTTACAGTCAGTGGTGTACTAAGAGGGGTGCAGGCCACACTAGGTATTAGCACTCTGGGGATGCAAGCCAGCTGCCGCATTTCTTTTTTTTGTGTTGCACCATGCATAGCACTGCATTGTTGCTTCTGCTAGCCTGACTGAAGCAATTTAGAGTCAAGGGGAGGTGCATCCTCGACTCCGGTCGCATGACAAAGCCAAGAAAAGGATCTCCCCTCTGTCTAAAAACTGCCATTGTGTTTGTTGAGTTGAGGAAGTGTTTGTACTTGGGAATGTCTGTACTGGGGAGTGTTTGTACTGGGAGTGTCTGTACTGATAGTGTCTGTACTGGGGGATGTCTGTATTGGGGGGTGTCTGTACCGGGGGGGTCTGTACTGAGGGGAGTTTGTATTGAGGGAAATCTGTACTGGGAGTGTCTGTATTGAGGGGGCCTGTTTTAAAGGATTAGGCTGGGAAGGATGTCTATACTGGGGGTATCTGTAGTGAGGGGGTCTCTACTGAGAAGTTAGGCTGGAAAGGGAGGTTGTGCTGGGGAAGTTTTGTATTGATGGGGTCTATACCAGGAAGGTCTGCACTGAGGTGTTTGGCTGGAAAGGGGTTTGTACTGGGTGGTTCTGTAATGAGGGCAGCAAGCAGTAATCAAGAGAGAACCAGAGTCAGTGTTGAGGAGAAGGAAGAGGCTGAATGAATGAGAGAGTGGTGGTATTGAAGTAAGATGTGGCTGTGCTAGTGGGAGTAAGAGATAGAACAGTGTATAATGTGAATGAAAGGCACAGTTACAATATGTTGTGTTACATTGGAGGTGGATTAAATATGAATGGATGATGAGCAGGAGAGGCTCAGGAAGTAGTACCAGCTATTGCAGCTGAGTGAGAATGGAAACATTGTAGTGGGGTAGAGTGTATGCTGAAAATGTTGAGGGAGTGGGAGAGCTGGTGGCAGTGAGTAGCTGAAGGGGCAGAAGGAAGGGGAGAGCTGGTGGTGGTAAGAGGCCAAGGGTGCAGATAGAGGTGAAGAGCTGGTGGCATTAAACAGCTGGAAGAAAAAGAACAGTATGTGCAGAGGGGATGACAGGTGTTGGTTGTTATAGGGGGAATCCAAATGAGATTAGGTCTGAATAATGTGTCTGGGTCTCAGGTGGACTGAACCCTGGACACATGATTTAAAACCCGAACTGTGTGGGTGAATCCTGGACAGGTGGCAACACTATCGGCTGCTTGGTTGGCTGGGCCACAATGGCATCACTCCCATGCAGGTGCAAGGGAATCACACCACAAACCGGTGCTGTAAATGAGGTGTGCATGGGTGTTGATGGGTCAGTACCCATAATAGTATAGCTTCAAACATCTGTATCTAGAGCAACATTAAATGTCTGAAGTAGGGTCAGGAATAGGACCCGTTTGAATTGTTTGTATAGCTTAAAAGGAATTACATCTAAACCTGGTGCTTTACAATTAGGAAAGCTAGCCAATGTATTGCAGCCTCCAGCTTTTAAAGTGTAAGAGGAGAGTCCAGCAGGATTCTATCTGCAGAGGTATGGGAGGAGAGATTCATTATCCCCAAAAAGCTCAGTGATGGTTGTCCAATTTTGAATTAGTATCAGCCAGCTTCTTACCACACAGAAAGCCCTACTGAGACCCTCCCCCTGGTTTAATTGCAGACTAGCAGTCATGGGGGAATCTAGCCAATTTCTTTCCTGCAACCCGTGATTGCAGGGAAGAAATTCACTCCTTGTATGGCCGACCTTAGTCTAATAGCTATGTGATTATGCTGTTGGCTGCACTTTTGCAGTAAGTACAATTTCAGAATTGTTTCTCTGCAACAGTATTATGCTTGCTTCACATGTGATAGATTCACTTTAAATGTTATTTATGTGTGACAGTGGATGCTAACCACACCAGACAGTTTTCAGTGTCTCATTCAGAGTTCTTCGACAAAATGCACATTCAGAAAATCACATCTCCATGTAATTATAGAACTCAATTATTTTTATTGAAAGAAAGACAAATTTCTCTTGCAGTAACTGGAAAATAAGATGTCAAAAGTTTGTAGCCATCTCCCAAGTGCCATATTTAATATCTGACAACTCACCAAGCTCACTCCCTAGAAAATTATTTTTACATTACCGTTCCTGGCCCATTCAGGTATCCCTGGATTGCTTCCAGCTAAGAGACTCTTAAGAAATGTACTGTGATAATTGTCCAGAGTCTGCCATCGCTCCCTTTCCTCCTCAATTTCCATCTAATCATCACACTTTCTTAGAGCAACATCCCCTAATGATTAGGGGACACATCTTTTCAAAGGACATTTAACTTCTCCATCTGACAGTGTGGCGTAGAGCATATTCTCCCTGTCTCAATTAGCTCTCTATTTTTCTGAAAAGTGCATTAGGCTATTAACAAAGGAGATTAAGAAAGAGCTGACGCTTGCAAGGTCGCTCACCTTTGTGTGTCCTTGTCACAAGTATTGACCTACATAACTAAAACATAGGGAAATTAGGAAACTTTCAGTGGAAAATATTTTTACTGCTTCGGATATAGAGTTTTCATTACAGTTAATGGGATTTTAAATGTATTTTAATGTCAAATTACTAAGTAACTTCCAGTTAATAGTAGAATACAAATGAAAATATTTTGAAGCCATTTACTGCTAATAAAAAAATAGGCACATGAACAAGATTATATAAAACGGAAAATTCATATCAAATACTTACCGTAATTTTCCTTTCCTGATAGGCTCCATGGCAGCATACAGTACATGCTGTGGGGTTGACCCCGCCTCCATAACTACCCAATAGGACCCCTCCCTATAAATTTCAGCTGTGAGCTCCTAGCCGTGTTTCATAACTAGCCTACTCCAAACATTGGGAGTGACTCCTGCTGCCATGGAGCCTATCAGGAAAGGAAAATTAGGTAAGTATTTGATATACATTTTCCGTTTTCCTGACAGGCTTCATGGCAGAATACGTGTGGGAAATAACTCGCCAAACACACCCGGGTGGGCACAATGCTGAGTAGGGATGAGCTGAACACCCCCTGGTTCGGTTCGCACCAGAACCTGTGAACGGACCGAAAATTTGCACAATGTTAGAACCCCATTGACGTCTATGGGACTCGAACTTTCTAAATCAAAAGTGCTCATTTTAAAGGCTAATTTTGATGGTATTGTCCTAAAATGGGTTTGGGGACCCGGGTCCTGCCCCAGGGGACACGTATCAATGCAAAAAAACTTTTAAAAACGGATGTTTTTTTGGGAGCAGTGATTTTAATGATGCTTAAAGTAAAAAAAAAAAAAAGTGAAATATTCCTTTAAATATCGTACCTGGGGGGGTGTCTATAGTATGCCTGTAAAGTGGCGCGTGTTTCCCGTGCTTAGAACAGTCCCTGCACAAAATGACATTTTTAAAGGAAAAAAAGTAATTTAAAACTGCTTCCGGCTTTAATGTAATGTCGGGTCCTGGCAATATGGATGAAAATCAGTGAGACAAACGGCATGGGTACCCTCCAGTCCATTACCAGGCCCTTTGGGTCGTGTATGGATATTAAGGGGAACCCCGCACCCAAATAAAAAAAAAGGAAAAGGCGTGGAGCCCCCAGGCCCTATATACTCTGAACAGCAGTATACAGGCGGTGCAAACAAGACAGGGACTGTAGGTTTGTTGTTAAGTAGAATCTGTTTGTAATTTTGAACTGGTACATTTTTAAAGTGTAGCTCCAGCCAAAAAAATTTTAAGCTTTTTCGAAAACATAGGGAAGGGTTATCACCCCGTGACATTTGTTTTGCTGTCTGTGCTCCTCTTCAGAAGATTTCACCTCACTTTTTGTCCCAATGACAAATGTTTTTTTGAAAATTTGGGGTTTTTAGTGAAACAAGGATTAATGATAAAGCATCAGTGGAAAGGAGAAAAGTTTTTCCCATATTAGCTCTTACAGGAGAGAATTTCCCTTCCTATGGGGTAGATTTCATCTCACTTCCTGTTGTCTCCTTCTGTTTGCAAGTAGGAGTCGTTTGTAAGTTGGATGTTTGAAAGTAGGGGCCTGCCCTATATGCTCAGCAGAAATTTGGGCCTTAGGTGTTGTTGTGACCTCAACACTGTAAGCCCTCACAGGGCCCTGCTGTGAAATATTAGATCAAGAATTGTAATTACATGCCCCTGTTGAACAGGGGCAGAAAAATTGGGCCTTTGGTGATGGTGGTGGTGGTGCTGGTGCCACAACACTGTAAGTCCTCACAGTTACTCTTGGTGGGCGCTGGAACGGGCCCTGCTGTGAAATATTAGATCAAGAATTGTAATTACAAGCCCCTGTTGAACAGGGGCTGAAAAATTGGTGGTTGTGGTGGTGCTGGTGCCACAACACTGTAATGCCCCGTACACACGGTCGGACATTGATCAGACATTCCGACAACAAAATCCTAGGATTTTTTCCGATGGATGTTGGCTCAAACTTGTTTTGCGTACACACAGTCGCACAAAGTTGTCGGAATTTCCGATCGCCAAGAACGCGGTGACATACACAACGTACGACGAGCCTAGAAAAGGCCAGTTCAGAACCAAGCGCGGCACCCTTTGGGCTCCTTTTGCTAATCTCGTGTTAGTAAAGGTTTGGTGAGAGATGATTCGCACCTTTTCAGACTCGTGGTTTTCAGATCGTTTTCTGCTGTTCAGTTTGTGCTTGTGGGTTTGTATCTGCTCTTCAGTGCGTGCAAGCAAGCTACTCATGACTTTGTCATGGTGTTATTGTTCGTTCGTTACTGTTTTTCAGGTCGCTCTTCACAGGCCTTGCTGTTCTTCAGTGCATTCTGTTACTTCATTCTGAGCAGCCGACCGTTTTCTATCCATGTTGCGTATACGTACTCCTCGTAGAGTTCATGCTGTGCGGGGGCTTGGTGTTGGGGTCCTGACCTTGACACAAGTCCAGTCCATGAATAGGGTGGGGAGGAGTTCATGGACCAAGAATTGGTTGCTCCAGTATGACCAGTTCTGTCATATGCCTTTGCTCCATGAGATCCGTGAGAATAATCCTGATGATTTCAGGAACTTTCTCCGGATGACGGACCCTGTATTTCACCGTTTGTTGGCTTTGCTGACCCCCTATATCAGCAGGCAGGATACCTGCATGAGGCAAGCCATCACTCCGGAGCAGAGGCTCGTCGCCACCCTGCGGTACTTGGCGACGGGGAGAAGCCTGCAGGACCTCAAGTTCTCAACAGGCATCTCCCCCAGGCTCTGGGGATCATTATCCAAGAGACCTGTTCTGCCATCATTCAGGTCCTGCAGAAGGAGTATATGAAGGTAAGATTTATCCTTTAGTATCACATTTTATTGCATAGAATGTTTAATAATATATTGTATTTCTTTCCTCATTCCCTAATTACGATGATTGGAATATGCTGTGAATGTCCCCTTTGTCCTCATGCATGCTGGATTTTTATGTAATTATTTTTGTTGTCCTTCATACATATTTGCCTTCACTTACCTCCCCAGCATGGTCTCCTGGCCCTATATTCACCTCATGTAGTCACTTAACAATGTATTTTATCAGCTCCATAGTAGTGCTTTACCCCAAACACCCCTAAAATGTGTTGAAATGTGATTTGTGTGTTAAATTCAGGCAGAGTGCCAGAGGCTTTTTTTTGTGGGTCCCCAAATCATTTTGAACCCTCCCTCCCCCCAACTGCTAAGTCAGCTGATACCAATTCTCTATCTATCCTCAATCATCTATCTGCTGACTTTGCCAAACCCATACACACTATACCCACCTCTTTTGTGATCAGATTTATGGATGAATTCCCCAAAGCATGTAGTGCAAGGGCCTGCCTGTATACTTTCAAATGGTGCTGTTTAAAGTTTTTGTATACTATTATTATCTTGTGTACAGTGTGTATTTATATCTTTGTCTTATGACACTTCTTACCTGTCCAGTGGGCTGCAATAGTGTAACTAAGGAGGGGCTGGCCAAAGTAACACACATTATTTATGCATTCATCTCTCAATGAAGTGGAGAGGGTTACCTGTCCAAGAGCTCCCCCCCTATAATGTTAGAAATGGCCCATGAGAGGGGGGGGAGGGGGAATATGATAGGTGTACCTTATACTTTGGTCTTTAAAAATTCCCATTAAAAATGTTATCTTGATGTTGGCCAAGAATGTTTGTGTCTAATCTGCTTTCCATGTTTATGTGCAAAAAGACTAATTTTTTTGTTTTCCTCAACAGTTTCTTTCCAGGCCACAGGAATGGCAGACTGTGGCCTCCCACTTTTCCCAGCGGTGGGACTTTCCTAACTGCGGAGGGGCAATTGATGGGAAACGCGTCCACATCATCCCACCACCCAACTCGGGGTCGTACTATTATAATTATAAGGGGTTCAATAGTATTGTGATGTTGGCAGTGGTGTCGGCTACTTATGAGTTCCTGTATGTGGACGTTGGGAAGAATGGCTGGATGTCCAATGGTGGAGTCATCGCCCAGACGGAGTTCTACAGGCGTCTCCAGAATGGCAGCTTGGACTTGCCACCTCCAGAAGACAATGTGGAAGGACTCCCATTCGTCTTCATTGCGGATGAAGCCTTTGCGCTGGGGGACCATCTTATGCGAATATAGGATAAATTGTAGCACTAAAACACACATGTATTAATAGTGAATAAAGTTCAAAGTGCATGTAGACGTAATGTCCCAAGAAAAAAAGGGAATATATAATCCAAATAGGACAACAGTCCGCAGTGAGATTAAATAATTTGTGTATCGATCCTGTCTGCTTCCCAACCGTCAACTTGTATATCATCAACTTTAGCGAATAGATGGAATATGCTTACCAGAGAGGTTGGATTCTACTGCCATAAGCATAGAATCAATGGAGCTTGATGCCACCCTGGGCAAAGTAATGAAGTGTTGGAGGCAAGGGTAGAGCCTCTACCGGGCCGGGACGTCCCCTCTATGTCCACCGAAGCAGAGCCAAAATGGATTCCAAAAAGCAAAGTGGTTTCTCAGTTCTGCAGTGATTAGTGAATGTCAGATTCACTGCTTCATAAATGTGTCCCCCTTTGTGGAATTCACGAGCATGTTGTAACAATGTGGTGCAGATCAAATCCCCAGCAAATCTGGTGTCTGGGCTGAACTAATCTGACAGCTTCACATCATGATGTGAAGCTGTCAGATTAGTTCAGCCCAGACACCAGATGTGAAGCTGTCAGATTAGTTCAGCCCAGACACCAGATTTGCTGAGGATTTGATCTGCACCACATTGTTACAACATGCTCGTGAATTCCAGAAAGGGGGACACATTTATAAAGCAGTGAATCTGACATTCACTAATCACTGCAGAACTGAGAAACCACTTTGCTTTTTGGAATCCATTTTGGCTCTGCTTCGGTGGACATAGAGGGGACGTCCCGGCCCGGTAGAGGCTCTACCCTTGCCTCCAACACTTCATTACTTTGCCCAGGGTGGCATCAAGCTCCATTGATTCTATGCTTATGGCAGTAGAATCCAACCTCTCTGGTAAGCGTATTCCATCTATTCGCTAAAGTTGATGATGTACAAGTTGACGGTTGGGAAGCAGACAGGATCGATACACAGATTATTTAATCTCACTGCGGACTGTTGTCCTATTTGGATTATATATTACCTTTTTTTCTTGGGACATTACGTCTACATGCACTTTGAACTTTATTCACTATTAATACATGTGTGTTTTAGCGCTACAATTTATCCTATATTTGTTACCTTTTGTCTCATGGTTTGTAGCAGCTGGTTTTTGTTTTTTTGGGTAGCGCATTAATCATTTCTTTTTCCACGACCATCTTATGCGGCCATTCCCGATGAGGACCCTCACCCCAGACCAGAGGGTTTTTAATTACTGGCTGGCCATAGCCAGAAGAGTGGTGGAGAACACGTTTGGAATCATGGCCAGCCGGTTCCGGCTATTTCTTACACACATACATATGGCGGAGTATAAACTGAATCATATTATCCTGGCGTGCTGAGTTCTACACAACTTTTTATGGCAACATTCTGCCAACTATGCTAGCTCAGTTGGGCCTGAGGCCGGAATTCAAAATGAACCAACCCTGACGGCGCTTGAAAGTGGCCGTCCTGGCTTGCCCCCCCTTAATGCCCGTGATGTCCAGCTGGAATTCTTTGCGGGTAGGGGGGCTATCAATATGCCAGACAATGTGTGAAACCTTTATCCAATAAAAAAACAAAACATTAAGCAAATCTTTGGTGGCATTTACTGCTTGTGTTTGTTTTAGCTGACCCTGACAGAAATGTGTTGAGTCCTGAAAATGGCGTGATTGTGTAACCTTATACAAAGCACTGTTGGGTGTTATTTACTAAAGGCAAAGACACTTTGCAATACAAGTGCACTTGAAACTGCACTTGGAGTGCAAAGTGGATTTGCCCTTAGGAAATAACACCCATTGTCACAGAAAACACCAATTAGAGCACCCCAAAAGTGTTGTAGCGTTGAGACAATAATCCACATATTCTTGATTAACAATCTTCTTAATACCAGCACAATCACATGTGCATTTAGAAAAGGTTTTTAAAACAAACCAACATGTTTGTTGTATAACAATTTTTGGGGCCACATTAGAAAAAGTAGAAATCTCCATTTAAGATAAAACAGGCATGTTTAAAACCCACAAGAAACACACAAATCTTGAACTTACAAAGTTCACATTTGGTAGAACTTGAAGGCAATATCAGACATGAGTATTTAGGAACTGTGTTTGATATTGCGTTCAGATGGGGTGAAGTCACCCCCGGAAAAGCCAAATTTTGAAGATGCACACAAATAGCTGAATGTCAACATGTGCTAGCTGCCATCATGGGGGGATCAAGGGACGTGTTTTGGGGGAGCAACCCCTTCCTCACATCTACTTTATTATTGAGGAAGGGGTTGCACCCCCCAAAACGCGTCCATTGTTCTCCCGTAATGGCAGATAGCACATGTTGACACACTGTGTGCATCCTCAAAATTTGGCTTTTCACCAATTTGACAAAAAATGTTAAAATTGTAGCACACCATAAAAGAAAGGGATTTGGAGGGGTTTTAAACTCTCCCCAAAACATCAATGATGTTCTTATTTTTTTGAATAACATCACTGATGTTTATCTTGATGTTTTCCAAGTCCCTATTACACCCCATGATCTCCTCAATCAGGATCTGTGCACTTTCCGAGGTGAAATGCCCTGGATCCACAACATCACGATCACCTAAAAAGATAGAAACCAAAAAAAACCATGTATTATAAATATGCCGGCATCCATCTCTTACCTGAGCCTGTGTTCGCAGACACTCACCTGTTGTGGTGCCAATTTCCACCATGTCTTCCTCCTCCTGCTCTTCTTGTCTTTGGGGGATTTCCCCTTCTTCCAGAGGTGGGGGTCTCTGGTCTACTCGGATGAGGGGTGTCCTCCGAGTCTTTTCTCCCCTATGTAAAAAAAAATGGTATACTTAGCACACAGATATTTGATGGCAGAACTATAAATATGAAACATTGCTTGGAAGTGGGGTACAATTGTCTGTTTTGGCAGAGTTCCAAGATGTAGCATTTTTCTTGTCCTTTGTCAAGCTTCAAAACTTTACCTGTTTTGTCCAAGCTTCACAGATGGAGACACCCCTATAGTATACACTGGAGCAACTGTGTGGGGCCCCCTAATAAAAAGGGTGTTCTTGTGTCCCACACTAGTGCTCCAGCGTCCAGATGTGAAAACTGCTGCTGAGTGTCCTCTCCTTACACAGAATCGAGTTTGCAATTCATTCTAATAACAAACCCATGCACACAACCAAATTATTTTCATACAAGTAGGCCCTAAAAAATGTGGTCAAATGCATATGGCCAAAACAATGGTGTTTTATAGGCTGAAAGAAAAATGTTTGATACGAACGAATAATGTGCCCATGAACATGAAAGTTGACATTTTAAACTGGATAACAGTTAAGAAAAGCACATGGAGCAGCACGAACGTGATAAACACAAAAAGAATAGGAACACAGCACAACTACTTACTTTTTTGCAGCACTCTCCGGATCTTTCGGTACCGCTCGTGCTCTCTTAATTTTAGGTCCGACCACCGCTTCCTGAGCTGATCTTTCGATCGTCATACCCCGAAATTCCGGTGCAGACTTTTGACCACTTTCGCCATTATCTTGGCCTTTCTGACATTGGGGTTGGGGTAAGGTCCATACTTTCCATCATAGCCCTCTTCAGGATGTCGACCATCTCCAACATCTCCCCAAAGGACATATTTGAGGCCTTAAATCTTCTCCTTCTGGATCCAGACGTTTCCGGCTCGGGACTTTCCTCCCCCTCCTCCTTGTTGCTATAATTAGCACACACCTGCTGTGTCTCCGCCATGTGCTCTTCCCCCACTGCGCCAAACGAAAAGGGGCAGGGAATAGACTAGAAAGAACATCAGGGGCGGGCGGAGTTACACGCATGCGCAGTGTGTATAAAGCGTAACACGTGTGCGTAGTACGTACGATCTGTGAGCGGAGGAAGGAGTATCGGAGGCACCGATCGTGATAACGAAGGTAAGATCTAAACTTGGGCCTATACTGCTTCTAGATTGAGGCCTATATTGTAACAAGATTAGGAGAGTTTCGCCTGACATTAGGTTTTGTCTCGTGTTGTGTTTTGCAGATAAAATGGATGGCTTCAATGACCACAACTTCCTCCCCTTGTTCATAGATAAGTACAGGGAGCTGCCCTCTCTGTGGCAGGTGAAACATCCACATTATAATCATAAACAAAAGAGGCAGGCAGCGCTGGAGAAACTGCTGGAGTTAGTGAAGCCGGTGGTCCCCACAACAACCATCCCCTATTTAAAAGCCAAAATTGGTGGCCTGAGGAGCACTTATCTTAAGGAGCGCAAGAAGGTCATGGATTCCCAGAGATCAGGAGCTGCAGCAGATGATGTTTATTTACCCATACTGTGGTACTATGAGAGACTGCGATTTCTGTCAGACCAGACTGCAGTCAGGGAATCCCTCTCAACCCTTCTTTCCACTCTTCCTTCCACCCCAGCTGAGGCTTCCGATGTCCAACCTGGGACTTCCAGCCAGGAAGAAGTGGAGGAGCCCAGATGGAGTCAGGTATAGCATTCTTCTACAGATTTCTGGTCAATAAATAAATGATCTTTACTAGATGTTATTATTGATCACTAATTGCTGATTTCATAAAGTGTTTTACATATCAATAGACAGTAGTGGGCACAAAAAATTGGGACAACAATGAAAAATGCTGGGCTCAGAATTATAGTCTGTTATATTTGTTAACATTCAATTTGCAACAGTCATGAGATGAAAATTGTGTGTGATTGATGTATTAAAAACTCAAACTATGTCCCTTTTTTATACACAGGAAGACCTCAGCCAGGACGAGGCTCTGGAATGTGGCACACAGGAGGAGGCTGTGGGATGTGGCAGCCAGGAGGAGGTGGGGGTTAGTGGCAGCCAGGAGGAGGCGGGGCTAAGTGGCAGCCAGGAGAAGCCTGGGACCACTCGGAGCCTGACCGAATCGTGGGTTCCTCCCCTCCGCCTTCCATACAAAAGACCCAGGAAGGGGAGTCACGTTCAGGATTCAGCACTCAAGCTCATTCAGGAGGCTTCTGCGTCCCTCAGAGCCTTACCCACTCCTGAAGAGGCCTTTGCCTGCATGACTGCCACCAAACTGAAGGGCATGCAGGAGGGTCAACGCCTCATGTGTGAGAAACTTATTTATAAAGTCCTAACTGAGGGGGTGAGTGGCGAAATCACACCCAAGACCGACGTGATTGAGTTGGACCATCCTCCGCCTCCTCCTCCTGCCACAACTCCACCACCAGAGCCACAGCGTGGAAGGAAGCGTAGAAGGAAGACCAGAGAGTGATGACCTGGGTTCAGTCTGGTCTGACAAAAGATGCAGCCTCTTGTAGTACCACAGTCCGGGGAGATAGATGTCATCTGCTGCTTTCCGGATCTCTGGGACTTATGGACCAGACTGCACTCCCTTAGATATGGACTCCTCAGGCCACCAATTTTGCAGTAAAATAATTGATGTCTGCCCTGGGGGCCAAAGGCTACGCCAATTTCAGCTGTTTCTCCAGTGTTGCCTCCCTCTTTGTTTGGTTGTGAGCCCTTAATAAAGAAATTTTTGATTCAATTAGACTCGCCTATGTGTGTTTTCCTTAAAAAAAAACAGTTTGTCGGTGAGGAGGCAGGTACATTTCAAAATACAATGTGAAATTAACAAGAGACACCAACACCAAACAATCTCATTGAGATTAAATAATACAAGATAATAATGGTTTTGTGGTAACTTGACACACAAAACACACACAAAAATATTCTAGAATAAAAAGCAAAAAAAAGTACAAAAAAAAAAAAAAACAGCCTTAAAAAAAAATGTTTACAATTAAAAACAAACAAAAAAAAAATTGGTCAGATGTGACAAATCAAAATTTATTGAGGGAATCCCGATAAATAATAAAGAAAGAAGTTTGTGAGAAGTCTGTGTGAATATGAGCAGGAAAACTACTTCATTCTTCTCACATTATAAAGAAGAAGAGAGTGCGCTGTATTAAACCATTTTTTACATTACAGCATGACAAAAGTGCTGTATCCATTGCGAATGCTAATTTTACCAGACCGAGCTGTTCCGTCTCGGAATTTCTTCTGAGCATGTGTGGCACTTTGTGTGTTGGAACTGGCCACACACGGTCGGAATTGGCGCGATCGGATTTTGTTCTCGGAAAATTTTATAGCCTGCTCTCAAACTTTGTGTGTCAGAACATGGAAAATGTCCGATGGAGCCCACACACGGTCGGAATGTCCGACAACACGCTCCGATCAGACATTTTCCATAAGTCCTCACAGTCAATCTTGGTGGGCGCAGAAACGTGCCCTGCTGTGAAATATTCAATCAAGAATTGTAATTACATGCCCCTGTTAAACAGGGCCAGAAAAATTGGGCCTTTGGTGGTGGTGGTGGTGTTGGTGCCACAACACTCTAAGTCCTCACAGTTAATCTTGGTGGGCGTAGAAACGGGCCCTGCTGTGAAATATTAGATCAAGAATTCTAATTACATGTCCCTGTTGAACAGGGGCTGAAAAATTGGGCCTTAGGCACTGGTGCTGGTGCCACAACACTGCAATCCCTCACAGATACTCTAGTTGGAACGCAAGAATGAGCCTTGCTGTAAAAGAATTGCATCAAAAATTGTAATTACACGCCCTTGTTAAACAGGGGCTGAAAAATTGGGCCTTAGGCACTGGTGCTGGTGCCACAACACTGCAACCCCTCACAGATACTCTAGTTGGGACGCAGGAACGAGCCCTGCTGCAAAGTATTGCATCAAAAATTGTAATTACATGCCCCTGTTAAACAGGGGCTGAAAAATTGGGCCTTAGGCACTGGTGCTGGTGCCACAACACTGCAACCCCTCACAGATACTCTAGTTGGAATGCAGGAACGAGCCCTGCTGCAACGTATTGCATCAAAAATTGTAATTACATGCCCCTGTAAAACAGGGGCTGAAAAATTGGGCCTTAGACACTATTGCTGGTGCCACAACACTGCAACCCCTCACAGATACTCTAGTTGGAGCGCAGGAACTAGCCCTGCTGCAAAGAATTGCATCAAAAATTGTAATTACATGCCCCTGTTAAACAGGGGCTGAAAAATTGGGCCTTAGGCACTGGTGCTAGTGCCACAACACTGCAACCCCTCACAGATACTCTAGTTGGAGCGCAGGAACTAGCCCTGCTGCAAAGCATTGCATCAAAAATTGTAATTACATGCCCCTGTTAAACAGGGGCTTAAAAATTGGGCCTTAGGCACTGGTGGCGGCGCCCAGAACCAAAAATGTTCTTACAAGCTATTAGCATGATCATTGAGGAGGAAGAGGATAATTACTCAGCATAACAGGATAGCCACTCAGCATCAGCATAGGCAGTCTTTGAAGGAATCTGACATTTCAAAAAAATTATTCGGTTACATCAGCATCAGGTGCTTGGTAGCTGGTGGTGATCTAAGACTGATTCATTTTTATGAAGGTCAGTCGATCGACCGAGTCGGTGGATAGACGCACCCTGTGATCAGTTACAAAGCCTCCAGCTGCACTGAATGTGCGTTCCGAAAGAACGGTGGATGCAGGACAGACCAGTAGCTCAATTGCATACTGTGCAAGCTCTGACCAGTGATCTATCCTCAAGACCAAGTAACCCAGAGGATTTTCGGTGGGAAAGGTGTCCAAGTCAGATCTTGCCCCTAGGTATTCCTGCACCATGTAAAACAGATGCTGGCGATGGTTGCTGGAATCGATCATACCTTGGGGCTGCGGACTAAAAAATTGTCTGAATGCATCGGTCAGACGGCCACCTTCTCCACCGCTCCTTCTTTGACTGACCGAAGCCTCAGCAACACGTTGTCCAGAAACAGGAGTTTGTAACCTCCCAGTCTCTGGGAACGCGTTGCACAGACCTTTCTGCAAGGCCTCCCGAAGATGTTTCATCCTCTGCTCCCTCTGCAACGGCAAGATAAGGTCCGCAACCTTACCCTTGTAATGTGGATCAAGGAGGGTTGCCAGCCAGTATTGGTCCTTTTCCTTGATACCACGAATACGAGGATCCTTCCGCAGGCTTTGCAGGATCAGGGAGGCCATGCAGTGTAGGTTTGCTGAGGCATTCGGTCCGGAGTCCTCTGGGTCACTAAGGATGACATGGTCTGCAGCCACCTCCTCCCAGCCACATACAAGTCCATGTGTTTCTTGGGACTGATCCCTTAAAGACTGCTGCTGATGCTGAGTGCCAGGCTTCACCTCCATACTGACACAATCCTCCTCCTCGTCCTCTTCCTGTGTGATCGGCGAGCACGCAGGAACACTGTCTGAAAAAAGGGGGCCTTGAGAGCTAAGGAAGTCCTCCTCTTCATGCCTCTGTTCTGCCTCAAGTGCCCTGTCCATTATTCCACGCAGCCTGTGCTCCAACAGGTGGACAAGGGGGACAGTGTCACTGATACATGCACTGTCACTGCTCACCATCCTCGTGGCCTCCTCAAATGGTGACAGGACAGTGCATGCATCCCTGATCATGGCCCACTGGCGTGGGGAAAAAAAAACAAGCTCCCCTGGCCCTGTCCTGGTGCCATAGTAGCACAGGTACTCATTGATGGCCCTCTGCTGCATGTGCAGCTGCTGCAGCATGGCCAACATTGAGTTCCGCCTGGTGGGCATGTCACAGATTATGCAGTTCTTGGGCAGGTTAAACTCCTTTTGGAGGTCTGCCAGCCGAGCACTGGCATTATATGACCGGCGGAAATGCACACAGACTTTCCTGGCCTGCCTCAGGACATCCTGTAAGCCCGGATACCTGCCCAAGAACCGCTGCACCACCAAGTTAAGGACGTGAGCCAAACAGGGCACATGGGTCAGTTGTCCCTGTCGGAGGGTGGAGAGGAGGTTGGTGCCATTGTCGCAAACCACCATTCCTGCCTTAAGTTGGCGTGGCATCAACCACCTCTGAACCTGCCCCTGCAGAGCTGACAGAACCTCTGACCCAGTGTGGCTCCTGTCCCCCAAGCACACCAGCTCAAGCACCGCATGGCATCTTTTGGCCTGCGTACTTGTGTAGCCCCTTGAATGCCTACGGAGCACCGCTGGTTCCGAGGACAAAGCACAGGAAGAGGCCATGGAGGAAGAAGAAGAGGAGGGGGTGGAGGAGAGAGGTGTGTCACAATCATTAGTAGTGGCATTTTGGAGGCATGGTGGTGGAACAACCTCCAAAACTACTGCACCTTGTCCTGCATCCTTCCCAGCTGCCAGCAGAGTCACCCAATGCGCTGTGAAACTTAGGTAACGTCCCTGTCCATGCTTGCTGGACCATGAGTCAGCGGTAATATGCACCTTACCATTGACCGCCCCGTCCAGCGAGGCCAAGACATTGCCTTCCACATGCCGGTAGAGAGCCGGAAGCGCCTTCTGTGAGAAAAAGTGGCGTTTGGGTACCTGTCACTGAGGAACCGCACATTCCACCAACTCATGGAAGGGGCAGAGTCTACCACCTGAAAAGGTAGCAGTTGATGTGCTAGCAATTTTGCCAAGCTAGCACTCAACCGCTGGGCATGTGGATGGCTGGGAGCAAACTTCTTTCGGTGGTGCAGCCGCTGGGGCAGGGAAATTTGCCTGGTACAATCTGACCTTGGTGTACCGAAAGCAGATTGCCCACAAGTACTTGGCTGTGACACACCTAATTCTACACCTTCATTCCTCTCAGTGCAGGTCTCTGAGAGGACTGAAGGTATAGTGGGGTTGTAGCTCTCAGCTGATGAGGAGCAAGGAGAGGTCCTCTTTGTTCTTTGGTGTGGGTCTTTTAGATACGCTTGCCAACAAACTGCATGGCAGGTCAACATATGTCTGGTCAAGCATGTGGTGCCCAAGCAGGAGATGTTTTGGCCACGCGAGATACGCTTGAGACATATGTTGCAAATACCAGCGGTGCGATCTGATGCACTCGTCTCAAAAAAGGCCTACTCCAAAGAACTTTTAGAATAATGCGCAGAGACAGCAGTGCCCTGCATATGCGGAGCTTTGCGGTGTGATGCAGTCAGTGTGCTGCCCTTAGGCTGGCCCCTGGAGGGCATCCTGCCTCGTTGGTGATGTGCCTCCTCCTCCTCCTCTCTCCTATCAGGCACCCACATTGAGTCAGTGACCTCATCATCCCCTCCCTCCTCATCACTGGAGCAAACCTGGCAGTATGCTGCAGCAGGGGGAGCATGACATCCAGATTGCTGTCCTTCTTGGGCACCCCCTCTGTCCATGCTCATGTTACTGCTTTCATCTAGCTCAGTATCATCATCAGAGCCTTCTAAACACTGGGCATCCTCCTGGAGCATGTACCCAACACTGTGGTCAAACATTTCGAGGGACTCCTCAGGAGGACACGATGGGGCTAGGGAAGGAGTCACTGATGCCATTGAGCCGAGGGAAGAGGCCGCATTGGCAGCTGCTTTGCCAGACAAAGTACCCTGAGCATGGGTGAGAGAGGATTAGGAGGATGAGGACGGCTTTTTCATCCACTCGACCAAGTCTTCCGCATGTTGCGGCTCAACACGGCCAGCTGCTGAAAAAAAAGGCCAAGCGTGTCCCACGGCCACGTGCTGATGAGGATGCACCGTCTCCACGACTAGCACTGTTGCCTCTAGACACAGAGCCTGCTTGCCCTCTTTTATTGGCTTGTGACTGTCTGCCTCTCCTTGTTGGCCTTCCAGACATACTAATGGCCTGTAGCTGCACTAAACTGGGATATATATATATATATATATATATACTGATACTGCAGCTAGCAAAACCAACTGTCTGCCTGTAGTATGAGAACACCACCAACCTTCTACAGGTAGCTTTAGCTGAACACTGTGCAGAGGTCGCAAAAAACTAATTTGTAGCTTATTTAGCTTCCTGCGGTAGTGATAGGATCAGGAAAACACCACCAACCTTCTACAGGTAGCTTTAGCTGAACACTGTGCAGAGGTCGCAAAAAACTAACTTGTAGCTTATTTAGCTGCCTGTGGTAGTGATAGGATCAGGAAAACACCACCAACCTTCTACAGGTAGCTTTAGCTGAACACTGTGCAGAGCTCGCAAAAAACTAACTTGTAGCTTATTTAGCTGTCTGCGGTAGTGATAGGATCAGGAAAACACCACCAACCTTCTACAGGTAGCTTTAGCTGAACACTGTGCACAGGTCGCACTATACTAACTTGTCGTTTTAGCTGCCTGCGGTAGTGATAGGATCAGGAAAACACCACCAACCTTCTACAGGTAGCTTTAGCTGAACACTGTGCAGAGATCGCACTGCACTAACTCGTAGTTTTAGCTGAACACTGTGAGGAGGATGCACTACACTAACTTGTAGCTTTAGCTGAACACTGTGCAGAGGTCGCACTACACTAACTTGTAGGTTTAGCTGAACACTGTGAGGAGGACGCACTACACTAACTTGTAGCTTATTTAGCTGAACACTGTGGAGAGGTCGCACTACACTAACTTGTAGTTTTAGCTGAACACTGTGAGGAGGACTCACTACACTATCTTGTAGCTTTAGCTGAACACTGTGCAGAGGTCACACTACACTAACTTGTAGTTTTAGCTGAACACTGTGAGGAGAACGCACTACACTAACTTGTAGCTTTAGCTGAACACTGTACAGAGGTCGCACTACACTAACTTGTAGTTTTAGCTAAACACTGTGAGGAGGACGCACTACACTAACTTGTAGCTTTAGCTGAACACTGTGAGGAGGACGCACTACCCTAACTTGTAGCTTTAGCTGAACACTGTGCATTACACTAACTTGTAGCTTTATCTGAACACTGTGCAGAGGTCTCACTAAACTAACTTGTAGCTTTAACTGAACACTGTGAGGAGGACGCACTACACTAACTGTAAATAGGTTAGCTGCTTGACTGTGGTACTAATAGGATCAAAAGAACACCAGCAATTTTCTTCAGGTAGCTGTAAATACTGTAACAACACAAGCCTGCCTGTCAGTAGCAAGATAACAGGAACGGATCTAGCTAAACTGAATACAGTGTGTATATATATATATATATATATATATATATATATATATATATATATATATATACACAACACCTGGGATGCATATATATACACAATACACTGTAAGTGCAGCCAACTTACTGGCTGTCCTGCCTAATCTATCTAACTTAAATCAAATGACACTGTCTCTCTGTCTATCTATCTCTCTCTCAATGCCGGAACACACACTACACAGGGCCGCCGTGCAGGCAGCCTTATATAGTGTGGGACATGTACTAAATCCCCTGAGCCATAATTGGCCAAAGCCTGCTTGGCTTTGGCCAATTACGGCTCTCTGTTCAGATGGCGCTGTGATTGGCCAAGCATGTGGGTCATAGTGCATGCTTGGCCAATCATCAGCCAGCAATCCACTGCGATGCCGCAGTGAATTATGGGCCGTGACGTGCCACACGAATTTGGCGCGAACGGCCCATATCGTTCGCAATTCGGCGAACGGGCGAACAGACGATGTTCGACTCGAACATGGGTTTGACTTGAACACGAAGCTCATCCCTAATGCTGAGCAAAGAAAATAAATTTATTTAACACTGTCAACTGACAGCACTTTCAAACCAAAATTAACAGATTACAAGGCGGCTGGTTCAACACAATAGTGGGAAACAAAGTATTAATAGATGACCAAGAAGCCACTCTACTTATAACTTCAGGCGCGACATGACGAGAAGCCGCCCAAAAAGTTGAGATACCCCGAGTTGAGTGTGCAGTCACTGCCTTTGGAGGAGCCAAGCCGTTCGCTTTATAGGCCTTTTGAATGGTCGGTACTATCCAAGCAGAAATGGATCTAATTGAAGCCCGTTTTCCTTTATTTTCTCCATGTATAAAAATGAAAAGAAAGTTAGTTTGTCTAAAAGATTCCATAACTTCCAAATATTGACTCAAAGTATGTCCCACATCAAGGGGATGGACATCTTGACCCTCTGTTGTCCCAAAGGTATGCAACACAATTTCTTGATTTTCGTGGAAAATAGATGTTACTTTAGGGTTTGAGCCCAGCATGGGAATTAACACTGCTCTATCTGGAAAAAAGGTCAGGAAAGGCTCTTTTGAACCTAAGTTTCTGATTTCAGACACTCATTTGGCTGAGGTTACTGCCACCAGGAAGACGGTCTTGAGTGTAAGGTCTTTGACTGATAGGGGTTTGTCAGGATCTGTTCCAAGCATGGAAAGAAAATTTAGAACAAGGGGAAGATCCCATTTAGGAAACCTTGGTTTTCTTTGAGGTCTTAGCCTGATAGCACCCTTGAAGAACTGACAAACCAGGGAGTTGTTAGCCCAAGGAATTCTTGTAAACGCTGAGATGGCTGATATTTGTACACGAAGTGAACTCACTGCTAGAGGCAAATCCAAACCTGATTGCAGAAAGCTAAGGATATCCTGGACTTCTGGCGAACCACAAGGATTAGGTCTAGAGGACATGTGTTCTGTGAACTTGGACCAGATACGCTCGTAAACTCTATTAGTGCTCTTCCATCTGGCATTAAGAAGAGTCGGAATGGCTTCTTCTGGACAACCTAAGGCTTCAAGCTTTCCCCTCTCAAAAACCAGACCATGAGATGTAGATGAGCAGGGCATGGATGCAGGATTGTGCCTTGGGACAGAAGATCCGGCCTGAGAGGCAGAGGAATTGAATACTGATAACTGAAGAGTGTTAAGAGGGGAAACCATGGCCTGTTGGGCAAAAACGGTATTATTGCTATGACTTCCACCTCCTCTGTTCTGAGCCTGCGGAGAAACTGGAGTATCACAGGTACCAGAGGGAAGGCATACACCTTGTTGAACCTCCACCGGTCCGTGAGGGCATCTATTCCATAGGCTTGGGGATCCCAGAACAGAATAATACTTGGTCAGTTTGTAATTGTATGGGGATGCAAAGAGATCCACTTCTGGAGACACTCCCAGTGTTAGGAGCCATTTGAACACCTCTTTGTGTAGGGACCACTTGTTGTTGTCCATTTGAATACAAGATAGAAAGTCTGCTTGTACATTCTGAACCCCTGGAATGTAGACTGCCGAAATGTTGGACAAATTCTTCTGAGCCCAGTTAATGATTGGCTCTACCTCTCGTAGGAGAGACCAGCTGTGAGTTCCACCTTGCTTCCTTATGTAAGCCACCGCGGCTGTATTGTCCAACCGGAGCATCACTGAGGAGTTTTCTGTGATATGGTGGAAGGATCTGAGCGCCTGAAAGGCTGCCCACAGTTCCAATATATTGGATACAGTCCCTTGAGATGGTGAGTTCCATCTGCCTTGAGCCACTTCCGATAGGCAATGAGCGCCCCAGCCCCGATTGCTGGCATCTGGTGTTATTGTAACCCATGTGATGGGAAGAATCGAGTGGCAGTTGCGCAGATTTTTCCCTTGGAGCCACCAAAGGAGAGACTCTCTCATGGATGGAGTGAGGAGGATGCACTGACTCTTGCTGAGGAATCCCATTGTTGGAGAAACCCTTTCTGGAATGGGCGAGTGTGCCATTGCGCCCACTTCACCATGTGAATGGTGGCTGCCATTGTGCCACTCACCTTCAGACATTGAAGAGCGGACAGGTGAGATGAAGCGAGTATTGAGCAGATCCTGTCCTGAATCACTACAATCTTCTCCTCGGGTAGCTAGATGGTGCCTTCCAGCATGTTGAAATGGGCACCTAGAAATACAAGAGTTGGATTCAGGTGACTTTTCTCCAAATTCAGGAGCCACCCAAACTCTTGGAGAGTGGAAATTACTAGACTCCTGTGCTCTAGAAGTTGACCCCGGCTAGAAGGAGGAGGTCGTCTAGATAGTGGTGAAGACGAGCTCCTTTGACTCGGAGCAGAGCAACAACAGCTAACAGAACCTTGGAGAACACTCGAGGTGATGTCGTGAGACCAAATATAAGGCAGGTAAACTGTAAGTGTTGATCGCCCACTGCAAAACGAAGGGACTTTTGATAGTCTGCCGCCACTGGAACGTGAAAGTAGGCATCTTTCAAGTCTATTGACACCAACCAGTCCCCTAGATGAACCGACTGTTGAATCGTTAATAGTGATTCCATCTTGAATTTTTCCTTTCGGATAAACCAGTTGAGATGAGTCAAGTCTATGACTGGCCTCCATGTGCCATTCTATTTCTGCACCAAGAATAGAGGGGAATACATGCCTTCCCCTCGTTCGCTATCTGGAACAGGATTGGCTGCACCTTGAGCCAATAAAGAGCTTACGTAAGCTAAAAGAACTTGTTTCTTCTCCTCTGAACTTGGACGATATAATGGGATAAATCTTAGTCTGGGAGCGCTGTTGAAAACCCAGGTGTGGACTGAGGAGACCGTCTTGACGGTCCAGAAATCCCGAATTGAGGCCGCCCAAACATGCCGGAAGTGGAGAAGGCGAGCCCCCACCTGACATGTTTGAGCGGGCCCAATTTCAAAAGGACTAATGCCCCGTACACACGGTCGGATTTTCCGATGGATAATGTCCGATCGGAGCGTGTTGTCGGAAATTCCGACCGTGTGTGGGCGCCATCGGACATTTTCCATCGGATTTTCCGACACACAAAGTTGGACAGCAGGAGATAAAATTTTCCGACAACAAAATCCGATTGCGTCAATTCCGACCGTGTGTGGCCTGTTCCGACGCACAAAGTGCCACGCATGCTCAGAAGAAATTCCAACACGGGACAGCTCGTTCTGGTAAACTTAGCGTTCGCAATGGATACAGCACTTTCGTCACGCTGCAATGTTCAAAATGGTTTAATACAGCGCACTCTCTTCTTCTTTATAATGTGACAAGAATTAAGTCGTTTTGCTGCTCGTATTCACACACACTTCTCACAAACTTTTATTTGTGTTGTTTTAGTGGGATTCCCTGAATATATTGTTATTAGTTGTCACATCTGACAGTTTTATATTTTTTATTTTTTTATTTTGGATTTTAAGCCTTTTTTTTTATTTAATGTTTGGATTTTTTCCAAGGCTGATCTTTGTTCAATGTTATTTTTATTTTTACTCCAGAATATTTTTGGGTGTGTTTTGTGTGTCAGGTTACCCCAACACCATTGATATCTTTTATTATTTAATCTCAAGGAGATTGTTTGGTGTTGGTGTCCCTTGTTCATTTCACATTGTATATTTGAAATGTACCTGAATCCTCACAAACAAACTGTCCTTTTTGAAGTAAAACACATAGGAGAGTATAATTCAAAACAAAAATCCTTTATTAAGGGATCAGAACCAAACAAAGAGGAAGGCAACACTGGATCAACAAGAGAAATTAGCGAAGCCTGGGACCCCCACGGCAGACATCAATTCTTTAACATCAAAATTGGTGGCCTGAGGAGTCCATATGTAAGGGAGGGCAGTCTGGTCCGGGATTCACAGAGACTTGGATAGCAGCAGATGACATCTGTGTCCGCAGGCTGTGGTACCACAAGAGGCTGCATTTTTTGGCCCACCAGACTGGATCCAGGGTCCTCACTGTCTGGTCTTCCTTTCACACTTCCTTCCGGGCTGTGGCTGTGCAGTTGGAGATGTGGCAGGAGGAGGAGTAGGACCTGGAGGAGGAGTAGGACCTGCAGGAGGAGGAGGAGGACCATCCCAAAGCTGTGTGTGAGGTGTAATTTGGCCCCTCATACCTTTCGCCAGAGCCTCAGATATGAGGGCCTCACACATGGCTTTTTGGCCCTCCTCCATCCTCTGCATTTTATATGCAATGAAGGCAGCAATGTTCTCCTGCCTGGTGTGTGGTGCTCCCAGGACCTCTGTAGCCCTACAAAAGAATCTGATAGCTGCCTCCTCTAGGGCACTCCTCCTACTGCCACTTTCTGTTTCCGGGGGGGTGGAGGGACCTGCAGATCAGTCAGCCGGCTCGGCCCGGCCACCTCCTGGCTGAGACTTCCCTGTGTATGAAAAAGGGACATAGTTGTAATGTTTTGCATCATCAATCACAATCCTTAATTAGTACTCCCAACTAACATATACTTCACATCATTGATTGGACAAGCAGAAATATTTAGAGGAATGCTATACCTGGCTCAATCTGGGCTCCTCCACATGTGGCCTGGAAGGCCCAGGTTGGGCGTCAGAAGCCTCAGCCGGGGGGAAGGAAGCGTGGAAGGAAGACTGGAGAGGGATGGCCTGGGTTCAGTCTGGCCTGCCAGAAAGTGCAGCCTGTCGTAGTACAACATCCTGGGGACATAGATGTCACCTGCTGCTCCGGATCTCTGCGAATCAAGGACTTTATTGCGCTCCCTCAGATATGTGCTCCTCAGGCCACCAATGAAAATCTTTAAAAAAGTGATGTCTGCCGTGGGGATCACCTGCTTCACAATTTCACACAATTGCTCCAGTGCTGCCTTCCTCTTTGCTTGGTTCTTGTAATGGGGGTGTTTAATCTCCCACAGACAGGGCAGCTCCCTTAGCATCTCTATGAAGACTGAAATGAAGTCCTTATCTTTCAGTACCATATCCATGTTCACTGCAAGACACAACACAAGACAAAGCCTAATGTCACACAAAACTCTCCTAATCTTGTTACATTATAGGCCTCAATCTAGAAGCAGTATAGGCCCAAGTTTGTCTCTTACCTTCGTTCTTACGATCGCCGCGTCCAATGCTCCTTCCTCCGCTCACAGATCAAACGTAATACGCACGCGTGTTACGCTTTATATACACTGCGCATGCGTGTAACTCCGCCCGCCCCTGACATTCTTTCTAGTGTATTCCCCGCCCCTTTTCGTTCGGCGCAGTGGGGGAAGAGCATGATGGCGGACATACAGCAGGTGTAGCAACGAGGAGGAGGAGGAGGAAAGCCCGGTTCCAGGCACGTCCCGATCCAGAAGGAGACGTTTTAAGGCCACAAATATGTCGTTTGGGGAGATGTTGGAGATGGTCGACATCATGAGGAAGTCCGACTATGACGGAAAATATGGGCCTTACCCCAACCCGAACATCCGAAAGGCCAAGATCATGGCGAAAGTGGTCAGGAGTCTAGGGCGGAATTTCGGGGTACGAAGGTCTAAAGATCAGCTCAGGAAGCGGTGGCCAGAGCAGTACCGAAAGATCCGGAGAGTGCTGCAAAAAAGTAAGTAGTTGTGCTGTGTTCCTATTCTTTCTGTCTTTATTACGTTCGTTCTGCTCCATATGCTTTTATTAGTTGTAACGTTTCAAAGGGTCAACTTTAATGTTCATGGGCACATTATTCGTTCGTATCAAACATTTTTCTTTCGGCCTCTAGAACACCATTGTTTAGGCCATATGCATTTTCACACATTTTTGGGGGCCTACTTGGATGCCAAATATTTGTTTGTGTAGATGGGTTTGTTACTAGAATGAAATGCAAACTAGATTGTGTGTAAGGAGAGGACACTGAGCAGCTGTTTTCACATCTGGACACTGGAGCACTAGTGTGGGACACAAGAACACCATTTTTATTATTTTTATTAGGGGGGGCCACACAGGTGCTCCAGTGTATACTATAGGGGGGGCTACATCTGTGAAGCTTGTACCAAACAGGTAAAGTATTGCAGCTTGACAAAGGGCAATAAAAAATATACATCTTGGAACTCTGCTAAAATAGACAATTGTACCCCACTTCCGAGCAATGTTTCCTATTTCTAGTTCTGCCATCAACAATCTGTGTGCTAAGTATACCATTTTTGTTTTACATAGGGGAGAAAAGACTCGGACACCCCTCATCCCAGGAGACCAGAGACCCCCCCCTCTGGAAGAAGGGGAAATACCCCCAACCCAAGAAGCTGAGCAGGAGGAAGAAGAAGACGTGGTGGAGATTGGCACCACAACAGGTGAGTGTCTGCGACCACAGGCTCAGGTAAAAGAGATGGCTGGTGGCAGATTTTTGAGACCTTTTTTTTTGTTCTTTATCTCTTTTTAGGTGATCGTGATCCAGAACGCATTACATCTGAAAGTGCCCAGATACTGATCGGGGAGATCATGGGGTGTAATCTCCAATTGCAAAACATCCAGCAACAAATCAGTGATGTTATTAAAAAAAATAATAACATCATTGATGTTTTGGGGCGAATTTAAACCCCACAAAATCACCTGTTTTATCGTACCAAAATTTTTTAAATGTTTAGAAAAGCCAAATTTGGAGGATGCACACAGTGTGCCAACATGTGCTATCTGCCATCACGGGATATCAATGGACGCGTTTTGGGGGTGCAACCCCTTCCTCAATTATAAAGTAGCGTTGAGGAAGGGCTTGCTCCCCCCAAACACGTCCCTTGATCCCCCCTGATGGCAGATAGCACATGTTGACATTCGTAAATTGGTGTGCATCTTCCAAATTTGGCTTTTCCAGGGGTGATTTCCCCCCATCTGAACGCTATATCAAACCCAGTTCCTAAATACTGATGTCTGATATAGCCTTCAGGTTTTACCTAATGTGAACTTTGTAAGTTCAAGTTTTTTGGCTTTCTTGTTGGTTTTACACAGGCCTGTTTTATCTGAAATGGATATTTTGATTTTTCATAATGCTACTGCAAACATTGTTATACAACAAACATGTTGGTTTGTTTCAAAAACCTTTGGGAAATGCACATGTGATTGTGCACGTATAAAAAAGTGCCTTACTCAAGAATGTGTGGATTATTGTCTCAACACTACAACACTTTTGGGGTGATGTAATTGCTGTTTTATGCAAAAATGGGGGTTATTTCCTAAGGGCAAATCCTCTTTGCACTACAAGTGCAGGTTCAGTGCAGTTGCAAGTTCACTTGTAGTGAAATGTGTTTTTGCATTTAGGAAGTACCAGCCAACACTGTTTTTTATAAGGTTACCCAATTACGACATTTTCTGCACTCAACACATTTCTGTCAGGGTCAGCTAAAACAAACACAAGCAGTAAATGTCCACAAAGAATTTCTTTTGGTTGTTTTTTATTAGAAAAAGGTGTCACAGATTGTCTGGCATATTGATAGCCCCCCTACCCGCAAAGAACTCCAGGTAGCGTAACCGGACATCACGGGCATTCAGGGAGGGCAAGCCAGGACGGCCACTTTCAAGCGCCGTCAGTGTTGATGGATTAGGGATTCCGGCCTCAGGCCCAACTGAGCCAGCATAGTTGGCTGAAAGTTTTCTTAAAAAATTATGGAGAACACAGCAGGCAAGTATTATATGGTTCAGTTTATACTCCGCCATATGGATGGGTGTCAGAAATAATCGGAACCGGCTGGCCAGGATTCCAAATGTGTTCTCCACCACTCTTCGGGCTCTGGCCAGCCGGTAATTAAAAACCCTCTGTTCCGGGGTGAGGGTCCTCATCAGGAATGGCCGCATCAGGTGGTCCCCCAGCGCAAATGCTTCATCAGCAACAAACACAAATGGGAGACCTTCAACATTGTCCTCTGGAGGTGGCAAGTCCAAGCTGCCATTCTGGAGACGCCTGTAGAACCTCCGTCTGGGCGATTACTCCACCATCGGACATCCGGCCATTCTTCCCCACGTCCACATACAAGAACTCGTAATTAGCCGACACCACCGCCAACATCACTATACTATTAAACCCCTTGTAATTATAATAGTACAACCCCGAGTTGGGTGGTGGGACGATGTGGACGTGTTTCCCATCAATTGCCCCTCCGCAGTTAGGAAAGTCCCACCGCTGGGCAAAGTGGGAGGCCACAGTCTGCCATTCCTGTGGCGTTGAAGGAAACTGTTGAGGAAAAAAAAATAAACCTTACTATTTTTTCACAGAAACATGGCAAGCAGATTAGACACAAACATTATGGGGCAACCTCCAGATAGCATTTACTAAGGGGAATTTAACAAGGCCAAAGTATAAGGTACACCTATCATATTCCCCCTCCCCCCCTCTCATGGGCCATTTCTAACAATTATAGGGGGGGGGGACTCTTGGACAGGTAACCCTCTTCACTTCATTGAGAGATGAATGCCTAAATACAGGGTATTACTTGGAACAGCCCCTCCTTAGTCACACTATTGGCAGACCACTGGACAGGTAAGAAGTGTCATAATACAAAGATATAAATACACACTGTACACATTTGAGGACATTTGAACATTCTGCTATTACCTATCAAGATAATAATAGGATACAAAAACTTTAAACAGTACCATTGGAAAGTATACAGGCAGGCCCTTGCACTACATGCTTTGGGGAATTCATCCATAAATCTGACCAGTAAAGAGGTGGGTATAGTGTGTATGGGTTGGGCAAAGTCAGCAGATAGATGATTGAGGATAGAGAATTGGGATCAGCTGACTTAGCAGTTGGGGGGGAGGGTTAAAAAAAATTTGGGTACACCACAAAAAAAAGCCTCTGGCACTCTGCCTGAATTTAAATCAAAAATAACATTTCCAAACATTTTAGGGGGTGTTTGGGGTAAAGCACTACTATGGAGCTGATAAAATACATTGTTAAGTGACTATATGAGGTGAATATAGGCCAGGAGACACCATGCTGGGGAGGTTATTGAAGGGCAAATATGTATGAAGGACATAAAATAATAATTACCTAAAAATCCAGCATGCATGAGAACAAAGGGGACATTCACAGCATATTACAATCATGGTAATTAGGGAATGAGGGAAGAAATACAATATATTATCAAACATTCAATACAATAAAATGTGATATAAAAGGATAAAAATCTTACCTTCATATACTCCTTCTGCAGGACCTGGATGATGGCAGAACAGGTCTCTGGGATAATGATCCCCAGAGCCTGGGGGGAGATGCCTGTCGAGAACTTCAAGTCCTGCAGGCTTCTCCCTGTGGCCAAATACCGCAAGGTAGCGACCAACCTCTGCTCCGGAGCGATGGCTTGCCTCATGCAGGTATCCTGCCTGCTAATATAGGGGGTCAGCGAAGCCAACAAACGGTGAAACACGGGGTCCGTCATCCTGAGAAAGTTCCTGAAATCATCAGGATTATTCTCACGGATCTCACGGAGCAAAGGCATATGACAGAACTGGTCACGCTAAGGCAACCAATTCTTGGTCCATGAACTCCTCCCCACCCTGTTCATGGACTGGACTTGTGTCAAGGTCAGGACCCCAACACCAAGCCCCCGCACAGCATGAACTCAACGAGGAGTACGCATACGAAACATGGCTAGAAAACGGTCGGCTGCTCAGAACGAAGTAACAGAACGCACTGAAGAACAGCAAGGCCTGTGAAGAGCGACCTGAAAAACAGCAACGAGCAGGCAAGATCACACAGAAAACTCTGATACGAACTGACTGCACGCACTGAAGAGCAGATACAAACCCACAAGCACAAACTGAACGTCAGAAAACGATCTGAAAGCCACGAGTCTGAAAAAGCGCGAATCGTCTCTCACCAAACTTTTACTAACACGAGATTAGCAAAAGGAGCCCAAAGGGTGCCGCGCTTGGTTCTGAACCGGCCTTTTCTAGTCTCGTCGTACGTGGTGTACGTCACCGTGTTCTTGGCGATCGGAAATTCCGACAACTTTGTGCGACCGTGTGTAGGCAAAACAAGTTTGAGCCAACATCCGTCGGAAAAAATCCTAGGATTTTGTTGTCGGAATGTCCGAACAAAGTCCGACCGTGTGTACGGGGCATTAGTGGAGTCCTGGTTACCAGAAGAAGCCCCTTTTGTGGGCTTTTTAAAAGAGGACTGCCTGGATTTCCAAGATCTTGACAATTCACGACCAGGCCTGTAGCTGCATGCTTCCCTTGCATGGTCGGTGTTCTGCGTTCTTGAAAAGGTGCATTTCTGGTTTTGTAAACGCCTATCCTGAGGGAGGAACCCTGACTTACCACCCGTGACCCGGGTTATGGCGCTATCAAGTTTGTTGCCGAAGAGAGACGAGCCCTCAAAGGGAATACGGCACCAAGCTTGTTTAGGAGCTGGATCTGCCAACCAGGGTCAGAGCCACACGGCCCGACGTGCGGTGACCACTGACAACATCACCCAAGTCACTAGGTGAATAAGGTCAATAGAGACCTCCCCCAGAAAGGCGGAGGCTAGCCTGATTTCCTGAATAGGGGAGCTCTTGGCTGTTTCCAGAGGATCTTTAAATGAGACTGTATCTTCGAGATGGAGAGTCACATACCTCACAAGTCTCATTAATGCAGCATCCACCAAGGGAGCTGACTCAAGGTGTTTAACCTCTTCTTCCTTGAAAGGGTATAGTTTTGAGATTTTAGATTGCATAGAACCTTTTCTATCCATCTTGCCCCATTCTTCAGATATTATGGCTCCTACTTCAGTGAGAAAAGGAAAATATTGACGCTCCTTACTGAGCTGTTTTTATCTCTGTTTAGGAGGAGAAACTGCTGGATCTTCCCAATTCAAAGCATTTTTAACAGCTTTCACCAGAGAAGGAACCTGGGTGTATTCAAAGCCCATCCCAGGATCATCTGCTTCTGACCCGCTATCTGAAGGGGGAGCTGACTGGTGACTATGTTGGGAAGACTCCCATGTCTCATGAACTGGAGCCTCCCCTGACAGGGGAATCATTGGATCTGGAGGTGAATCACGAGGCTTTCCAGCATCTTTCTCCTGTAGCGACTCTTTCACGACCCGCCTAATTAGTGTTTCCAGGTGTTGATCTGCACCTTCTCTGTCATTAGCTACTTTAGAGAAACAGCGGTCACAGAGAGACTTGCTGACAGGAACTGGGGCCCTGCATACCCAACATGTTTTCTCTTGTCCCCTACTATGAGATGGGGGGTGAGGAGAGCCTCTACTATGGTCTTTAGACTTAGAGGAAGATCCATGGTGTCTAGAACCAGAGGAGGAGTGCCGGTGGTGTGATTTAGAAGACCCCCTCCTTCTGCGGGAACTTTGTCTTTGGTCAGACCTAGAAGGGCTGAGAAAGAGGAAAGACAGAAAAAGAGAGAGAAGAAGGCACAAAGTAAGGAATAATGCCTACACTCCACTCTCTTCCACCCAGCAGGTAGAATAAAGGAAAAAACACATTTTCCAAATCTTACCTGCTGCGAGAGGACTGGCCACCAGAAGGCAGTGAAGAGTCCATGACTGATACTTGAAATCACTGCAGGTGAACAGAGAATGCATCAGACACAGCAGGAAAAGGAAAGGTAAAAATTCAGACCCATCTGAATTTGTACTTACCTGGGGTAGGCTCTGCAGATGCTCAGGGAAGTCGCCGCTATGCCCACGATCATTCCCAAGATCTGCAGGCCTCCCCAGGCTTTTAAATTTGGCGCCGCGTGACTTCATGGCCGTGCCAGGCCCAAGATCCTCGCGCACATGTGCGAAACCAGGTCTCGCTTTCGTTCTGAGACTGTGCAGAGCGCAGACGGAACCCAGAAGTAAGAGGGAGTGGCGGCTGGAATGCACAGGGAGCCAGCCGCTGCTTAGGCATATATACATGAAAAAAAAAGGCATGTAAGGGAAAAAGACAAACTACAAACACAAGCACTGCTGCCATGAAGGCGATACATGCTTACCACCACCTACAATCGATTCGGCCAGGAACATCATATCCATACACACACTTTCAGGGCAGATAATGGCCACCTGCAAACTGCTAGGCAAACAGGTCCGTGCGCGCTTGCCTTTCCAAATAATAGACATGATTCCAGTTCTTCAGCGCTTACTCTGCAATACACTCCAGTCAAGGCTTATCGGAGGGACGTAACATCATATTGTTCAGCTGATCATGATCGTAGGACATCGTCTTCAGGTAGGAGAACCAAACATATGGTCCTACAGTGGAGGACAAAAAAGGAACACGGCTAGGAGCTCACAGCTGAAATTTATAGGGAGGGGTCCTATTGGGTAGTTATGGAGGCGGAGTCAATCCCACAGCATGTATGCTGCCATGGAGTGTGTCAGGAAATCATAAATATAGTGTAACGTAACTCAAATTAAATTAGTTATTACTACCAATGTTGTACCACCAAACAATATCATAAATATACACCGTAGCAAAAAAGGGCAGTGCTATAAATTAAGATTAGTGTTAATTGATACAAATGTATATGTACCACAACCAAATATTAAAGTGCAAAAGTGCAAATAATATCCGTGATTATTATTATTATTATTATTATTATAATATCTGTTTTTGTGCCTACTATCTGGGCTATAGTGCACAGCTGCTGTATGTTATTATTGTTCATCATAGTGCAGATAATTCTTTTATTTTTAAAATCATAAATATGCTCAGAAAATCTAAGATCAATCGATAATTAAGTTCATAAAGTGTCAATTTAAATTATCATATCGAACTTCTTGTGGATCAACACAATAAAACTGTCCAAAAATAGTAAGTATTCCACTATCATGTTGAAAAATCTAAACATGCCAGTGCCTTCCAACACCCATTCTCACTAACCACTCTTCTTACAGTTATGACCCCTGCATCACCAGTAAAGTCATAACTAGCTGTTGTTCCCTTTAAGAGAAATAAGGCTGTAGGTATAACGTTCCTCATTTTTCTGTTTCTCCTATGCCAGCAGGCCAGCCTCAGAATTCGAATATATGCACGTAGAAATGGGAAAAGAACACACCAAACCTAGTGTTCTCTGCTTCAAATATTTAATGCACAGGGTAAAAAGTAATGTATTTACACTAAAAAAAGCCCTTCAGCAGTGCCAGCTGGAAACACATGTATCAACTTACAACCACTATTTGAGATGGCCGCAGGATGACGTCACGCTCCAACCTCTGCCCCTATATGCATAATGTCCAGGGATGTAGACTTTCTCAGTAGGGGTAGAGCTGCACCGCTTCACCGCTTGTCAAATCCCCATAGCGGTCGGTATCTTAGCAACTTATCATGGTCAATTCCCTCGGAAGTAGTGACTGGGAGCCGCAACAACTCCAGTGTGTCACACGATAAATGCATATGCAGAGATACCAGGGGATACTGCAAATACACCAATAAATCTAAAATAATTAAAACAAAATCTCATAAACTATTAGAGAAAGCAATGAAGAATATATATTCCCTGAGCCGACAACTAAAAAATATAAATATGATCTTGCAGCCACTTTTACAAAATACTCCATACTTACATAAAATAATTATTTAATAATAAAACAATAATAAATCAACTGTATATCGATAGGACCTTGGAGTGGGACCAGGAATCACAGAAGTAGGCAGATGGTCCCAGGTGAGAGCAGGTAACATGAAATGCCCAAGGACGCAGAGTGAAAGGGCCAGCTGGTATTCAGTTCATGATTGGGAGTGGGATTTCGCTGTGTGTTGACCCCAGGCTTTGACCCCCAGGTTTACTATACTCAAGATCAGGAGCTTGGAGACAGGAAGGTACCATAAAGTAGATCTCAAGCAGGAAAGTACATTGTGGTGAAGGTCCAGAGGATGGAGCTAGTTGCAGGCACATTAGGGAAAGTATAGAAACAAAGCCTAAGTTCAGGGCAAGTAGCAAATGCTAATTGCCAGGAACAAAGCCAAAGGTCTAGACAGGGAGTGGACTTGGATAGCTGAAAAACAAAGCCAGAGGTAGATACATGGCAAAGCAGGCAGCTACAAGGCTCAACAGCTAGTTTGCAAAATAATTGCTCAGGCAGAGACCTGAGAGCTGGAATGAGTTTAAATAGACAAGGCAAGAGGGGGCCTTTCTGCTCATTTGCAGCCCAACAGGGTGTCACTCTGGCTGCAGAATAACTGAAAGACAAATAGCCAGGGTAGGCAGGGACTAGCTATGTAGCTGATTAAATAAATCAGCAGATTAGATGCTTTTGTTGTTAGCACTCAGCACTGTGCGGAAACAAGGTAAGAACAGTGCAAGTGTGAAGAACTGCAAGAACCAAAATGGCTTTACATGTTAGAGCTGTGGATCTATCAATTAAAATATTGGCTTGCCTGTTGGTCTGTGAGACTACAAGTAACAGCTTGCCTGTTGGTCTATGGAACAACAAGTAACAGATCAGTTGCTAAACTGTGACATCACCCCCCTCTTATGAGACCACCCCATCCACCATTTATTAATGCGATTCTAATGGAATCATCTTATGAGATGTGTAAGAAAGAAGGGGCTTTAGGCATAGAGCCTTGGGACTTTAAAGGTGTCAATGTTAAAAATATATATTGAAACCATGTTAGGGTAAAAGAGAAATTTTATTACAAATTGATTTAAAAAAAGCCTGATAAAGGCCACATATAATACAGTATTTTTCAAAAAGGTAAATATAAAATGTAACAACAATTTATATTACAGATACCACTTGTTTTCTCAACATGTTTCGCTCTGTGGAGCTTCTTCAGGAGATCATGTGGTACCGTTAGTAAAAACTGGAATTTGCATAGAAAATAAAAATAATCAGTACAATGTGAGATCATGAATTAAAACAGTTATTAATAATGGGAAGAGCTAATATGTCAAATTAGAAGTTTATAAGATATTGCATAAAGCATATATGGATCTGTATTGATATATTGCAATTGTTCAGATTAAATTAAGATATTAGAACTACAGTAAAAAAAATATATATATATATAACACAAAAGAAAATTCTCAACCTTACCTAGACATAAATTTTGTAACAAGAATAAGCTGAAGATCACCAAGCAATGAAAAAATTAATCCATAGAGTAGCCCTCTCTCACTGAGTTCCTGAATCACCAATTAACTTGCAGAGGTAATACTTGTATGGTCACAATTTATAATGTCCTAATTGAAACAACAGGACAAAGATAATTATATTTGTATAAAAATAATTGTATAAAAAATCTGATTGATTGTTTTCAATCCAGAAATCATGATATACAGAAATATTTAAATGGTTTTAGCTTTGGTGTATTTTAAATAGAATCAATATTCATTATTAATGACATCCTGGGTGTTGAGTGGGACATAAGCACCATCATGGGATGTAAGGAACAAAAACTTCAATGTGGAGATGTTAGGCAGGTCTGGAAAGGGAGGAGGCAGGATCAGCCTACACCTGAATCCAGAACCTAAACAGTAAAAATAGCCACATTAGTAACTAAAATTAAGATTAAGTGTAAAGTCTAGGATTAATCAATGTTGCTCAGTGGTGTCCAGCAGAGGAATAACGGGGAGCGCAGACAAATCTCCCCGTTTAAGTATTAAACTCCGGAGCGGCCGGCGTCTGACGTCACCGCCGCTCCGCGGACGTACGTGAGGTATCACTGCGCATGCGCTCAAATCTAAATGGCAGATGTCAGAGACTGCCTGTGTGTGCAGTCGCTGATAGCCATTTTTGAAGATCCTTTGCCCTCACCTGATGGGAGGGGAGCTGAGACGGCTTAGGAAGGAGTAAACAGGACTGATGACAAACATCTTGGCCACCTTGCTGCAGCTCAGTTTAAGGGTCTTGACAATCTTCTTATAGCCTGGGCCATCTTTATGTAGAGCAAAAATTCTTTTTTTAAGATCCTCAGAGAGTTCTTTGCCATGAGGTGCCATGTTGAACTTCCAGTGACCAATATGAAGGAGTGATACTGATAACACCAAGTTTAACACACCTGCTCCCCATTCACACCTGAGACCTTGTAACACTAACAAGTCACATGACACAGGGGAGGAAAAATGGCTAATTGGGCCCAGTTTGGATATTTTTACTTAGGGGTGTACTCACTTTTGTTTCCAGCGGTTTAGACATTAATGACTGTGTGTTGAGTTTTTTTGAGGGAACAGCAAATTTACACTGTTATACAAGTGAGTTGTACAAGTGAGTTGTACACTCACTACTTTACATTGTACAGGTTTTCTTCTAAGATTGCCCTGTATTTGGCTCCATCCATCTTCCCATCAACTCTGACCAGCTTCCCTGTCCCTTCTGAAGAAAAGCATCCCCCACAACATGATGCTGCCACCACCATGTTTCATGGTGGGAATGGTGTGTTCAGGGTGATGTGCAGTGTTAGTTTTCCGCCACACATAATGTTTTGCTTTTAGGCCAAAAGGTTCAATTTTTGTCTCATCTGACCAGAGCATCTTCTTCCACATAATAAGTGTATTTATTTCCATGCTTAGGTGATATATAAATGTGGCTGCTGCCTCCCGGGGACTCCACTAGGTGAAGTGAAATATAATGCGCAGATATAGAGGGTTAGGTGGCGCTGCCAAAAACTCAAATACGTGATGACCAATGTCGGTCAGTGTAGATTCATCATAAGTGCTCATATACATGAGCCTTCATCTAAATTATTAAAAAATCATCAACCATTCATAAAAAAAAACAATTAATTCATTAAAAAAAAATATATATATTTTTTGCACTAGCACAGTATATACAGTATCTCACAAAAGTGAGTACACACCTCACACTTTTATAAATATTTTATTATATCTTTTTATGTGACAACACTGAAGAAATTACACTTTGCTACAATGTAACGTAGTGAGTGTACAGCTTGTATAACAGTGTAAATTTGCTGTCCCCTCAAAATAACTCAACACACAGCCATTAATGTCTAAACCGCTGGAACCGCTGGAACCAAGAGTCCACCCCTCAGTGAAAATGTCCAAATTCGGCCCAAAGTGTCAATATTTTGTGTGGCCACCATTATTTTCCAGCACTGCCTTAACCCTCTTGAGCATGGAGTTCACCAGAGCTTCAGAGGTTGTCACTAGAGTCATCTTCAAGGAGCTGGTGGATGTTAGAGACCTTGCGCTTCTCCGTCTTCCGTTTGAAGATGCCCCATAGATGATCAATGGGGTTTAAGTCTGGAGACATGCTTTGCCAGTGATGGACACTGGCACACCCTAGACAGAAAGTTTAGCCCCTATATAACCTCTCCCCTTACTGGGAGTACCTCCGTTTTTTCGCCAGTGTCTTAGGTGTTGGTCACAAGTAAAGATGTGCTGTGCTGAGCTCTGCTGGAATATTCCTTACTGGGGCAAGCCATGCAACCGGATCCATTCAAAATGTCTTTTTAGGCTGAATTGAATGGTACCCGGGCCTCGTGTCCGAAGAAACAAGGTTTTACCTGTAACACTTCTCTTTTTAGGGAGCTGGACCCCAGGATCCAGTATTTGTTTTTTTTCAGCCATATTCCTGGCGGGGTGCTTTGCAGGCCCAGGGCTGCAGATCCCCCGATAAAAAGGGGGCCCCAGTCCCTGAAGGTTTTCTAAACGGAGCCCACCATGAGAGGTGAAGATTGGGTTTGTTACCACAGAACCCTGCAGCTGGATAAGGTAAGGGAGATTCCTAAGGAATTTTTCTAATTCTTGTGGGTTTCCTCCTTTAGGTAAAGGTATGCTATGCCTAAAGTCGCCACCGGGGGCTGTCAAGAGCACATACCTTTCATACTTGTCAGGCTCATCTCTGTGTCACAAGCTGCACGCTCCTCCGAGCCCATGCTCCAGGTAGGATGTGGGAAGGGGGGTTTCTTTTCGGGAATGTCCCCCACAGCTTCCTTCAGGTTAGAGGCCATAGGGAAGCCTCCCGCCTCTGCCGCCATTACGACGGCTCTCCATTCACCGGCCCTCCTCTCTCCTCTGCCCCAGCCTCCCCTCCATGTGCAATCCGATCAGGATCGGAGCCCTCGGCTCGCGCGGGAAAAAGGTCTTTTTTAAAAAGACAAGGGGGGGCGGAAGGGGTGGTCGGAGGAGGGGGGCGGAGCATTAGCGCGACATTGGCTTGGTTTAATGCCCACAACGCGGGCTATACAAGGCTATAAAGTGCACTCTTTTGCAGGTTCACACAGCTCAAGGAGGGACACAGAGCAGATGGATGGCATAGGGGCTCATAGGGATCTCCCTTAGGCTCTGAGGACACCCCCTCTGCAGCACCATCTCTCCCTGAAGGACCTAGGGAGGCTGGTCAGAGTGAGCTGTTAGGGTCAGGGGCTGCAACTGCTTCTGGAATTTCAGCCCCTGTATATATTACTCAGGAGGTTTTTTCCTCAACCATAAGTGGATTAAAGGGAAGAGGCCTTAATCGCATCTTTACAAAGTGGAAGAAAATGCATTAGGTCCCCTTCTACCACCCAGGACCCTCAAACATAGGAACTCTGGGAAAGGGGAGATGAATTCCGATCAGAGGACTGGGATGAGACTGATGACTCCTTATCTGAATAATCAAGTGGGGAAGGACCCTCTTCAGCTTCACAAGCTGAGAAATTGCTGGTACAATCTCTTGCTGAAATGGTCCGCTCCACATTTAAGTTACCCCTAACTGAGTCGGTTGTTTGGGTTCACTGAAGCCTCCTCAAACTGCGCATGCTTTTACTGTTGATTTCTTGCTGGAAAAGCTTATTTATTCTGAGTGGGATCACCCAGATAAACATTTTTTCCCTACTAAAAAGTTTATCCTATGGAGGAAAAATTCACAAAGATGTGGGGTATACAATTGATGCCGCTATATCCTCTGTGAATAAAAGTCTGACTTGTCCTGTTGACATCGCTCAAATGCTTAGGGATCCAACCGATAAAAAATTGGAATTCCTGTTAAAAAACATTTTTTCCTTGGCAGGTTCAGTAGCTCAACCTGCAGTGGCGGCAATTGGGGTATGTCAATCCTTGAGAGAGAGAACCTTGCATAGAATCTGATGGTTGAAAAATTGGTCAGCCAAAACGCCATGCAAAAAGCTCCTGGCTGGTTTTTCCTTCCGTGGTGAAAGGTTGTTTGGGGAGGATTTGGACAATTATATCCAAAAAAATCTCAAGTGGGAAAATTTCTCTTTTGCCAATTAAGAAAAGGAGTAAACATCCCTCATTTAAACGGGCTCTTTCTCCAGTGCCAGGGGCATCAGCCTCCAGGCAATCGCGACGGCCTCCACCGCCAGGTTCAAGAGGTGAAACTCAGAGTCAACCCCAGGGACATCCACCCTGGGGGAGGAAATCTACAAGACAGAACGCTAAAGCCTCTTTATGAATGGGCGCCCTTGCTCATTCGACTGCTAGAGTTCTCAAGGGTCTGGCAGGAGGATTTTCAGGACAGATGGGTGGTCTCTACAATAACTCTAGGTTACAAACTAGAGTTCTGAGAATTTCCGTTTCCTCGTTTCCTCAGATCAAATGTTTCCAAAGACCCAGAGAAAAAGAAGTCAATCTTTCATGCGTTGGAGCGACTTTTGTCGCAAAAAGTAATGGTGGTTCCCATGCAAGAGCAGGGATTGGGGTTTTATTCAAACCTTTTCACGGTGCCAAAGCCAAATGTAAATGTCAGACCCATACTAGATCTCAAAGATGAAGGGGGTTGTGACCTGTCCATACCAATATTATGAACGCTGACATGTCTCCATCCCAATTTAGTAATACCAGAAAGAAAGGAGAAAAAGCGGGACTTTAACGAGACATGTCAACGCATAAATATAAATTCATTGGCCAGGCGCATATAGAGTTGGCCTGTATCCAATGCAAAAATATATTCCGGACATCAATAATATATAACCAAAGGGACAATGGGCGTAATCACAAAAGATTTACAACAATTATTCGTATAAAACGTCATTTAATACATCATTAGACATGAAGAGAATTAATAACGAATCAATCAATCAATGGGTATGGTAAATACAAAAAATATACAGTTACAGTACAGGTAGTTGTTAGATTGTAGGCATCCTTAAGTTGTTAACTCTACGCGTTTCTTGGCTTACAACCAATCATCAGGAGTTCAGATGCATAATAACAAAAAAATAATAGAGCAGCCATTAATCTAATGATTGACACAAACATATCGAAAACACAAAAACTACAATGGTTCTCACAGGTTGCTGGATAACTGATAAAATGGGAAGGTGGCCCATCCTGCAAAGTCTCACTCGGGGTTGAGGCAAGGACCTGCCCCCCAGAAGTATACTCCAAAAGGAGGAGGCCGCCATATGGACCAGGACATCCCACATGACCATGGCCCAACGAGAAAGGAGGAACCTGGCAAGCACATGTGGAGTACTGTGGGGGAAAAGAAGGAATATGAGTGAGAGTGAGGGTGAAGTGAGAAAACCATCCATGAAAGAACAGTTGAGAGTGACTGGGGAGTGTGGTAAAAAGCTTAAGACAAAAAAGGGGGGATGTGAAGTGGAAGTGAATAATGGAGGAGATATATAAGTGTAGAGAGTGTGAACGCATGGATGACTGGGGAGAGTGAAGGAGATTACCTGTGGGGTGCAAGTTGTAGCGTGAGCCGGTCAATCCTACACAAGTTGAGGCAGCATGTGGAGTGGGCTAGCCAGAGGCCGCTTCCATATACCCCAGGCAGGGGGCGTGTCCCCACCAGCGTCATGAAGGGACGTCAATTTGGCGCACAGGGAGGAGTCCACCCACGATCAGAGTGATCGGGGTGGAGTCCACTCCCCCTGTCGCCATGACTCCCGATGGAGTGGAACACTGACTCCCGTAGTGCGGCATCGTGGGACGCCGCACACTGGGCGCAAATTCATGACGCCGATGTGTCGAGGTCACGGCCCGCCCCCACCGTGGTGTAGGGTGGGTGAGGGGCCACGAACTGGGCGCATCGCAACCCCGGGAATAAGACAAAACCAGACCGCAGACCAACCTCCCACTACCAAATTAAACAGTGAGTGGTAAGGAAACACATAATGGAGTAGTCTAAGTAAAGGGATGGAAAAGTATGCACTGAATTAAATCAGAATCAAAATATGCATAAAGTGGTCAGCAAGTGTTTAGCTGATGAAAAGGAAAAAACAAGAAAAAGATGCGGAAAGCTATGATAAACTAAAAAGATTCATAACAAAGATAATACAGTGGGTTCTGGGGTATGGCTGGTCAGGTCACGGAAAATCGGTGTTTTCCACCCTGTATTTGATTATACAACATGAAGGGGGTTGTGACCTGTCCATACCAATATTATGAACGCTGACATGTCTCCAGCCCAATTTAGTAATACCAAAAGAAAGGAGAAAAAGCGGGACTTTAACGAGACATGTCAACGCATAAATATAAATTCATTGGCCAGGCGCATATAGAGTTGGCCTGTATCCAATGCAAAAATATATTCCGGACATCAATAATATATAACCAAAGGGACAATGGGCATAATCACAAAGGATTTACAACAATTATTCGTATAAAACGTCATTTAATACATCATTAGACATGAAGAGAATTAATAACGAATCAATCAATCAATGGGTATGGTAAATACAAAAAATATACAGTTACAGTACAGGTAGTTGTTAGATTGTAGGCATCCTTAAGTTGTTAACTCTACGCGTTTCTTGGCTTACAACCAATCACCAGGAGTTCAGATGCATAATAACGAAAAAATAATAGAGCAGCCATTAATCTAATGATTGACACAAACATATCGAAAAGACAAAAACTACAATGGTACTCACAGGTTGATGGATAACTGATAAAACTGTTTCACTGCTGATAAACAGTATCCTGTCTGCCTGGAACAAGAAAGTCCAGGCACTAGATTTTCCGATGCGCTTGTCACCAATAGTGTGTCAGAGCCTCAGTTGGTGGTTGGTACCCGAGAATCTGCGGAAAGGGAAATCCTTTTTTACCAGTTACCTGGAAGGTGGTAAAAAAAGATGCCAGCCTTTCAGGTTGGGGAGCAGTTCTGGAAGAGACGACTGTTCAAGGGAAATGGTCCAAAACGGAGAGGACCTTACCCATCGACATTCTAGAGATTTGTGGGCGTACCTAGCCCTAAAGGCCTGGACATTCAGGTTGCAGGGTTGTCCTGTCAGGATCCAATCCGACAATGCCAAAGCAGTGGCTTATATCAATCACTAGGGATGAGCTTCGTGTTCGAGTCGAACCCATGTTCGACTCGAACATCGTCTGTTCGCCCATTTGCCAAATTGCGTACGATATGGGTTGTTCGCGCCAAATTCGTGTGGTGCATCACAGCCCATAATTCACTGCGGCATCGCAGTGCATTGCTGGCTGATGATTGGCCAAGCATGCCCTATGACCCGCATGCTTGGCCAATCACAGCGCCGTCTGTAGAGAGAACTGTAATTGGCCAAAGTCAGGGTGGCTTTGGCCAATTATGGCTCAGGGGGTTTAGTACACACCCCACACTATAAAGGGCCACCTGCACAGCGGCCCTGTGTAGTGTGTTCTGGCGTTGAGAGACAGAGACAGAGAGACAGTGTCGTTTGATTTAAGTTAGATAGATTAGGCAGGACAGTCAGTCAGTTAGCTGCACTTACAGTGTATTGTGTATATATATATATATGCATCCCAGGTGTTGTGTATATATATATATATATATATTATATATATATATATATATATATATATATACACTGTATTCAGTTTAGCTAGATCAGTTCCTGTTATTATCTTCCTACTGACAGGCAGGCTTGTGTTGTTACAAGTATTTACAGCTACCTGAAGAAAATTGCTGGTGTTCTTCTGATCCTATTAGTACCACAGTCAGGCAGCTAGACTATTTACAGTTAGTGTAGTGCATCCTCCTCACAGTGTTTAGCTAAAGCTACAAGTTAGTTTAGTGCGTCCTCTGAACAGTGTTCAGCTAAAGCTACAAGTTAGTGTAGTGCGACCTCTGCACAGTGTTCAGCTAAAGCTGCAAGTTAGTGTAGTGCGTCCTCCTCACAGTGTTCAGCTAAAGTTACACGTTAGTGTAGTGCACAGTGTTCAGCTCAAGCTACAAGTTAGTGTAGTGCGTCCCCCTCACAGTGTTCAGCTAAAGCTACAAGTTAGTGTAGTGCGTCCTCCTCACAGTGTTCAGCCAAAGCTACAAGTTAGTGTAGTGCGACCTCTGCACAGTGTTCCGCTAAAGCTACAAGTTAGTGTAGTGCGTCCTCTGAACAGTGTTCAGCTAAAGCTACAAGTTAGTGTAGTGCACATTGTTCAGCTAAAGCTACAAATTAGTGCAGTGCATCCTCCTCACAGTGTTCAGCTAAAGCTACAAGTTAGTGTAGTGCGTCCTCCTCACAGTGTTCAGCTAAAGCTACAAGTTAGTGTAGTGCGACCTCTGCACAGTGTTCGACTAAAGCTACAAGTTAGTGTAGTGCGTCCTCTGAACAGTGTTCAGCTAAAGCTACAAGTTAGTGTAGTGCACAGTGTTCAGCTAAAGCTACAAGTTAGTGCAGTGCGTCCTCCTCGCAGTGTTCAGCTAAAGCTACAAGTTAGTGTAGTGCGTCCTCCTCACAGTGTTCAGCTAAAGCTACAAGTTAGTGTAGTGCAACCTCTGCACAGTGTTCAGCTAAAGCTACAAGTTAGTGTAGTGCGTCCGCTGGACAGTGTTCAGCTAAATCTACAAGTTAGTGTAGTGCGTCCTCTTCACAGTGTTCAGCTAAAGCTACAAGTTAGTGTAGCGCAACCTCTGCACGGTGTTCAGCTAAAGCTACAAGTTAGTGTAGCGCGACCTCTGCACAGTGTTTAGCTAAAGCTACAAGTTAGTGTAGTGCGTCCTCTGAACAGTGTTCAGCTTAAGCTACAAGTTAGTGTAGTGCACATTGTTCAGCTAAAGCTACAAGTTAGTGCAGTGCGTCCGCCTTACAGTGTTTAGCTAAAGCTACAAGTTAGTGTAGTGCCTCCTCCTCACAGTGTTCAGCTAAAGCTACAAGTTAGTGTAGCGCAACCTCTGCACAGTGTTCAGCTAAAGCTACAAGTTAGTGTAGTGTGTCCTCTGAACAGTGTTCAGCTAAAACTACAAGTTAGTGTAGTGCACAGTGTTCAGCTAAAGCTACAAGTTAGTGTAGTGCATCCTCCTCACAGTGTTCAGCTAAAGCTACAAGTTAGTGTAGTGCACAGTGTTCAGCTAAAGCTACAAGTTAGTGTAGTGCGTCCTCCTCACAGTGTTCAGCTAAAGCTACAAGTTAGGGTAGCGCGTCCTCCTCACAGTGTTCAGCTAAAGCTACAAGTTAGTGTAGTGCGACCTCTGCACAGTGTTCAGCTAAAGCTACAAGTTAGTGTAGTGCGTCCTCTGAACAGTGTTCAGCTAAAGCTACAAGTTAGTGTAGTGCACAGTGTTCAGCTAAAGCTACAAGTTAGTTTAGTGCATCCTCCTCATAGTGTTCAGCTAAAGCTACAAGTTAGTGTAGTGCGACCTCTGCACAGTGTTCAGCTAAAGCTACAAGTTAGTGTAGTGCGTCCTCCTCACAGTGTTCAGCTAAAGCTACAAGTTAGTGTAGTGCATCCTCCTCACAGTGTTCAGCTAAAGCTACAAGTTAGTGTAGCGCGACCTCTGCACAGTGTTCGACTAAAGCTACAAGTTAGTGTAGTGCGTCCTCTGAACAGTGTTCAGCTAAAGCTACAAGTTAGTGTAGTGCACAGTGTTCAGCTAAAGAAACAAGTTAGTGTAGTGCGCCCTCCTCACAGTGTTCAGCTAAAGCCACAAGTTAGTGTAGTGCAACCTCTGCACAGTGTTCAGCTAAAGCTACAAGTTAGTGTAGTGCGTCCTCTGAACAGTGTTCAGCTAAAGCTACAAGTTAGTGTAGTGCAACCTCTGCACAGTGTTCAGCTAAAACTACAAGTTAGTGTAGTGCGTCCTCTGAACAGTGTTCAGCTAAAGCTACAAGTTAGTGTAGTGCACAGTGTTCAGCTAAAGCTACAAGTTAGTGTAGTGCGTCCTCCTCACAGTGTTCAGTTAAAGCTACAAGTTAGTGTAGCGCGACCTCTGCACAGTGTTCAGCTAAAGCTACAAGTTAGTGTAGTGCGTCCTCTGAACAGTGTTCAGCTAAAGCTACAAGTTAGTGTAGTGCACAGTGTTCAGCTAAAGCTACAAGTTAGTGTAGTGCATCCTCCTCACAGTGTTCAGCTAAAGCTACAAGTTAGTGTAGCGCGACCTCTGCACAGTGTTCAGCTAAAGCTACAAGTTAGTGTAGTGTGTCCTCTGAACAATGTTCAGCTAAAGCTACAAGTTAGTGTGGTGCACAGTGTTCAGCTAAAGCTACAAGTTAGTGCAGTGCGTCCGCCTCACAGTGTTCAGCTAAAGCTACAAGTTAGTGTAGTGCGTCCTCCTCACAGTGTTCAGCTAAAGCTACAAGTTAGTGTAGCGCGACCTCTGCACAATGTTCAGCTAAAGCTACAAGTTAGTGTAGTGTGTCCTCTGAACAGTGTTCAGCTAAAACTACAAGTTAGTGTAGTGCACAGTGTTCAGCTAAAGCTACAAGTTAGTGTAGTGCGTCCTCCTCACAGTGTTCAGCTAAAGCTACAAGTTAGTGTAGTGCACAGTGTTCAGCTAAAGCTACAAGTTAGTGTAGTGCATCCTCCTCACAGTGTTCAGCTAAAGATACAAGTTAGGGTAACGCGTCCTCCTCACAGTGTTCAGCTAAAGCTACAAGTTAGTGTAGTGCGACCTCTGAACAGTGTTCAGCTAAAGCTACAAGTTAGTGTAGTGCACAGTGTTCAGCTAAAGCTACAAGTTAGTGTAGTGCATCCTCCTCACAGTGTTCAGCTAAAGCTACAAGTTAGTGTAGTGCAACCTCTGCACAGTGTTCAGCTAAAGCTACAAGTTAGTCTAGTGCGTCCTCTGAACAGTGTTCAGCTAAAGCTACAAGTTAGTGTAGTGCGTCCTCTGAACAGTGTTCCTAAAGCTACAAGTTAATGTAGTGCGCTACAAGTTAGTGTAGTGCGTCCTCTGAACAGTGTTCTGCTAAAGCTACATGTTAGTGTAGTGCGACCTCTGCACAGTGTTCAGCTAAAGCTACCTGTAGAAGGTTGGTGGTGTTTTCCTGATCCTATCACTACCGCAGGCAGCTACATTATTTGCACATTAGTGTAGTGCATCCTCTTTTCAGTGTTCAGCTAAAGCTACCTGTAGAAGGTTGGTGGTGTTTTCCTGATCCTATCACTACCGCAGGCAGCTACATTATTTACACGTTAGTGTAGTGCAACCTCTGCACAGTGTTCAGCTAAAGCTACCTGTAGAAGGTTGGTGGTGTTTTTCTGATCCTATCACTACCGCAGGTAGCTACATTATTTACACGTTAGTGTAGTGCGACCTCTGCACAGTGTTCAGCTAAAGCTACAAGTTAGTGCAGTGCGACCTCTGCATAGTGTTCAGCTAAAGCTACCTGTAGAAAATTTGGTGGTGTTCTCATACTACAGGCAGGCAGTTGATTTTGCTAGCTGCAGTATCAGTATATATATATATCCCAGCTTAGTGCAGCTACATCTCACTACCGGCCATGTGTATGTCTGGAAGGCCAACAAGGAGAGAGTGTAGTGTGTCTTCTGAACAGTGTTCAGTTAAAGCTACAAGTTAGTGTAGTGCGACCTCTGCACAGTGTTCAGCTAAAGCTACAAGTTAGTGTAGTGCATCCTCTGAACAGTGTTCAGCTAAAACTACAAGTTAGTGTAGTGTGACCTGTGCACAGTGTTCAGCTAAAGCTACAAGTTAGTGTAGTGCGACCTCTGCACAGTGTTCAGCTAAAGCTACCTGTAGAAGGTTGGTGGTGTTTTCCTGATCCTATCACTACCGCAGGCAGCTACATTATTTACACGTTAGTGTAGTGCGTCCTCTGCACAGTGTCCAGCTAAAGCTATCTGTAGAAGGTTGGTGGTGTTTTCCTGATCCTATCACTACCGCAGGCAGCTACATTATTTGCACGTTAGTGTAGTGCGTCCTCTTCACAGTGTTCAGCTAAAGCTACCTGTAGAAAGTTGGTGGTGCTTTCCTGATCCTATCACTACCGCAGGCAGCTAAAACTACAAGTTAGTGTAGTGCGACCTCTGCACAGTGTTCAGCTAAAACTACCTGTAGAAGGTTGGTGGTGTTTTCCTGATCCTATCACTACCGCAGGCAGCTACATTATTTACACGTTAGTCTACTGTGACCTCTGTACAGTGTTCAGCTAAAGCTACCTGTAGAAGTTTGGTGGTGTTTTCCTGATCCTATCACTACCGCAGGTAGCTACATTATTTACACATTAGTGTAGTGCAACCTCTGCACGGTGTTCAGCTAAAGCTACCTGTAGAAGGTTGGTGGTGTTTTCCTGATCCTATAACTACCGCAGGCAGCTACATTATTTTAAGGTTGGTGTAGTGCATCCTCTGCACAGTGTTCAGCTAAAGCTACAAGCTAGTGTAGTGCGACCTCTGCATAGTGTTCAGCTAAAGCTAAAAGGTGGTGTTCTCATACTACAGGCAGGCAGTTGATTTTGCTAGCTGCAGTATCAATATCAATATATATATATATATATATATATATATATATATATATATATATATATATATATCCCAGCTTAGTGCCTAAGTGCAGCATCCTCTCTCCCCCATGCTCAGGGTACTTTGTCTGGCAAAGCAGCTGCCAACGCGGCCTCTTCCCTTGGCTCAATGGCATCAGTGACTTCTTCCCTAGCCCCATCGTGTCCTCCTGAGGAGTCCCTCGAACTGTTTGACCACAGTATTGGGTACATGCTCCAGGAGGATGCCCAGCGTTTAATAGGCTCTGATGATGATACTGAGCTAAATGAAGGCAGTAACGTGTGCACAGACAGAGGGAGTGCCCAAGAAGGACAGCAATCTGGCAGTCATGCTCCCCCTGCTGCAGCATACTGCCAGGTTTGCTCCAGTGATGAGGAGGGAGGGGATGATGAGGTCACTGACTCAACGTGGGTGCCTGATAGAAGAGAGGAGGAGGAGGCACATCACCAATGAGGCAGGATGCCCTCCAGGGGCCAGCCTAAGGGCAGCACACTGACTGCATCACACCGCAAAGCTCCGCATGTTCAGGGCGCTGCTGTCTCTGCACGTTATTCCAAAAGTTCTTTGGTGTGGGTCTTTTTTGAAACGAGTGCATCAGATCGCACCGCTGCTATTTGCAACATATCTCGTGTGGCCAAAGGCGTATCTTGCGTGGACAAAACATCTCCCGCTTGGGCACCACATGCTTGACCAGACATATGTTGACCTGCCATGCAGTTCGTTGGCAAGCGTATCTAAAAGACCCACACCAAAGAACAAAGAGGACCTCTCCTTGCTCCTCATCAGCTGAGATCTCCAACTCCGCTATACCTTCAGTCCTCTCTGAGACCTGCACTGAGAGAAATGAAGGTGTAGAATTAGGTGTGTCACAGCCAAGTACTTGTGGGCAATCTGCTTTCGGTACACCAATGTCAGAATGTACCAGGCAAGTTTCCCTGCCCCAGCTGCTGCACCACCGAAAGAAGTTTGCTCACAGCCATCCACATGCCCAGCGGTTGAATGCTAGCTTGGCAAAATTGCTAGCACTTCAACTGCTACCTTTTCAGTTGGTAGACTCTGACCCCTTCCGTGAGTTTGTGGAATGTGCGTTTCCTCAGTGGCATGTACCCAAACCACACTTTTTCTCATGGAAGGCGATTCCAGCTCTCTACTGGCATGTGGAAGGCAATGTCCATGCCTTGCTGGACAGGGCGGTCAGCGGTAAGGTGCATATTACCGCTGACTCATGGTCTAGCAGGCATGGACAGGGACGTTACCTAAGTTTCACGGCGTATTGGGTTACTCTGCTGGCAGCTGGGAAGGATGCAGGACAAGGTGCAGTAGTGTTGGAGGTTGTTCCGCCACCACGCCTCCAAAATGCCACTACTAATGATTGTGACACACCTCTCTCCTCCACCCCCTCCTCTTCTTCTTCCTCCATGGCCTCTTCCTGTGCTTTGTCCTCGGAACCAGCGGTGCTCCGTAGGCTTTCAAGGGGCTACTCAAGTATGCAGGCCAAAAGATGCCATGCGGTGCTTGAGCTGGTGTGCTTGGGGGACAGGAGCCACACTGGGGCAGAGGTTCTGTCAGCTCTGCAGGGGCAGGTTCAGAGGTGGTTGACGCCATGCCAACTTAAGGCAGGAATGGTGGTTTGCGACAATGGCACCAACCTCCTCTCCGCCCTCCGACAGGGACAAATGACCCATGTGCCCTGTTTGGCTCACGTCCTTAACTTGGTGGTGCAGCGGATCTTGGGCACGTACCAGGGCTTACAGGATGTCCTGAGGCAGGCCAGGAAAGTCTGTGTGCATTTCCGCCGGTCATATAATGCCAGTGCTTGGCTGGCAGACCTCCTTCTTAACCTGCCCAAGAACTGCCTAATCTGTGACATGCCCACCAGGTGGAACTCAATGTTGTCCATGCTGCAGCGGCTGCACACACAGCAGAGGGCCATCAATGAGTACCTGTGCGACAATGGCACCAGGACAGGGTCAGGGGAGCTTGTTTTTTTTTCCCCATGCCAGTGGGCCATGATAAGGGATGCATGCACTGTCCTGTCACCATTTGAGGAGGCCATGAGGATGGTGAGCAGTGACAGTGCATGCATCAGTGACATTGTCCCCCTTTTCCACCTGTTGGAGCACACGCTGCATGGAATAATGGACAGGGCACTTGAGGCAGAACAGAGGCAGGAAGAGGAGGACTTCCTTAGCTCTCAAGGCCCCCTTTATCCAGTGTTCCTGCGTGCCCGCGAATCACACAGGAAGAGGATGAGGAGGAGGAGGATTGTGTCAGTATGGAGGTGGAGCCTGGCACTCAGCATCAGCAGCAGTCTTTAAGGGATAATTTACAGTCCCAGGAAACACATGGACTTGTATGTGGCTGGGAGGAGGTGGCTGCGGATCATGTCGTCCTTAGTGACCCAGAGGACTCTGGACCGAATGCCTCAGCAAACCTACGCTGCATGGCCTCCCTGATCCTGCAAAGCCTGCGGAAGGATCCTCGTATTCGTGGTATCAAGGAGAAGGAACAATACTGGCTGGCAACCCTCCTTGATCCACGTTACAAGGGTAAGGTTGCGGACCTTATCTTGCCGTCTCACAGGGAGCAGAGGATGAAACATCTTCGGGAGGCCTTGCAGAAAGGTCTGTGCAATGCGTTCCCAGAGACTGGGAGGTTACAAACTCCTGTTTCTGGACAACGTGTTGCTGAGGCTTCGGTCAGTCAAAGAAGGAGCGGTGGAGAAGGTGGCCGTCTGACCGATGCATTCAGACAATTTTTTAGTCCGCAGCCCCAAGGTATGATTGGTTCCAGCAACCATCGCCAGTGTCTGTTTTACATGGTACAGGAAAACCTAGGGGCAAGATCTGACTTGGACACCTTTCCCACCGAAAATCCTATGGGTTACTGGGTCTTGAGGATGGATCACTGGCCAGAGCTTGCACAGTATGCAATTGAGCTACTGGCCTGTCCTGCATCCAGCGTTCTTTCTGAACGCACATTCAGTGCTGCTGGAGGCTTTGTAACCGATCACAGGGTGCGTCTGTCCACTGACTCGGTCGATCGACTGACCTTCATAAAAATGAATCAGTCTTGGATCACCACCAGCTACCAAGCACCTGATGCTGATGTAACCGAATAAGTTTTTTTGAAATGTCAGATCCCTTCAAAGACTGCCTATGCTGATGCTGAGTGACTATCCTGTTATACTGAGTAATTATCCTCTTCCTCCTCAATGATCATGATGATAGCTTTAAGAACATTTTTGGTTCTGGGCGCCGCCAGTCCCGCCACCAGTGCCTAAGGCTTAACAGGGGCATGTAATTACAATTTTATATGCAATTCTTTGCAGCAGGGCTAGTTCCTGCGCTCCAACTAGAGTATCTGTGAGGGGTTGCAGTGTTGTGGCACCAGCACCAGTGCCTAAGGCACAATTTTTCAGCCCCTGTTTAAAAAGGGCGTGTAATTACAATTTTTGATGAAATTCTTTGCAGCAGGGCTAGTTCCTGCGCTCCAACTAGAGTATCTGTGAGGGGTTGCAGTGTTGTGGCACCAGTGCCTAAGGCCCAATTTTTCAGCCCCTGTTCAACAGGGACAACATGTAATTAGAATTCTTGATGTAATATTTCACAGCAGGGCCCGTTTCTGCACCCACCAAGAGTAACTGTGAGGACTTACAGTGTTGTGGCACCAGCACCACCACCACCACCACCACCAAAAGCCCATTTTTTTTCTGCCCCTGTTCAACAAGGGCATGTAATTACAATTCTTGATCTAATATTTCACAGCAGGGCCCTGTGAGGGCTTACAGTGTTGTAGCCACAACAACACCTAAGGCCCAAATTTCTGCTGAGTATATAGGGCAGGCCCCTACTTTCAAACATCCAACTTACAAACGACTCCTACTTGCAAACGGAAGGAGACAACAGGAAGTGAGATGAAATCTACCCTAGGAAGGGAAATTCTCTCCTGTAAGAGTTAATATGGGAAAAACTTTTCTCTTTTCCACTGATGCTTTATCACCAATCACAAAAAAAAACTTTTGTCATTGGGACAAAAAGTGAGGTGAAATCTTCTGAAGAGGAGCACAGACAGCAAAACAAATGTCACAGGGGTGATAACCCTTCCCTAGATTTTCCAAAAAACTTAAAATAGATTTTTTGGCTGGAGCTAAACACGTTAAAAATGTACCAGTTCAAAATTACAAACAGATTCTACTTAACAACAAACCTACAGTCCCTGTCTTGTTTGCACCGCCTGTATACTGCTGTTCAGAGTATATAGGGCCTGGGGGCCCCACACCTTTCCTTTTTTAATTTGGATGCGGGGTTCCCCTTAATATCCATACAAGACCCAAAGGGCCTGGTAATGGACTTGGGGGTACCCATGCCGTTTGTCTCACTGATTTTCATCCATATTGCCAGGACCCAACATTACATTAAAGCCGCAAGCAGTTTTAAATGACTTTTTTTCCTTTAAAAATTACATTTTGTGCAGGGACTGTTCTAAGCACGGGAAACATGCGCCACTTTACAGGCATACTATAGACAACCCCCAGGTACGATATTTAAAGGAATATTTCACTTTTTTTTTTCTTTACTTTAAGCATCATTAAAAATCACTGCTCCCAAAAAACGGCTGATACATGCAAATTAGCCTTTAAAATGAGCACTTTGGATTTTGAACGTTCGAGTCCCATAGACATCTATGGGGTTCTAACGTTCGTGCAAATTTTCGGTCCGTTCGCGGCTCATCCCTATCAATCACCAAGGGGGCACCAGGAGTCGAGCAGCCCAGGGAGAGGTAAACCAGATCCTAATCTGATCAAAAAAGCATGTGCCATGCATATTGGCAATCTTCATTCCAGGAGTAGAGAACTGTCAGGCGGACTAATAAAGTCACCAGCAGTTGTTCCCAGGGGAATGGTCTCTTCACCCCGACATCTTCCTGGTTATATGCCAAAGATGGGGGATCCCGGATGTAGATCTGTTTGCGTCCAGGTTCAACAACAAGATTGTCAACTTTGTGTCAAGAACAAGGGATCCACTTGAAGGCGGGACAGATGCATTGGTGACTCCGTGGCATCAGTTCTCACTGATTTATGCATTCCCTCCTATTCTGCTGCTACCACGACTTCTTCGCAGGATCAAGCAGGAAAAGAAGTCAGTGCTTCCAGTGGCCCCAGCGAGGCCCAGAAGATCTTGGTATGCAGAAATAGTGAAGATGGCGGTAGGGTACCCATGGACCCTACCACCATGTCCAGACCTGCTATTGCATGGACCAGTGTTCCATCCTACCTTACAAACGCTAAATTTAACGGTTTGGCTATTGAAACCCACATTCTGAAGAGTGGTGGGCTTTCAGGCCCAGTAATTTCTACCTTGATTAATGCTAGGAAGCCAGCTTTCAGAGTCATTTATTATAGAGTCTGGAAGGCATATGTCTCCTGGTGTGAATCTAGGGGTTGGCATCCCAGAAAGTATGTCATAGGGAGAATCCTTGCTTTTCTGCAAATGGGGTTAGAGATGAAGCTGGCCTTGAGTACTATCAAGGGCCAGGTCTCGGCCTTGTCGATATTGTTTCAACGTCCGCTTGCTTCGTATTCTTTGGTCCGAAGCTTTATACAGGGGGTAACACGGCTTAATCCATGGGGTAGAGCTCCCCTGAACCCCTGGGACTTGAATTTAGTTCTGTCGGCATTACAGAAACAGCCTTTAGAGCCAATACAACATATTTCCTTGGTCCTTTTGACAAGGAAGCTAATTTTAATGGTAGCCATTTCTTCTGCAAGAAGGGTATCAGAATTGGCGGCTCTTTCTTGTAAGGAGCCATATTTAATTATTCATAAGGATAGAGTAGTATTGTGTCCTCATCCTAGCTTTCTACTGAAGGTGGTTTCAGGTTTTCATCTAAACCAGGACCGTTGCTGAGGACGTCATGTGACGAAGCGCGCACGACGTCACCACGCTCTGTACGTCATCTCCAGGGCACACGAGAGAGTGGAACGCTGCTCAGCGTCTGGTGGTTTTATCCCCCCACCTAGTTCTATGCTCTACAGGAGGGACTTTTTAAATCTTATCTACCTGTCAGGAACTATTGGTATCCTATCCCAGTTATCCACTGGGTAGGAATATATTAGTTTTTGGAATTTTTTTATTTTTTATTTTTATTTATTTTTATTTTTTATCTTTGTTTACATAAGTTTTTTAAATAAAGTGACTTTACTTTACTACGCCATGGAAGCTCTCTTTATTATGTCTTGATACATGAGGGATTGCAACACCTCCACCGATTGGGACGCACAGGAGACATCTATCAGAAAACAGCACGCACAGTGTTCCATCTACATTCCACTGCAGGCGCATTACCCCTGTATGGAGCTTGGGGAGCTGGTCACATCGAAGGCACCCACCGCAGTAAGCAGCAAGCAGAGAATCCCATTCTGACATACTACAGGCGCATTACCCCTGCAGGGGTTCCGGGAGCTGGTGAGTAGTCAACCACAAGGGGAGCACCAAAGTCACCAGGCAACTGTCTCAGCACTAAAGTCACTCTTGGGAATTTCCTAAACTCAACATAGTGTTAATATATGGGACTGTCATACTCTATTGAGATTTATCTGCTGCAATTTTTGACAATATAAACTGGTATGCGTGTATGCGATTCCATTCCATAAATTGTTGTACATATGATTTATGATTAAGGTGGTTTTTCCTAGGTGCACTGTATGTGTATTAAACTATGAATAACTTCCCCCCGTGATGCACACTATATGTGTGGCTATCCAAATGTTAATGTATGCATTAAGTATATATAGGGGTGTTTTGTAGTATATGGAACACGTTTTTGACTAGTGCACATATTGTAGTACAGCCTCTGGCTCCATTATTAGATGCTGTATTTCAACCTTTCACTCTGTGACATCTAGTTAGATTTACTATATTGTTTCTAGACTGTACACCTTCTATTAATATACCATTGTAGATACACCTATATAATTTACTTCATCTTTACCTCTCTCATTGTATGGGGGATGTACTCCTTGATGTCGAATACCATATAGGTATATAACAGTGGTATGGCTTTAGTACCTCATAAGGCTATCCCGGCTAAATCATTTAGGTTTTCAGGTAGCGCCAAACATACCCATATATTATTTTCATTCATAAACCAGGATATTGTTCTGCCTTCATTTTTTCCAGATCCCTGTTCTACGGAGGAAAAGTCACTACATTCTCTGGATGTTTGTGTTGCCTGAAGGTCCTAAAAAAGGACAGGCAGCGTCGAAATCTACCATTGCTAAGTGGATTTGACAGGTAATTGTTCAAGCTTATGGTTTGAAGAGGAAAGTTCCAGTAGCAGGAGGCGGAGCCTAGCGGAGCAGACATGCATTGTTAGAGCTCCACACCGCTGAGGAGAGAAGAGAAGGACAAAGCGGAGCCTACAGACTCAAAAGGTATCCATTTGAACCTTTTTGCCCCTGGGAACAAACTGTGAAAGTTTGGGCAGGAAATATGGTACTGGGAGGAAACCGTGGCAGAAATAAAAATCACCTCACAAAGAGCTCACAGGCACTCACTGCAGCTAAAGCAGCTCCAGTCACCTCACAAGATACAGCATCAGGGCGCTCTCACAGACAGAAAATGTCACAGCAAGACTCTCCATTTGAGTCAGATACAGAACAAATCCTCTCACAAACTTCTCCACAAGCCTCCTCAGTATCCCCAGTAATATTATTACAATTTGAAAAGATGCTTCATAAGGCTTTAAAACAAACCTCAGACCAAATAACAAAAAGCCTAACCAAAGAAATAAGAGAGCTGGGAAACCGCACCGCAGCCTTAGAAATAAAAATAGATGAAATTGAAATTACAACCCAAGAAAATATAACAGAATTGGAACAATTAAAAAAAGAGAATTTAATACTTCAAACTAAGCTCGAAGATTACGAAAATAGAGCCAGACGTTCAAACTTGCGCATAAGGGGAATACCTGAAACTGTGACAGACCTGCAATCTACTATTACTGCTCTATTACAAGAACTAAAGCCAGATATCCCTATTGAACGTTTAGAACTGGACAGAGTACACAGAGCCCTCACAGCCAAAAAGAAAGATGGACCCCCACGTGATATAATCACAAAATTTCATTATTACAGAACGAAAGAACAAATACTAATTGCTGCAAGAGAAAAAAAGGAACTTAATTTTCAAGGACACAATTATGAAATTTTTGCTGACCTATCCCAACTTACTATTACTAAAAGACGATCCATGAAACCCCAACTAATGGAACTGCAACGCCACAACATTATGTATCAATGGGGCTTCCCCTTTTCAGTCAGATTTAACTACCAAGGTACAATTTACAGAAGCAGATCAGCAGATGAACTACAACAAACCCTTTTAAAATTAAATCTGACAGAACCCACAAGCAGCAACACTCCCACACGCAGAAGAATGGCATCATCTTCACCTTCAGGCAGAACCCAGAAAATTTCAGAACAAAATGGGAATCATCATTCTCACAAAAGAGGCCGTTATGCCACATCATCCATGGACCAAGAAGATTCAATGGACTGACATCCTAATTCCTGATATCTCTTCATTTATTATACTAAGAGATGGTTCTCTATAAAAAACCTGTATTTTTAACTGAATGTAACTGCATTCTGATAGTCACACACTGTGTGGGATCATGTTACATTCCAGTTATATTTCTTATTACTTCTGATTCATATAGCCTTAGAATATATAAGTGAAATAAGGAAATTCTTGTTCAGTTATATATTATCAGGTAATAACAATAGATTTATTACTTTTTAGGACAAATATGTTCAATAATCCAGAAGTAATGGAAGCTTTTTCTTTCTTTTCTTAAAACAAATATATTATTACCTAACTAGTTCCTAGAATTATGTTTTTGTTTATTCTAATCTGAAGCAATACAACCTCAATTTTATGAGTTAACATATCTAAACAGTTACATATGAATAAAATATGTAATTGTTTACTCTAAAAGGGTTAAAATCCCAAAATAATTCAAACTATCTTCATCAATACCAAAGTTATTAACAGTACCTTTCTAACTGAATTATTTAGCCTAGGGCAAGACTAACCATATACAACCACCCTGGAATAAATAATTTCAACAAAAACTATATTCTGCACTCCAATTAATGAAACATCATTTTGATGTCTTTTGACATAGCACTTCTCTCCTGTAAGCGGAAGATCCGTGTACCCCCATTAGCCCTCCTCATTCTCCCAACCATATTATGTGGGAGTGTGACGAAGGCACTTATTCCCCTGAGAGAGATATTTATTCTCTTTCACGGGTAAATTGTGATTACTTGCAAAAAATAATTTATACAATGTATCATCTAATCTCATATGTTTTTTGTTTACTCTTTACTCCAGAATTCACTGGTTTCTTTTCTATCTATCCATCTCTTCAGTCCACACAGGTTGATCTGCGCAGTCAGCTCTGCATAACAAAAAGTAAGTCAAAACTATTTGATCTATTGCCATGGCACCACTGAATATACTTTCCCTGAATGTTCAGGGAATAAATGTCCCTCAAAAAAGGACCAAAGCCTTCCGTACTTTCCATAACAAGAAGGCTCACATAGTATGCCCCCAAGAAACACACTTCACCAAAGATTCTACTCCAAAATATATTTCTCCTTTTTATCAACAAATTTACACGGCTTCTGCCTGTACCAAGCAAAGGGGAACTCTAATTGCATTTCACCGATCCACACCATTCACCTTATCATCAGAAATTAAAGACCCAGAAGGTAGATACCTGATACTCATGGGTTATATAATGGATAGAGCAATCACAGTGATTTCCTACTACGCTCCTAACAAACAACCTACACCATTCCTCTCACATATATTACAAGTGATTAATACACACAAAATAGGAACAGTGATAATGTGTGGGGATTCGAACCAGGTCCTCCTCCCATTTCTAGATAAATCACCTTTTACACCATCCAAAATAACCTCTAGATTACCTTTTTCTCAACTTCTTTCCAAATACAATCTGGTAGATTCATGGAGAGAAAGTAACCCAATGAAAAAGAAATTCACTTATTTCTCGCACCCTCATCAAACCTTCACCAGAATAGATCATATTTTTCTAACAATAGGAATGATACCAGAAATTATTGCATCAGATATAATTCCGATTCCGTGGTCTGACCATAATGCAGTATACACTACTATAGCCTCAGCCATACCAAAAGCGCATGACCCAACGTGGTACTTACCGGACATAATGCTCAAACACCCACTACATCAGATGGCCATTGAACAAGCTTTAAAGGAATACATATCAATTAATAATACAACAGACATCTCCCCAATAACACTGTGGGAAGCTCATAAGCCTGTCTTGCGTGGTACAATACAAAGACAAATGGCACTATTTAAACAGGAACGCAAAAATCTAGCAAAAAAACTAGAACTCAATTTTAATGCAGCCTACATATCATTTCAAGATAATCCATCTCAGAGTACAAAATCTCATCTGGAAAAATCTAGATTGGAATACGATCTATTTCTCACTGAGTCAGTTGATAAATCCCTCAAACGCTCCAAACACAATTTCTACATGAATACAAACAAACCAGGTACATATTTGGCTCGGCATTAAATTCAACTAACAAATCTTTCAAACCAATACGTTTGAAATTATCAAAAAATGTTTACACTTGTAATCCAGTTAAAATAGTCCATAAATTTCACTCACATCTCGCAACTTTATACAAGACAAACAATGAATTTAATCCTACAGAGGCTGAATCCTTCTTCTCAAAAATAACCTTACCTGAGTTATCTCAGAATCAAAAAAGCAGTTTGGATGAGCCTATAACTATAGATGAAGTTGCTAACGCCATAAAAGACCTAAAACTTAACAAAAGACCAGGCCCAGACGGCTACTCGGCTTTATACTATAAAACATTCTCAGAAATACTCTCTCCCATTCTCACTGAAACTTTTAACAAACTTCTAGATCAGGGGTCTCAAACTGGCGGCCCTCCAGCTGTTGCAAAACTACAAGTCCCATGAGGCATTGCAAGGCTGACAGTTACAAGCATGACTCCCAAAGGCTGAGGCATGATGGGACTTGTAGTTCTGCAACAGCTGGAGGGCCACCAGTTTGAGACTCCTGTTCTAGATGGACATTCTTTTCGGCAAGAAACACTAATGGCAATTGTTTGTATGATCCCAAAACCCCTTTCTGATGATACTTCCTGTGTGAATTATCGGCCTATCTCTCTGTTAAACCTCGATATTAAATTATTAGCAAAAATAATAGCAAAACGCCTCAATAGCATTATAGGAAAATTAATACATAGAGATCAAGTAGGCTTCATGCCAAATAGACAGGCAGGCGATAATATACGCAGGGCAGTGTTATTGGCACATATTGCTAAAAAACGGAAAATCCCTTTATGTTTTCTATCTCTCGATATTAAGAGGGCATTTGACACAGTATCCTGGCAATATATGCAATATTCATTACAAAAATGGGGTTTTGGACCCCACTTTTTAACATGGATCAAAGCATTATATAATAAACCCAAAGCCTATATAAAATATGCTGGATACAAATCTGAAGCCTTTAATATCGAAAGAGGTACCCGACAGGGTTGCCCATTATCTCCCTTATTATTTGCCCTTATACTCGAACCCATGGCCCAATACATCAGAACAAACCAAACTATAACTGGCATTGAAGTAGGAGGTATTACACACAAATTATGTATATTTGCAGACGATATATTACTATTTCTATCATCACCACAGGTCTCTGGTCCTAACTTAATACCAGCTCTTGATGGATTTGCAGTCCTATCCGGCCTTATGATTAATCCTAAGAAATGCCTAGTGCTTAATATTTCACTCACAAACATGGAATTGATCCCGGCTAGGGCTGCACTCCCATTCACATGGGCAGAAAAATCAATCCCATATCTTGGAATTCATTTAACAGCATCTCATTCTGACTTATTCTCAACCAATTATCCTCCTGTATTAAGACAGATCACAAATCTAATAAAACAATGGTCGCAACTTCCTTTATCCTGGATGGGGAAGATTAATGCAATCAAAATGACTATTCTACCCAAATTGCTTTATCTATTCAGAGTCCTCCCTATTCCAATTCCTTCCTATTTTTTGAGAATAGTACAAAAAAGAGCAACTTCGTTTATATGGGGCTCTTCTAAACCACGTATACCTATACACACACTACATCTTCCCAAAAATAAAGGAGGCCTGGGATACCCTAATTTTACTAACTACTACAGAGCAGCACATTTGGCCAGTCTGTCAAAATACCATGCAAAACAGGAAATCCCATTATGGGTATTTATAGAGGCTTCAGAAAATGACCCTCTATTAATATCAAATTTATTATGGCTTGATCCTAAAGACCGCTTTAAAATTCATAATCCCATAACTAAACACTTCTTATCTCTCTGGGATAAACTAAAAACCAAATATCAGTTACAATCTCCACACAATCCTCTCCTTTCTTTTATCAGAAATCCGGCCTTTTATCCGGCATGGATCTACCCAAATTCTTTTAAGGCTTGGACAACATCAGGCATTCAGATACTAAATGACTTCATAGCATCTAAATCATTCCTTTCATTCCCATCGCTTAGAGAAAAATATGATCTACCAAACTCTGAGATATTTAGATATCTCCAAATCAAAAATTTCTATACACCATTCCTAAAGGGGGATACACCATTATCCCAATTATCCATTTTTGAATCAATCTGTACAAAAGATCCATTTGCTAAAGGTACAATTTCATCACTTTATAATCAATTATATGGAGTAGCAAATCTTAATAGACCCTCTTACGTTCAGAGGTGGGAGGAGGACCTGGGACGAACTTTAGAAGACACGGACTGGTCTAACATATGGCTCACATCTAAGTCATCTTCACCCAACATCTTAGCACTGGAGACAAATTATAAAGTCCTAACTCGCTGGTACCTTGTACCCGCTAGAGTGGCAACATATTCACCTAATACCTCAGCTCTTTGTTTTCGAGGATGCCCAGAAATAGGCACATATTTACACATATGGTGGACGTGCCCAGTAATCCAAACCTTCTGGAAGGAAGTCTTCGTGATTACATCTAAAATATTTAAAAAAATAATACAACCAGATCCATATTTAACTTTACTTAATCTAAAACCGGAATGGTTACACTCTCTCAATTCAAACTAATGATCCAACTAATAACGGCTGCAAAACAAACAGTGGCCAAGGCATGGAAATCTCCTACATTGGTACTAGCAGAAATAATTCACAGAATGAATAATACAATGTCCCATGCTAAGATGGTAGCCATCGATCAAAATCAAATTCCAAAATTTGAAAAACTTTGGCATTTTTGGATAAAACAACAGTTCCTGTCAAACTTCAATGACTCTGTCCTGTTGCCATGGTAACAGATTAAATGACTTACAGAGACACCCATTCTAAGGCTTCAAAGAGAACTAAAAAGAATAATAAACTGACAAGCAGGACAGCCTTGTGGACCATACCTCTACCTTTCAACCCTTTTTCTTCTTTCTCTTTCCTTTTCTCCACCTTACGATTAAAGCTCATTATCAGAATTTATTTGACCTATATACACTCTACTTGTAAACAATATGTATAGTAGGTATAAATCATTTAAATACCTACAAAAGTAACTAAGGAAATTATATATATCTTTAATTTAGGTTTACGTGAACCCAATGTTTAATATTTGAAATTTCATGATATTTACCTATATAAACCCTACTGTAAAACAATGAGCTTACTTTATAGATCCTTGTAAACTTACTTTATGTATCTTTATAACATTGTATACTCAATAAACTTCTTTTGACAAGGAAGAGGAAAGTTCCACATTTTCAAATCAAAGCACACTCCACCAGGGCTGTTAGTGCCTCATGGGCAGTGCATCACCAAGCCTCCATGACTCAAATCTGCAAGGTCGCAACTTGGTCTTCAGTCCATACATTCACCAGATTCTATCAGGTGGATGTGAGAAGACATGAGGATATCACCTTTGGGTGCAGTGTGCTGCAGGCAGCGGTACAAGGTCCTCAGGTCTGATTGCACCCTACTTTTGTTGTGTCTCTCTCCCCTCAGATAGCATTGCTCTGGGACATCCCATCAGTAAATACTGAGGTTCTGTGTCCCGTGATGTACGAAAAGGAAAATAGGATTTTTATAACAGCTTACCTGTAAAATCCTTTTCTTCGAGTACGTCACAGGACACAGAGGTCCCTCCCCTCTTCTAATACACATATATTGCTTTGCTACAAAACTGAGGTATTCCCAGTAAGGGGAGGGGTTATATAGGGAGCTAAACTTCCTGTCTAGGGTGTTCCAGTGTCCATCACCAGGTGGTGCCTATATAACCCATCAGTAAATACTGTGGCTCTGTGTCCCATGATGTACTCAAAGAAAAGGATTTTACAGGTAAGTTGTTATAAAAATCCTATTTTTTTATGAATTGGTCATTACAAATATATTTCTGGTATATACAAGCACCTTTCACTTTTTTTAAATAGCACTTTTGCTGCACTTAATGATTTAGATGAAGGCTCATGTATATGAGCACTTATGAGGAATCTGCACTGAGCGTCATTGATCATCACATATTTGAGTTTTTGACAGCGCCACCTACCCCTCTATATCTACACATTATAGTTCACCTTTTCCCACATGTTTGCTGTGTCCCCCCACATGGCTTCTCAAAAACTGCAAATGGGACTTCTTGTGGCTTTCATTCAATGACTTTCAGATTTGTGGAGTGCACAGCTAATAGTTGTCCCGTGGACCAGCGGTGGCCCGTCAATAGGAGGTGAATGGGCACTGCCCCCCCCAAGCTATAAAAAAGTGCCCTTTAAGAGTGTCCAGGTACCACATAAGGCGCTCTATGGGAAGCTTCCCAGCTTGCAATCAGCTGATTGCAAGCTGGGAAGCTGATTCGACCGTGATTAAGGAGTGTTCGGGGGGTGATGCACCCCGCAAACACTCACACTCTTCCCTGTCTCTGCCCTTCTTTTCCTGTATTTTAATCGGAGGACAGTTCGTGGTGCTTTTTTCAGCACCCCAAAGTCACTTCCGGTGTCCCGGCTCACTGCTGTGTGGAGGGGACCCGGATCTACCGATTGAGACTGCCAGCAGGATTGCATGGAAGGCCCCTTAATGGTAGGTAAGCTCCTATGTAGGGCAGGTACAAGGCATGGGCAGAATGGACACATACCCCAGGTGAAGCGGCTCTGTATAGATGCAGGGAGGTACTTGGAGTTGGAGCAGCTCCTCCTCTCTTCTTCAACAGTAGCAACAAGCAAATGCAGGGAAGAAAATCTTTCACACACATGATAACAGAGCTCACTGCACACTAGGCTCAGCCTTATTTACTGCTGGACAGACAGCAATCTTCCCTTGTGACAGGTTGCTGGAGCGCTTCTATCTTCAGCTATCCCTGCACTGTTTGTTGAACTTGTCTCCAGTTAAGGAGTTATACTGTCTTTCCCACAGTAAATAAGGCTAAGCCTGAGTGGGCAGTGAATGTTCTGTTATCAGGTGAGGAGGTTAACCTTTTACTTCCCTGCATTTATTTTGTTGGGTTCTCTTACCTACTGGATGTAGGGTTTAAAGGAGAAGGATAATCTCATAAAACCAGGGCTGGTGCTCCATGCTTCTAGATTAGAAGCACCTACTATTTTAGAATTTTGAATTTAGAATTCAACTGTTTGTGAACCCGGGTGTATTACAAAGATGAGGATGATGGTGGGTGTATTATACAATTATGAGGGTAGCGATGACGGGTGTATTATACAATGATGAGGATGATGATGATGGGTGTATTATATACAATGATGAGGATGATGATGACGGGTGTATTATACAATGATGATGATAGCGATCACGGGTGTATTATACAATGATGAGGATGATGATGATGGGTGCATTATACAATGATGAGGATAGCGATGACGAGTGTATTATACAATGGGGGTGTATTATACAATGATAATGATGATGATGATGGGTGTATTATACAATGATAAGGATAGCGATGACGGGTGTATTATAGGATGATAAGGATAGCAATGATAGGTGTATTATACAATGATGAGGATGATGATAACGGTTGTGTATTATACAATGATGATGATGATGGTTGTGTATTATACAATGATGAGGATAACGATGATGGATGTATTATACAATGATGAGGATATCGATGACGGGTGTATTATACAATGGTGATCATGGGTGTATTATACAATGATGAGGATGATTATGATGGGTTTATTATACAATGATAAGGATAGCGATGATGGGTGTATTATACAATGATGAGGAATATGATGACGGGTATATTATACAATTATGAGGATAGCAATCACAGGTGTATTACAAGGATCAGGATGAGGGTGGATGTATTGTACAATGATGAGGATGGTGATGATGATGCGGTGTTATACAATGATAAGGATAGTGATGATGGTACAGGTGTATAATATGGGGATAAGGATAGTGATGATGGGTGTATAATTTGGGGATGACGATGATGGGTGTATTATACAATGATGAGGATAGCGATGATGGGTGTATTATACAATGATGAGGATGATGATGACGTGTGTGTATAATATGGGGATAAGGATAGTGATGATGGGTGTATAATATGGGGATGACGATGATAGGTGTATTATACAATGATGAGGATAGCGATGACGGGTGTATTATACAATGATGAGGATGATGAAGACGGGTGTATAATATGGGGATAAGGATTGTGATGATGGGTGTATAATATGGGGATGACGATGATGGGTGTATTATACAATGATGAGGATAGCGATGACGGGTGTATTATACAATGATGAGGATGATGATGACAGGTTTATAATATGGGGATAAAGATAGTGATGATGGGTGTATAGTATGGGGATGACGATGATGGGTGTATTATACAATGACTGGAGCATCAGGGTGTCAGACAGTCCGTCATCACTGACTGCAGATATACATCATCTGTCCTGTTACATTATATATAGCTGTATACAGCTGTATACAAGACAGATGATGTATATCTGCAGTCGGTGATGATGGACGAAGGTCTCTTCATATACAGGAAGGAAGGTGGGTGTATATAGCTAGCTGTATACAGGACAGATGATGTATACCTGCATACCCTGATCTGTAATGCTGAGCTATATAACCTGATCTGTGAGGCTGAGCTGTATACTCTGTCCTGTGATGCTAGGGCTGTATACTCCTGTCCTGTGATTCTGGGGCTCTATACACTATCCTGTGATGCTGAGCTGTATACTCCTGACACTATGGGTTGAATACAGGGGACGGAGTGGGTGGATTATAAAAAGGGCTGGGGCTTATGAAAAGTGGGAGGGGGTCAAAAAGGAAGGGCAGGGTCTGGCACCCCCCATCCTAAAACTTCACTAGCCACCACTGCTGTGGACAGATTCTCCAATCTGAGCTGTGGATCTCTGCAGCTCCTCCAGAGTTACCATGGGCCTCTTGGTTGCTTCTCTGCATAATGATCTCCTTGCCCAGCCTGTCGGTTTAGGTGGACGGCTATGTCTTGGTAGGTTTGCAGTTGTGCCATACTCTTTTCCATTTTCAGATGATGGATTGAAAAGTGCTCTGTTTTAAAAAACCTAACCCTGCTTAAAACTTCTCCACAACTTTATCCCTGACCTGTCTGGCCGTTTTCCTTGGGCTTCATGATGCTGTTTGTTCACTAAGGTTCTCTAACAAACCTCTGAGGGCTTCACAGAACAGCTGTATTTATACTGAGATCAAATTATACACAGGTGGACTCTATTTACTAATTAGGGGACTTCTGGAGGCAAATGGTTCAATTAGATTTTAGTTATGGATCTAAGAGTAAAGGGGGCTGAATACATATGCACACCACACTTTTCAGATATTTCTCTATACTTTTTCAAGGCACTGTATATACAGTATATGTATATACACATACACACACACAATACACACATAATAAATATGGTTTTCTGTAGTAACTAGATATTACCTGTCAGGGTCTCCCTGTACATCTTCCCTCGATCACCACCTGTGGAAGTAGGGCAGATCTGCCATATATTGTACACTCACAGAAAACACTGTGTCCATGTATGAGACACTGAGTAACAGGTTCAGGCTCTCGTTGCTCAGTGTCTCAGACTTATAATAAGGTAGGAACCTGGAGTTGCAGCTCCAATAGTCCCTACGTTCCCCCAGCCCTCCTGACTGTATTACTGACCTTATTTGATTAGCACCAGGCCAACCACTAAGCACAACACTAGACACATGCTTCTCCTGGCAGCTAAACCTCATTTCTTATATATTTGTATTGGTTGCAGATGTATATAGTATATACCTTTTTTTTCCCTAATGTCTTTGCAGCTTCTCCCTGTTGTAACAAAAGTCTAATTTGGGTGCCTTAATATACCTACTACCTCCTTTAGAGTTTCAAACAGGCAACTCTATCTGCAACAGTTAATAATAAAGTTTTGAGTGCTGACAGGGTATTTTCTGCTAATAACTAAATGTTATTCAGATATTTTTTTCACTAAATGTTATGCAGATGTTGTACCTTCCTAATGTAGAATGCTAGGTAAATTTAGTTTTTGACTCCTTCTAATATCAATCAGGTTTTCACAGGCTGGGAGTTTAATCGCTTCCTCCTGCCTCTGAAAGAAACTTCCAGAGCTTAGGGAGGAAGATGCAAATAACCAACCTGAATATATATAATGCTCCGACCAATTCCTGGAGAGGAGTGTCAAGTAGGGAGCTGGAAAGGTGAAAAATAGTGTTAAGCACTGGAGAGCTGGTCTCTCTCTACAGGAAGGTTCCAGAGCCTGAGAGGCTTCTGCCTTTAGGTAGCCCATAAATTATTCAGCTGTTTAGAGGCCTCAGTGGTATCAGACCTGAGGACCTGAATGGATGTGTTAAAAGCTTATTGAAGGACCTCACCACAAGGGATCTGATCTGGAGAAGGACTGTCTCACTCACTAGTCCATGTCCTAAGTAAGCTGGAAGGTGGCAGGTGACCCTAAACTGATCCCTGTGACTGAGTAGTGTTCTAAAGATTGCACTGGGTACCAGCAGTAGTGCATTGGCGCAAAGTAAATAGATGCTAAAGAAACTTGCCTCATGGTTGAGGCCTTAGACTGCTCAGAGACTTGCCTTGTGGTTTTCAACTGTGAAGCCTTAGGACTGCTCAAAAACATACCTCATGGTTCTCAGCTGTGAGCCAGTAGACTGTCCAACACCCACAAATGCTTAATGAGAAGACAAGACTGTTCTCTAATGTCTAAGTACTAATCGTTTTGGAGTATCCCATGCCCTAATCCCTCTCCTGTTAAAGTACTGGTATCTTCAAGCAATATATATTAAAACTACACCCCCTAGACTGTGTTATTGGAGCTGGTATCAATGAACTGGTGCTTGCAGGGATGGGCAACCTCTGTGCTTTTAGGGAAGAACCAGTTAATATCAGCGGCCCCCATGGAGGTAGCGCTAAACCGATCTTGCATTTCTGCACATTTAGGTGTGTCATGTTTATGGCAGCTCATTAATGGCCATTCATTCATGGCCTTCCCTACAACATGACAATTGCACAAAACAAATGTGAGCACTTTTTTTTTTAAAGCACACTGCTTTACAACACATGTCAATAAGTTACCATGAATCGTGGTGTGATTTAGCACATGTGATTGCTTGGTGCATTTAGGGTGACATTGAGAATGAATGGCACTGCAGCATACCCACCAGAACACAACACATTTTCATGTGCTGCAGGACCTTATGCGATATCACAATCGTTGCCCAGGGTCATTGGGTTTACATAAGTGTTAACTTTTTTGGTACATATACAGTGTATCAACAACAATACATTTTTTAATAAGCTTAGAGCTCTACTTTAGCAAACCAACAGGTATTTTGTATAACAACTTATTGAAGATATACAGCATCAGTAGAAAGGTTATACTGTATATAGCACAGTCTGTTCTGATAGAACATACCTGTATATGAAATTTATGTCATATAAACAGCTTGTTTTCTTGGAAGCTATTTTTTACAAGATCTTTTTCCTATAAACAGTATAAAAACAATTATGGTTGGTGCAGCAGACAGCATCGTATGAGAATCCTAAACTTCTAAAAACCCATAAAACTCTTTCAATTTTCTTCCTGAACACATTGTTTATTTCTCTGTCTCTGTTTTTTATTGCACAAAGTCACTTTGCTTCTTTGCTTCCGTTGACAGATTGATGCTGTTTCAAGCTCCATTCTTCATGAGAGATTTATTGTTCCTGGAAAGCTGCCATATATAGAGGGCATTATCATTTTTCTTTTTCTGTTTTATCCCTCCTTTAATGGACAACACATAGGTAGAAGACTATTTTTCTTGCATTTATTTGTCACCAAAAAGTGATTTAAATATGGAGTTTTCTTCATGATCTATAATACTTCTGTATGCCCTTGTGGACATTCAGTGTCATCTATGTCTTGATTTAATGTTGACATTTAACCTCAAAAGATGGAACTTTATCTTAAAACTGGAGAAAATAAAATATGCACAGAAGCTCAAAGCAACCAATTAGAATACTTGTTTAAATATGTTATCAAATGAAGACTAAAACCTAATTAAAGCCCAATTCCTAGAAATAGATATTCAGTTAGACATTGAACTAACAATACCTTTTCATAGTCTTAACTCCACTCTCCTGGTACAGTAGTTGCGCTATGTTGAAATAGGACTACACAGTCTAATGGATGCCACTTTTCGACCACACTGCCCAGTGCAGTTCGTAATCTAATATACCTTTTCAGATACAACCCCCCTCTTCTTAACACTTCAGGTCAGCTTAAAGAAACGTGTGATGAGGGATGTGTACAGGGAAGCACTAGGTCAAGAGAAAAGCATTTCCCAACATTTCCAAAGGTCAGCTAACCCTTACATAGAGCAGTACAAGGTTATAAAGAAGAAAAAATAAGCTTTAATTGTCATGGGTAAAATATATGTGTGTGCACTTGTTTTCAGTTTATTAATTAGCCATATTGTCTTTATGTAAGAACAAATAATTTTGATTGTTCGGCATCATAACTTAAACTACTCTGGTAAGTAGGAAGTAAGAAAAATATAGATTCATTGCAGAGTGTAGTGTATCAACCTTGGGCACACATTGTGGCAAAACACCTCCATTCATGTAAGCAGTGTCATAGAGCAGATCTACAGTATACCATATGACAATCCACATTCATGTCTTATTACAGAATATATAGAAACCAGATGTATACATAGTAAACAGATATGGAGGTAAAATAGAATTGTAATAATTAAAAATATATCATAGAAAAAACAAGCGTATTTTCTTCTTGTTATATACTGTATATTTCTCAGTTATTCTTCAAGAATTATCAAAATTCGGTTGGCACTCCTCTGTGGAGGACCGGTCATGATATTGATTATGAGTAAGTGTGAAAAAAACTCAAGAAACATGTATACTAAATAAAATAAAAAATATAGAAGGGGGGGGGCTCCAACGGGGGTAGGAGGTGTTACAGTTAAATTCTGTATATCATGCATACTGTTTAAAATGGTTGTAAATCCTTACAGACCACTTTGACCTACAGGTAAGCCTAGATTAAGGCTTACCTGTAGGTCCAAGAAATATCTCCTAAACCTACACGGTTAAGAGATATTTGCAAAAAGACAGGCACCGCTGTCTACGGCGCATGCGCCGTAGACAGCGGCGCTCAGGCGCACTGAGCATGCCGCTGCTAACGGCGATATGCCATTAGTGGCGGCTCCCGTGCGCATGTGAGGGAGTGATGTCGTCGCAGCTCCGGCCAATCACAGCGCCGGAGCCACGATACCCGAAAAGAAGATGGACGCTCCTTAGCAGAGGGCACAGCAGTGACATCGCAGGCTCCTGTGTCAGGTAAGTGACACATAATGGGCTACTATGCGATGCATAGTAGCCCATTATGCTTTACCTTTGCAGGGAAACAAAGAGAAAGTAAACCCCATCAGGGTTTACTTCCTCTTTAAGCTGATATGAAATAAATGTATGGGTAATGTTTCACCCTTTGGAAAGATTTTCAGTTGGTCTTGTGATCCAGATTTTTCTGCCAGACAGTAGAATCAGGCCTGGAACCATCACCACACCTATAACACTACAGAAGGTCTTAGGTACAGCTCTCTGCTCTGTCTCTCATCATTTAGATGTGTTCATCTTCAGAGACTTCAAAGAGTGACTGGCTAACTGTGCTGGCTTTCCTTCTTGGGGTTTGGGGATGCTGTATGTAGGATTACAAGAAACTGTACATACTGTATGTCAGGATATCAGTTTCAGGTACTCACACTAGCTTAATTTTGAAACACATTTATTTTGTGGAATTATTTCATAAGTTATTTTACTGGTATTTCTTTATATCAGCCAACCGTTTCTTGAATTGCAACGTGCACTGTATACACAAAGGTAATTGTCAGAACCAGTAGATTTTATTTTTAAATAAAGCATTAATATAATTGTAACACTACCCCCGCAGGAGCCACTGGTTACTGGTTCCCCCTATACCTACAAAGCCAGGCAACACCCATATCCAACTTGCATCCAGACACAAGAAATCAGTCCATGGGCTTGTTTTTGTTGTTTTTTGGGGGAAAACAACATGGATAGGGATTATAAGATGCCCAACTTGACTTGAAGAACAACAGATGAGGACAAACTTCCTTCTCTATGTAAAAGAAGAGATGAAGATCCTGCACTATACTCTCTCTAGAATAATTGCAGTCTCTATGGATCAATGGCAATGTTCTTTACAAACTATCAGCTCTCAGTCCCCTTTAGTGAAATAGCACCATGTCCCAAATTGTATGCAGGAGTATAGTGTCTCCTTAGCAGAGCATCACAGTTCTGACCCTTGTAGATACTACCAGCCCTCCAGGCTGCTTGACTACTAGCCCACCTGGCTGCTTCTGAAGAACGTCCCAGGGCAAGGGATTGGGATTTAGCACAACTTTGTCCCTGGAAAGTATGCTATGTCTGACAGTCTCTCCTCTTACATGCACCTGGGAGTGCTGAGGTACTCACACTGTCCTTTGCTCCATGCTGCACTTGACAAAAATCCTGTTCAGGCCTCCAACTGATCAGATCATCCCATGCCAGCCCAGTTGTCATCTGCACAAGACACAAAGGTAATGGAGATCCCTCTCTTATGCCGTGTACACACGAGCGGACCCCTCGTCGGACTGAACTCCGGAGGACTTTTCGACAGAGTTCCGACGGAGTTCCGATGAAACAGACTTGCCTACACATGATCCCACCAAAGTCCGATCGTTTCGAACATGATGACGTACGACCGGACTAGAAAAGGTAGTTCAATAGCCAGTAGCCAATAGCTGCCCTCGCGTCATTTTCGGTCCGTCGGACTAGCATACAGACTAACATTTTTTTTCAATAGGAATCGAGTTCGTCGGAAAGATTTGAAACATGTTCTATTTCTAAGGTCCGTCAGATTTTTCAACAGAAAAGGTCCGATGAAGCCCACACACGATCGGAATGTCTGACGGATTCGTTCCATCTGACCTTTTCTGCTGGAAAGTCCGGTCGTGTGTACGCGGCATTAGGCTTCCTCTCCTTCCTTTAGTCAGTTCCAGCCTGGAGGCAAAGCCCCCCAGACCTGGGGGTTCCTCTCCTAGGCCACATGACAGCAACCTTAGCACTCCATCTTCCACCCAACTCCCCTGCTGACCAGGCTCTGCCATATTTAAGGGCTGACCCAGCCACCCTGCCATGCCCTCGGCCTGGTGATTTGCCAGATTTCCTTGAATATGGAGATTAGGACCTCCTGCCCTCCACCCACTAACTTCCAGTAGCTTCTCTAAGCTTCTAGATCTAGGGGGAGGTAGCAGAGACCTGGCCTGTAGAACCATCCAACCTGACCTGCAGTAACCCGACCTAATTGCAGACTCACATGTAGCAAGGGCCCCAACCTCTTGAGGCCTAATGGTGACCTCCAAAGTCAGGGAGTGCTGACATCCTTCTATATAGAGTGAGTTACAAGGTATGGTGGGTGTAATACAAGCTGAAGTGATGGGCGCCAGACATTTTTTGAATGCAAAGAGATTTATTGTCTCTTGAACAAGAACTGTGGGAGAGAGGGTTAGGGCCAGGACACCCTTAAGTAGATGCAATGACAATTGGCTGACTTCTATAGGTAGACAGCTATACAGTGGAAGGCCTCCAGCCAGACACCACTTTTGTATAGGTAGGACGGCTGTCTCCTATGGCAACAAATCTTGTAACATTCACTAACAGTAGTTGTATTTAACTATTGGTAACACAAATAGTTCTCCTCGCACTCTACAGTCTCTCACTGTAGGTCTTCACTCACCGAGCTCCCAGTCTCTCACTAGACTCTCAGACCCAATCGCACTGGATCCCCAGAGCTCTTCCACTTCCATAACTCGGTATCTTCCTCAAGCGTCACCCCCACTTCCCTGCTGGGTCCCTGGCTTGGAACTCACAGATACTCCTCAAGCATCAACCCTGCTGACCCGCTAGGTCCCTGGCTTGGCACTCACTGATGTTCCTCAAGCGTCACCTCTGCTGTCCCGTTGGGTTACTGGCTTGGCACTTGCTGAAGTTTTCCCACTTCTTCACTGTCCCTTGCTGATGAAAAGACTGCTCTGGTACTGGCTCCAGCTTACTCACAGTGGTCTCCGGTAACAAGGTGGATGGTCCTTCAGTGGCGACAGCTTCCCCTCTACCTCCGACCACAACTGGTTCCCCGTCCTGCTGAACTGTTACTCTCAGTTGGACTACAATCCTGCAGTCCCAACCCTGTGCTGCTTCTCCTGCTTCTAGATAGGCCTTCAGACAGCCTAGTAGCCATATGTCCCTGGGATAGCCCTCAGGCTTCTGGCCTAGTAGCCCAGGGCAGCATATCACACGTCCACCCAGACAGCCGTCCAGGTGGTACAGAACCCCGATAACCAGACTCCACCCAAATAAATAGGCTCTCCCAGCAGGCCAAGGGTCTAAAGAAACCCCTGTTAATTGGCTGAGACATCCCATCCATTCATAACCTGACCTTGCTAAGCCATTGTCTAATGTCTAATGTCACCAGCATAATGCCACCTAGTGACAGAAGAGAGAAGGTGCAGCAAGTCCAGGACTAAAGAGGAATCAGTAGATCTACTAACAGTTAACCAGGGCAACTACCACCTGACAAACTAAATTTACTAGTAACCCTGCCTAAACACCAGGGCGCTACATCCTCCCCCATCCTAGGAAATGATGTCTCGGAGTTGCAAGAAACAAATTTAACTCTCAAGCCTGAGAGTGGATGTCCTGGCAAAACTGGGATGGGTGGGAAAACAAGGAGAGAAGAAAAAAAAATAATAACAAGACATGTGGCGTACGACATGAAATAAACAACAGTGTATATAAATAGGAAAGTGGCATTTCACACAAGGGCATATAAAAAGCAGATAATATATACAATTTTACGTGTGGCGTACCACCCGAACGATATAAAAGGGGAAAGTATAAAACAGTCGCCTTATATCCTATCTATCTATCATGTACAAAAAGTCCACATGCGGCGCTAATAAAAAAGCAACAGTCTTTGACGTATTAAAAGAGGAAAAGATGGTGATTCCTTCACCAGTTTTCAGTGTGTATAGGGAAGCACACCACACCACGTGAGAATCAAATCTGCTTACCATATATCAGCAGATATCAGTGATAGGCATTGATTACTAACTTACGAAGGGATCACATCTGTAGTCGTCAATCGCCAGTAAGTAGATGGTTAAAATGCGCTGCAAAGCTTGTATACATTCACTTGTCCCAGGCAGCAACAAAGCAGTAAACTTCCAGCAGTCAGTGGGCGTCTCACCCAATCAAGGGGATATCATCACCAAATGGAAATAAAGCAGCATATAGTGAAGCCCATCTCACTTGTGAAAGGATTTATTGTAGCAACTTACATGTACAGTCAATAAGAACGATCATCATAAAACAAGACAGCCACGGCATTCAGCCTGATACGTTTAATCTGAGTGGATATCATCAGAGGCGTGGCTCTACTACACAAGCACACCCTTTTAAGTGTGTCATGGAGAAATCAACCCCCAGGATGACGCGAAAACCCGGAAATATTCTGCTGGAACGCATCACGTCCTGCGCCTGCGTTCCATACATAGGAAATGCCTCTCAGATGCGAGAGACGGAGGAGGAGCCCTGGACAGACACGCCAACGGGAAACAAATCCTCTAGCTGCTATACACTATCATGTCAGCGCTAGGTATATACATGCACAAAAAATACATTTACTGTAGCGATGCCGCTTAAATAATATACAAATTGCTTAAGGATACAAAACTAATTTGTAGGAGGATCACATAAGTCATGCAATGTATAAAAACATATATAAAATTATAAAATTGCAATAAACGAATACAATAACAACACTGAGTGCACATATATATATATATATATACACACACACACACACACACACACACACGGAAAAATGCATTTGGTAAAGCAATGCCACATAATATATATATATACAAATGGCTTAATATACACGGATACACTCCTCTTAACTGAGGGATCACATGAGCCACACGGTGTGTTACACCATAGTCAAAACGTGAAAAAAATATATTAAATGGGTGGCACAGTGGTGTAGTGGTTAGCACCTTCACCCAGCAGCAAATTGACCATAGTATGCAGGAATGGGACCCCAGATTGCAACACCGGTACCTCAAGCTACACCAGAAAGGTAGAGGGAGATTAGGGAAGTAAACAAGTGGCTGTGGAGCTGGTGTAGTAAGGAGGGGTAAGGAGAACTGGGCCAACTTCTCAGTCAGTCACCAGTTCTATAGAAAGGACAGACTGCACCTAAATGAGGAGGGTGAAGACGGACGAAAAGTTAGAGGGGTTTTTAAACTAGGCAACGGGGGGAGGGTCCAAAGGTAGAGATAGTCAGGTATGAACATATTCCAGAGGGTAGTATTGGGGGCATTAGTGGTAGGTTGACTAAAGCACATAAACCGAGGAGAGTATAGTAACAAGTCCTATTTGCAATCTCGGAACAACCAATAAGAGGACAGTATGCGACCGGTCTAAACGATGTGGCATGTTCACCAATGCCAGGAGCCTGGTGGACAAGATGGGTGAACTAGAGATACTGTTGAACGAGGAGGATTTTGATTTTGTGGGAATTTCAGAGACCTGGTTCAACAGCTCTCATGATTTACTGGCAACCATTCAAGGGTATTCCCTTTATTGCAGGGATAGAGAGGGTAAAAAAGGGGGAGGAGTATGTCTATATATCAAGAATAATTTACAAGTGAATGTGAGAGATGACATCAATAAGGGAGCTAGGGTAAACTTATGGGTAGAGCTCCAAAGGAATGAAGCTAAGGGGAAAATACTACTGGGACTATGTTATAGGCACCCTAACCTGAGGGAGGAGGAGGAGACGGACCTCCTATCACAATTTGGATTAGCAGCAAGGTTGGGAAGTGTTATCATAATGGGGGATTTTAATTATCCATACATAGACTGGGCGGAGCGAACCATGCATTCGTCTAAGGCTCGCCAGTTCCTAAATGTCTTGCCGGGCATTTTTATGGGTCAGATGGTAGACACACCAACTAGAAACAAGGCATTACTAGATCTACTGATTACCAAGAATACAGACCTGATCACGGATGTGGAAATACGGGGCAATTTAGGAAACAGCGATCACAGGTCAATTGGCTTCAGTTTAAATCATACAAATAGGAAACACAAGGGGAACACAAAGACATTGAATTTCAAAAGAACCAACTTCCCTAAACTATGAACCTTGCTAGAAGCTATAAATTGAGATAAAATCTTAGAAACAAAGAACATGGAGGAGAGATGGGTTTGCTTTAAGAGCATATTAAATAAGGGCATTAGCCAGTGCATCCCATTGGGAAATAAATGTAACCACTTCCGGACAGGCGCACGCCGATATACATCCTCTCTTTGAAGAGGAATATCTTTGTTATGGCAGCAGCTAGCTACCATAACCCCAGTATCCTCTTCTTCAGCGGAGCGATCCGGTTTCCCATAACAGTGGTCTCTGTGTGGGATTCGCCACAAGATCACTTTTATCGGCGGCGGGAGAGGGCCCCCCTCCCGACACTCTCCGTGCCCTCCACCGCTTACCAGAGCCGCTGGCAGCGGCGGAGGCGATCGGGTCCTCTTCCGTATTAGGTATGAAGACGAGTGAGGGGAATATGGCCCCTACCCATCTCCATACCATTGCAGGTCGGAAGCGACGTCAAAACATCACTTCAGCCCATAGCTCTTTTTTTTGTGTAAATATGAGATCTGAGGTCTTTTTTTACCCCAGATCTCATTTAAGAGGTCCTGTCATGCTTTTTTCTTTTACAAGGCATGTTTACATTCCTTGTAATGAAAAGAAAAAAATCCCCTAAGGTGGACTTTAAAGCGGGAGTCCAGCGACCAATCTTTTTTTTTTTTTTTTTTTTTTTAGGTCACTGAGACACTTTGCTAATCTCAAAATAATACTCGCAGTTTGGGTGTAATATTTCCACCTCTGTCTGTTAAAAAATGTGATGCTGGCTGTTTCCATCTTACTTGTGGGCATGTGAAGCCCACAAGCATTGATTTCCGGGATGCAATGAATGCTGTTCATTCACAGCTTGTTCACACGCATGATCATTGTTTCCGCACTGAATCTTGGGAAGCCTGACACTAAGCTCCCAGGAGACAGTGCGGCCCCGGGGAAAGGCAATAAACATGCCTACTCCCATGGGAGGAGAGACAGGAAGTGCCACAATAAAGTACAATATAAAGATAATTACAGCGATAAAAATTTTTTTCGTGCGGCATCTGAACATCCATGCAATTAACTGAAGGGGGTAAGATTAAGTAAAAAATTTGAGTGGAACCCTGCTTTAAAGGCACACTGAATTTATAGAAAATACCCCCCCCCCCCCCCGCCGCCAACAGTCTCTACAGAGACATTAATGTAAAACCCCATTTCTTTTCAGTAAAGGAGGAAGTGATAAAGAAATCTAGCAGTTCAGATACACTCACCATACACGGTCACAAAGTTCAAATTTTTGCTGACCTCTCTCCATACACTGTGCAGAAAAGGAGATCGTTTAAACCGCTGCTCCAGATCCTGATCAATAAGGAAATCACCTACAGATGGTCATTCCCACTCTGCCTGAACTTCTCTTATCAGAACAAAAGCTACAGCTTCTCTTCCTTTGTGGAGGGGGAGCGTTTACTGCTACACCTTGGCCTACTCTCCCAGGAAATTCCCCCCATCCATACCAGCAAGGGACCCCTCCTCATCAACGAAGAGACCCCCACCAGCAAGCCCCCTGTAACCCACTTGGCCGAAGCATTACTCTAAGAGGTCCAAAGAAACCCTACTGACATGACTGGCCTGCATACCCAAGTAAACCAGGGCTCTGGTTTGTGACATTGTCTTCCCAAGTGGTTGGGGCTCGCTCCCAGGTCTCCCCCAGGTCTCGCCTGCACATTAGCCCAGCTGGAGTCCCTTCTCCTTTCCCTCACAAGGTTGGTTATTTCAGGGCAACAGGGAACTCCAGACATGGGCCCATGTGAGGGAGGGAGAGACTGAACATTTGGCCACTGTGTCGGTCACGTTTGGCCGTTGGCATCTTTTCCATGGTAGCACTACTGACTTGCCCGATACACAAGTCTCTATCAACTATAAAGTTTTATTTGTTCCTTAGAGGGAGTGTATAGTTAGCACCCACCATTAGGTGGAGCCAGTTTTTCTTCCTTTATTATTTCTGAGTTGTTTGCTCCTTCAGGACTTGAGCTTCCACCCACTCAAATTGTGGGGGATTGCCCCGCAACAGACTCACAGGTTTATTCACTCCCCTCCCGGGTCTGGGTACCACCCTGGCTCTCCTGCTAGTTGGGTGGGGGAGTCTGGGTGGGGGATGGGTCAGAGAAAGGGATTTTGGTGTTTAAGTATGTTCCTAGTTATAACCAGTTTAGGGACGTTCTGTTAAGTATGCTTTATTATTGTTTAAAATCTGTTTGATCTTAGGTGGCGGGGCTTTGGTGGCCCCAGTGCACCTCCATTAGTTTCCGCAGGCATCTTTTTTGCCCCAGGAGCCATTCTGAAGTCCCTGTTCACAGGGCTCTCCGGTCCTCTCAGGTTGAGGGTTGGGTGTTGTCAGGTCTATTTCTACCCCGTGGTGGGAGGGGGGTAGGGGACCCCTTGGTACTGTGTCTTTTTCTTTATCTTGTGAACAAATACAGTAAGAAATATGATTTTACTTGTATAACCCTGTTCTATTTTTTAATTCCTTCTCTTCTCTACTTCCTTGTGAGCTACTCCAGGTTCTCCAGCTGCATGCGGCCTACCTACCCAGGTCCCAGAGCATCAACACTACTGACAACAGGGCCTTTCCAATCGTCTGCTTCTCCAGGAGGAGGTAGGTTACGTATCTCCTCAGCGGGTCCCTCACCTCTCATCCATGGCTAACACAAACCACACATTCCCAACTCTCAAAATAATCACACATAATACTCAGGGACTCAATTCCCCTATTAAACGTCGGAAACTCTTCCAACTCTACCATTCCTTGCATGCAGATGTCCTACTATTACAAGAGACCCACTTCCCTGCCACATATAAACCCACGTTCTTGCATCAGCGCTACCCTCAATTTTTTATTGCTTTGCCAGACACATTAACCTCTCTCAACTGGAGATTATTTTGGACCCCTTAGGCCGCTACCTGCTAGTCTCCGGCTCTATTGATGGAGAGACATACACATTTGTTACATATTACACCCCTAATAAGGGCCAAAAACAATTTTTTGAATCGCTGCTACACAAACTGCAAAAACATTTTAAGGGAATGGTTCTCATCAGTGGGGACTCTAACACTGCCTTTGATTTCTCCCTAGACAAAACGACGGGAGGGAAGCTGAAACCCAAACGTCCTTCTAAACAGAGCGCGAAAATCGCACACCTGCTGCATTCAGCAGGGCGGGTACACATCTGGAGAGGGGTTAAACCCCACACGAAAGACTGCACCCACTTCTCAGCATCCCACAGTTCCAATGTCAAGATAGACAGAATCTTCACGCACTCCACATCGATCCCATTAATCAGAGGGTCTACAATTGTGGATACCGCTTTGTCAGACCACTCTATAGTCACTCTAGTTACACAAAGGTCGACAGGTTCCAGAGGACCGTTCCAATGGTGTCTTAATGAGGCCCTCCTGAGTGACCCGATTCAGTGCACCCTGCTAGAGCAAGCTATTAAGGAGTACTTCCTTGACAACGATAACAACAAAGTATCCCCAACGATTGTATGGGCATCGCACAAAACGGTCTTTAGGGGGAAGTTCATTCAGCTCGCTTCTTAACCTAAGTTGGACACTGCCCATGCCTTTCTTAATTTAACCCTTACAACGGCAGCAGAGAAGCACCTCAGATGGACTGGGGCTAAATTTTATTCCCAAAAAGATAGGATTGGCTCCAGACTTGCAGTCAAGCTGAGCCCCAAACAACGTACATTATCCTTCCCCAAAATCCGATCTGCATCTGGGGACTTGACACAGAACCCAACTAAAATAATGGACACTTTCCTACGGTTTTACTGACCTTTATAAAACCACCCCCCCACCCCCCCCCAATACTCAAGAATGCTTTTCTTGACAACATCCCTTTGCCATCATTAGCCAGAGACCACAAAGATCTGTTGGAGCACCCATTTACTCACGAGGAGGTGTTGGACACCATTAACTCCCTTAAATTAGGATCCTCACACAGGCAAAATGGCTTTTCTACTGGCTACTACAAAAAATTTGGCCCCTGCCTGGTCCATCACCTGACACTGTTCTTTAACTCTCTCAGTGATGGAGCCCCCCTAGGGAATGATCTTAACTCTGCCTATATTTCAGTCATCCCTAAACCGGGGAAGGATACGAGTGAGGTTAGTAATTACCGTCCGATTTCACTCATCAATAACGATATACAATTAATGACTAAGGTTCTTGCTAACAGAATAGTGAGTTTTATATCTACATACATTTACAAAGATCAGGTGGGCTTCCTGCATTCAATAGACCTTCATAAAGCCTTTGATTCGGTAGACTAGGCTTACCTGTATGAAATCCTGGGTAGATGGGGATTTGTCCCTAACTTCCTGAGCCTAATCCACTCACTATACTCTTCCCCGAATGCTCAAGTACGCCTGATGGGCAGATACTCGGACACCTTCACCACTGGCAGGGGTACCAGGCAGGGATGCCCGCTATCTCCCCTCCTTTTCGTGATAGCCATCAAAACTTTGGCCATAGCAATCTGGTCTAGTCCCGACATCAAGGGGGTCGTTTGCGGAGAACAAGAACATAAGTGCACATTATATGCAGACGACTTACTCCTTTTTATTACCTCCCCGTTGACATGCACACCCACGGTATATAAAATCCTTCAGGAATTTAGTCGAGTCTCTGGGCTGCAGGTCAACATGGCTAAATTGATAGCTTTAAACGTATCAGTCCCCCCAGATCACACACAGCTATATCTGGGCATTAAACTCACCCCTGACACTGACAAACTCTTTCAAGCGAATTATCCCCCTATGATACATAAATGTAGGGAGGATCTGGAGAGGTGGTCGAAGTGTGGTCTATCCTGGCTGGGCAGAGTACACGCGGTAAAAATGACACTGCATCCACGACTATTGAATTTATTTCGCTCTCTCCCGATTTCAGTAAAGAAACAATACCTTGGTAAATTTCAGTCCTCCATAGTGCAGTTTGTCTGGGGTAACAAAGGCTATAGATGCTCCAAAGGGATATTACCCAGGCTAAAATCACAGGGAGGGTAGGCCTGCCGAATCTGTGGTGGTATTACCAAGCGGCCCAACTGACTCAAATATCCACGGTTTACTCTAGGGGCCCTAACCCTGATTGGCTGTCCATGGAAAGACAAGCCATTCCCTTAAATACCTGTCAGAAACCATGGAATCAGACCGAGACAGAAGAACAGTTAAATCACACTTGTTTAATAATAAAAGTAAAAAGAACAAACAAAGTCAAAACATAGCCAGTTCAGTAACCAGAACGGATAGTCAGCCAAGCCAGAAGTCAGGGATCACAGTAGTGGAACAGCAAAGCAGGATCTGGAGCCAGAAGGGATATCAGCAAAGCCAGTCTTTAATTAAACAGGAATGCAGGCGATAGTTTCTTGTGATGTGACCAAGGCAAAGGCAGAGCTCCTCTGGACTGTTTGGCTTAAGTAGGCAGGACTGGTGAGCAGGAACATCAACAGCTGAGTAACTGTGGAGAGAGATGGGAGCTGGCAATTAACCGACAGCTGAGCAGCCAGCTCAGAGAAGGAAGGGCTGAGCCCAGCCCTGACAGTACCCCCTTCTCAACAACCCATCCCCCTAGGAGGACCACCAGGTGTGAGGGGAAAACGTCTATGGAAATCACAGAGGAAGACAGGGGCATGTACATCCGAGGATGTGACCCAAGAGTGTTCCTCCAGATTGTGCCCTTTCCAATGCACCAGGTACTGTATGCACCCACGGAACCTACGGGAGTAAACAATGGACTCCTCATGGTTATCAACCTATACAGGGTGAGGACGTGGCACCAAGGTGGTAAAGCGTAAGCACCTGGATTAATCCTGCGAAGAATACGGAAATGCCCAATAAACCGAGGTGCGAACTTCAGTGAGGGAACACGAAGTTGGAGGTTGCAAGATGACAGCCAAACCCTGTCCCCAACCTGGTAGAAAGGCTCAGGCAGGCCTCTGCGGTCAGCATGGAGTCTGTACCTTTCATTAGCATGGTGCAAAGCCCCCTGGACTTGTGCCTACATGGAACGACGACCACGGAGATGCTCCTCTAACGCAGGAATACTCTGCGGAACAAACGAGTCAGGCAACGTGGAAGGTTGGAAACCAATTCGCCATAGATGAGGACAATCAGGAAGCAGAATTCAAGGCACTGTTGTGAGCAAACTCTGCCCACGGTTCTAGGTCTGACCAGTTGTTTTGATGGTCAGAAATATAGCAATGTGGGAATTGCTCCAAGGACTGTTGGCTCGTTCTGCAGCCCCATTACACTGTGGGTGAAACGCAGAGGAGAAAGCAAGCTGAATTCCCAACTGTGCACAAAAGGCTCACCAGAACTGGGACACAAACTGACTACCCCTGTCCGAGACAATCATCTTGGGAAGCCCATGTAAGCGAAAGATCTCCAGAGCAAAAATGGAAGCCAGTTCCTTAGAAGTGGGCAACTTCTTAAGTGGAATACAATGACACATCTTTGAGAACTGGTCAGCCACCGTAAGGATAACAGTGTTGGCTTGGGAGTTGGGTAACTCCACAATGAAATCCATAGACAGATGGGTCCAGGGCCTTTCTTCATTGGGTATGGGTTATAGGAGGCCCACTGGAAGGTGTTGTGGAGTCTTACTCTGAGCACACACGGAACAGGCAGCTACAAAGGCAGTTACATCAGCACGTAGACTAGGCCACCAGAATTGTTAGGAAATGGCCCAAACGAGTTGATTCTTCCCAGGGTGGCCAGTTGCCTTGGTAGAATGAAAAGTCTGGAGCACTGCAGTACGGAGACTCTCTGGGACAAAGCAGCAGTCACAAGGTTTCTCAGGAGGAGCATGGACCTGAGCAGCAAGAATTTTGTCACCCAAAGGAGAAGTGAGACTGGTACCGTAGCCAGAATACAATCAGGAGGAATCACAGGAACCAGAACCAACTCCAACTTGGAAGTGGAGGAAAATTGTCATGACAAGGCATCAGCCCTTACATTCTTAGTACCGGGTAAGAATGAGACAATGTAATTAAAACTTGACAAGAAAATAGCCCATCGCGCCCTTCTGGGAGAGAGGCGTTTAGCCTCAGACAAGAATGTGAGATTCTTATGGTCAGTAAGAATGAGAACCGGCACAGTGGTACCTTTGAGGAGATGTCTCCATTCTTTCAGGGCTAAAATGATCGCCAACAGCTCTCTGTCACCAATCTCGTAATTGCACTCCGCAGGTGACAATTTCTTGGAAAAGTAGCCACAAGGATGCATAGCGCTCTCAGAGGTAGGATGTTGAGACAGAAGGCGGCCAACACCAGTCTCAGAAGCATCAACTTCAAGGATAAAAGGTAACATAGGGTCAGGATGTGCCAACACAGGAGAAGAAACAAAGGCAGCCTTGAGACTCTCAAAGGCCTTAATGGACTCCGGAGACCAACTCTGTGGGTTACTGTCCTTTCTTATATTATTCAGGGGCTTGACCAGAGATGAGAGGTTACGAATAAACTTCCGTTGTAAGTTGGCAAAACCCAGGAAGCGCTGCAAAGAACGTAAACCCATGGGTCGGGGCCACTCTAGGATTGCCGAAAGTTTCTCTGGGTCCATCAAAAAAACAGCAGTGGAATTGACATAGCCCAGGAATTTAACCTGTTCGCGATGGAGCTCGCACTTCTCCAGTTTACAATAGAGATTGTTCTCTGTTAGTTTCTGAATCACATGACAGACATCTGTGTGGTGGCTCTCCAGGGACTTAGAAAATATGAAGATATCATCAAGATAAACCACCACACATAACTGCAACAAATCTCAGAGGATATCGTTAATAAATTCCTGGAAAACTGCCGGGGGCGTTACAAAGGCCAAAAGGCATTACGAGGTACTCATAATGGCCTGTTCTGGTATTAAATGCAGTTTTCCACTCGTCACCCTCCTTAACCACTTAAGCCCCGGACCATTTGGCTGGCCAAAGACCAGAGCACTTTTTGCGATTCGGCACTGCGTCACTATTTTTTGCACTATAAATGAAAAAATAGAGTTATTTTTGAAAAAAATGCATTATTTTTTAGTTTTTGCTATAATAAATATCCCCAAAAAAATATAAAAAAACATTTTTTTCCTCAGTTTAGGCTGATACGTAGTCTTCTACATATTTTTGGTAAAAAAATCACAATTGATTGATTGGTTTGCGCAAAAGTTATAGCATCTATAGTGTCAGTGTCATTAGGCAGAACGGGGAAATGCTTGTTTACATCAGCATTTCCCCTTTCTTCCTCTCTGTGAAACGATCGCGGGTATCCCTGCGGACATCGAGTCTAGGGGACCCGTGAACACACTCACGGAGCTTGCGGCGCGCCCGCAAACCGCTTCTTAAAGGGCAACGTACAGGTACGTTAGTATGCTTGTACGTGCCCTTCTGCCGCAGTATCTGCCAGTCGGCAAGTGGTAATCCTCATGAGATTGTATACGCCTCTCAAATCAAGCTTCGTGAAAACCGCTGCTCCCTTGAGGCGGTCAGATAACTGTGTAATCCATGGAATCAGATAGGCATTCTTAATCGTGAAACGATTGAGACCCCTATAATCAATACAAGGTCTCATTTCACCACTCTTCTTCTTCACAAAGAAGAAACCAGCACCAGAAGGAAACGAGGATTTGTGGAAGAAACCTTGAGAAAGTGCATCTGCAACATACTCCTCCATGGCCTTATCCTCCAAGACCAACAAAGGGTAAACCCAGCCACGAGGGGGTATGGCACCAGGTTGAAGGTCAATTGCACAATCATACGGCCAGTGTGGAGGCAAACTACCAGCTTGACCCTTGTCAATGACATTGCTAAAATCGCGGTACTCCTCCAGCAGGGAGGAGAGTGAAGAGGTGCACAGGACCTTGGCTACCTTCTGGAAGCATGTCTCACTGCATTGTGGTGACCAGGAGAGAACCTCAGCATGGAGCCAATCAAAAGAGGGGTTGTGCCTCTGTAACCAAGGATAAGCAATAACCAGCGGAAACTTGTGAGGAAATAACTTGGAATTGGATTATCTCATGGTGAAGAGCCCCTACGGCGATGGACAACTGAACCCTCTCATGAGTCACACGGGCAAGCAGTAGAGGTCTCCTGTCAAGAGCCTCAATGGCAAGTGGAGTGTCATGCAGCTGCAGCTGAATCGAGTGCATCGATACAAAGGCAGCATCAATGAACAGGCCTGCAGCCCCAGAGTCGATTAGAGCCTGTATCTCGATGGACGACTCAGCCCAAGAAAGGGTGACCAAAACCAGGGGCTTATCCTTCTGGATAACTGGGGACGAAACAACGCCACCTAAGGTCTGTCTGTGACAGGACCTCAAGGTTCGGGTGTTCCCTGGACGGGTAGGACAAGACTTCAAAAAGTGACCTGCCAGGCCATAATAAAGGCACAATCTCTCCCTCCTCCTAAAGGTTCTTTCATCCACAGAGAGACACGTGAAGCCCAAGTGCCTGGGTTCATCTTTACTGACCGACTCAATACCAGGAGGCATGGGAGCTGAGGGAGGCATGGGTGAGACTGCAAAGCTCGGAGGCAAGCGTACCAGAAGCTTCCGCAAGCACTCCTTGAAAGAGAGTCTTTCTCTGGTTTAAACAAGGATGGCAAACGTGACCAACTTCTCCAGCTCAGCGGATATATCTCAGGCTGCTATCTCATTCTTGATGGAATCTGAGAGACCATGAGAAAAAGCAGCCACGAGGGCCTCATTGTTCCAAGCAACCTCTGCTGCCAGAGTACTGAATTCAATGGCGTAGTCGGCAACAGTTTTCGTACTATGTTTGATGGACATGAGGCACTTGGCAGCAGAAGCGGAGCATGCAGGAAAGTCAAATACCCTTTTAAAGCAGACCACAAACTCAGGGTAACTCAAGACTACAGGTTTTTTGCGTCTGCCATAGAGGGTTTGCCCAGGCCAAGGCTCTCTCAGAAAGCAAAGATATTACAAAACCTACTTTGCTTCTGTCCGTGGGAAACGCCTGGGGCAACATCTCAAAGTATATCTCAACCTGGTTGAGAAACCCTCTGCATTGAACTGGATCGCCCCCAAAGCGCTGGGGAAGTGGAGCAGAACCAGACATACCTCTTATAGAGGTAATACTCGAGGCGGGTGCCTGCACAGAGACTGGCGAAGCAGCAGGGACGGCCTGCAACTAAGGTTGTACCGGAGCAGTCACAGTGGGAGACTCCAGGTGAGCCGTGCGACTCAGGAGCATTTGTAATGCCATGGCAAACTGATCCATGCGGTGATCTTGCTCATCCAATCTGGAAAAAACATTACCAACTAGTGTATTGACTGTATCTTCTGAATTCATGCCCCTCGCCTACTGTCAGAAACCATGAAATCAGACTGAGACAGAAGTACAGTTAAATCACACTTGTTTAATAATAAAAGTAAAAAGAGCAAACATAATCAAAACATAGCCAAAGTTCAGTAACCGGAACGGATCGACAGCCAAGCCAGAAGTCAGGGATCAAAGTAGTAACAGCAAAGCAGGATCTGGAGCCAGAATGGATGTCAGCAAAGCCAGTCTTTAATTAAACAGGAACGCAGGTGATACTGCATCCACGACTATTGTATTTATTTCGCTCTCTCCCGATTTCAGTAAAGAAACAATACCTTGGTAAATTTCAGTCCTCCATAGTGCAGTTCGTCTGGGGTAACAAAGGTTATAAATGCTCCAAAGGGATATTACCCAGGCTAAAATCACAGGGGGGGTAGGCCTGTCAAATCTGTGGTGGTATTACCAAGCGGCCGAACTGACTCAAATATCCACGGTTTACTCTAGGGGCCCTAACCCTGATTGGCTGTCCATGGAAAGACAAGCCATTCCGTTAAATACCTGTCAGAAACCATGGAATAAGACGGAGACAGAAGAACAGTTAAATCACACTTGTTTAATAATAAAAGTAAAAAGAACAAACATAGTCAAAACAAAGCCAGTTCAGTAACCCAAATGGATAGTCAGCCAAGCCAGAAGTCAGGGATCACAGGGATCACGGTAGTGGAACAACAAAGCAGGATCTGGAGCCAGAAGGGATGTCAGCAAAGCCAGTCTTTAATTAAACAGGAATGCAGGCGATAGTTTCTTGTGATGTGACCAAGGCAAAGGCAGAGCTCCTCTGGACTGGATGGCTTAAGTAGGCAGGACTGATGAGCAGGATCATCAACAGCTGAGTAACTGTGGAGAGAGATGGGAGCTAGCAATTAACTGACAGCTGAGCGGCCACAATCTCTGGGGCGCTGCCACAGATTGTGAAATCTGGGCAGCTCCCTTGTGTGGTCCTAGTGGCCTGACCATGGGATAAAGGAAGAACAAACAAAGAGCAAGGACACCAAGGGGAAAAGAAAAAGAAAAAAGCCGCTTAGAGCACCTCCGATGCATGTATGGCATCCAAAACATGTATAGAATGCAATTATATAAAGCATTCACATTTAGGGAGAATTATAACAGACAGCATAAATACATTCCTTGTAATAGGAATAAAAGTGACACTTTTTTTTTTTTTTTTTTAAAAACAGTGTAAAAATAAAAAATAAAAAATAAAAATGAAAATAAATGATAAAAAAAAAAAAAAAATTTAAACGCACCCGTCCCGCCGAGCTCACGTGCAGAAGCCAAACGCATACATGTAGAGTAGAGCCCGCAAATGAAAATGGTGTTCAAACCACAAACATGAGGTATCGCCACGATTGGCAGAGTGAGAGCAATAATTCTAGCCCTAGACCTCCTCTTTAACTCAAAACATGCAACCTGTAGAATTTTTTAAACGTCGCCTATGGAGATTTTTAAGGGTAAAAGTTTGTCGCCATTCCACAAGCAGGCGTAATTTTGAAGCATGACATGTTGGGTATCAATTTACTGCTGTCTTATTTTTTAATTCAAAAAAGTATATTTTTTCCCCAAAAAAATGCACTTGTAAGACCGCTGCGCAAGTACGGTGTGACAGAAAGTATTGCAACGACCGCCATTTTATTCTCTAGGGTTTAAAAAAAAATGTATAATGTTTGGGGGTCTAGGTAATTTTCTAGCAAGAAAAAATGTTTTTAACTTGTAAACAACAAATCTCAGAAAGAGGCTCGGTCCTTAAGTGGTTAAAAGAGCGAACAAAAGTCCTGGATAGCTTAACTCTAATATAAAAATGCATACAAAATCAAAGGAGAAGGCCTTCAAAAATACAAGGCTGAGGGATCATCATCAGCATTCAGACTTTACAAAGAATGCAACAAGATATGTAAGAGTGAAATTAGGGCGGCTAAGCTAGAACACAAAAGACACATAGCGGAGGAGAGCAAAAAAAAAAATCTCTAGAATTTCTTTAAGTATATAAACAGTAAAAGAGGGAGGACAGACCATATGGGCCCCATAAAGAATGAGGAAGGACATCTGGTTACAAAGGATTGGGAGATGGCGAAAGTATTGAATTTATTCTTCTCCTCAGTCTCCACAAGGAAATCGGGGGGCTTCAGTAACCAAAAGTCAGTGTTTGTCCTCATGACACATCACAGGAAGCACCCTCATGGCTAACATAGGACATAATTAGAAATAGACTTGGAAACTTAACATTAATAAATCAACGGGACCAGATGGCTTGCACCTGAGGGTACTTAGGGAACTCAGTAAAGTAATTGCCAGACCACTGTTCCTAATTTTTACTGACAGTCTACTGACTGGAATGTTACCAGCTGATTGGAGAAAAGTCAATGTAGCACCAATATTTAAAAAAGGGCCCAAATATATCCCTGGGAATTACAGACCGGTTAGCCTAACATCAATAGTATGCACGCTCTTGGAGGGGATGATAAGGGACTATATTTAAAATTTTAGCAATGAAAACGGTTTCATTAGCAGTAATCAGCATGGATTCATGAAGAATCATTCTTGCCAATCCAATCTATTGACCTTCTATGAGGAGGTGAGCTGCCATCTAGATAAAGGAAGGCCCATAGACGTGGTGTATCTGGATTTTGCAAAAGCATTTGACACAGTTCCCATAAACGTTTACTGTACAAAGTAAGGCCTGTTGGCATGAACCATAGGGTAAGTACATGGATTGAAAACTGGCTACAAGGGCGAGTTCAGAGGTTGGTGATATACTGTATAGGGAATACTTGGAATGGTCATGGGTGGGAAGTGGGGTCCCCCAGGGTTCTTGTGCTGGGACTAATCCTGTTTAATTTGTTTATAAATGACCTGGAGGGTGAGGTAAACAGCTCAATCTCTGTATTTGCAGATGACACTAAGCTAAGCAGGGCAATAACTTCTCTGCAGGATGTGGATACCTTGCAAGAAGATCTGAACAAATGAATGGGGTGGGCAACTACATGGCAAATGAGGTTCAATGAAGAAATATGTAAAATAATGCATTTGGGTGGCAAAAATATGAATGCAATCTACTCACTAGGGGGTGAACCTCTGGGGGAATCTAGGATGAAAAAGAACCTGGGGGTCCTAGTAGATGATAGGCTCAGCAATGGCATGCAATGCCAAGCTGCTGCTAAAAAAGCAAACAGAATATTGGCATGCATTAAAAAGGGGATTAACTCCAGGGATAAAGCAATAATTCTCCCACTCTACAAGACTTTGGTCCGGCCTCAACTGGCGTATGCTGTCCAGTTCTGGGCACCAGTCCCCAGGGAGGATGTACTGGAAATGGAGCAAGTACAAAGAAGGGCAACAAAGCTAATAAAGGATCTGGAGGATGTTAGCTATGAGGAAAGGTTGCGAGCACTGAACTTATTCTCTCTGGAGAAGAGATGCTTGAGAGGGGATATGATTTAAACCATACTGGTGACCCCACAATAGGGATAAAACTTTTTCGCTGAAGGGAGTTTAATAAGACACGTGCCCACTCACTAAGATTAGAAGAAAAGAGGTTTAACCTTAAACTGCATAGAGGGTTCTTTACTGTAAGAGTGACAAGGATGTGGAATTCCCTTCCACAGGCGGTGGTTTACCTAAAACTGTTAGGTAAGCACCTGAACGACCACAACATACAGGGATATACAATGTAATACTGACATATAATCACACACATAGGTTGGACTTGATGGACTTGTGTCTTTTTTCAACCTCACCACCTATGTAACTATGTAACAATTTTTTTTTATAAATCTTTTTATTTATTTTCCTCAAAAAACAACCAGACAAAACAGAACAGAGCATAACAAAGCAAAACATCATACAAATTGAACCGAGAATCCAATCACCTTGCATAGCAGCTATCAATTCAAACATAAAAATGCAAAATAATAGAGCAATATAGCAACATTTTGAAAGGGTATAAAAATTATCCAATAAAAACAAAAAACAAAATGAGAGAAGAAAGAAGGTGGATAATTATCCCTTCTATCACCAGTGGCCCCAAACGTCCCTTATGAAAAAACACCCATATTATAATTAAAGCAGAGTTCCACCCAAAAATGGAACTTCCGCTTTTCGGAATCCTCCCCCACCCCCCTCCGGTGCCACATTTGGAACCTTTTAAGGAGAGGGGGAGCAGACACCTGTCTAATCCAGGTATTTGCTCCCACTTCCGGGCATAGATAGCTGCAGTATCTGCAGATAACTACGCCATGTCCTGCGCCTCCTCCGTCCCCCCGCTGTCTTCTGGGAGACACACAGGTCCCAGAAAACAGCAGGGACCAGTGGGATCGCGCAGCGTGACTCGCGCATGCGCAGTAGGGAACCAGGCTGTGAAGCCTCAGGGGTTCACTTCCTTAATCCCTTACCAAATATAGCAGCGCCTCCACCTGAAAGGGGGACAGAGGGACAGATCGGCTTCGAGTGCCGACATCACGGGTGCCCTGGACAGGTAAGTGTCTATATTTTAAAAGTCAGCAGCTGCAGTATTTGTAGCTGCTGACTTTAAAAAAAAAAAACATTTGGTGGAACTCCGCTTTAATAACCCCCCATCAGCAGTAGTTGCTGTGTACGGTTTGTCCAGCCACTTTGCCCAGACTTTATCATATTTACTAGGGCAACCCCTATTAATATAGGTGTCTTTATACAATGGGAGGTTATTATTTATCAATTGTTTCCAATATAGAAGTGTAGGAGGGTGAGGTTTCTTCCAGTGCATTGCAATGGCTTGCATAGAATAACGTTGTATTAGCAAACACTCGCTCAGACACTGTAGGAACAGTAGCCTCTACCAAACCCAGCAGGCAAACAGACATTGAGACTGGTAAAGGAGCAGCGGTAATAGTGTTTAATAAATCTACCACTTCCCCCCAGAAAATAGCTATATAAGGACAGGTCCAAAAAAAGAGTGAGATGCTCCTTACCGCCAACACTTGGCAGAGCACACATGATTTATCTTTTGAAGTCTATGAGGCATAATATATGCTCTATGTACATATTTAAATTGAATCATGCGGTCTCTCAATGATACCAGAGATCGCAGAGGGAAATCCCACTCACCCTTCCAGTCCTCCATATCCAACTCTGGTATATCTTGCATCCGCCTAGTTCTGAAACCTTCTAATGGCAAAATAGAAATTAAAGTAAGATTAGAGTACAGTCTCGAGGTGGACTTATCTAGGCACTCAACTCTGAGTACCAATTCTAAAGAGGATTGTAAAATCCTTAGACTGTCCTGTGGAAACTGTGCATGGAAAATGTGGAGAAGCTGGAGATATCTAAATAAATAAGAACTAGGTAAGTTAAAATTTGAGGTAAGTGTAGAAAAAGTAGATAATTTCCAATCAGTGACCACTTGAGAGAGTATTTTAATATTATATTTAGTCCATGCAATAGGCTCTGGTACTTAAAAAAAATTGAGGAAGAGTAGGATTAAACCATAAAGGGGCATTTGGAGAGATTGCACCCTTTGGATTGTACTCACATCTGAGGCCAGCCTCCCAAGCTCGAATAGTATTAAACATTGAAGCAGTCAACTGCCCCTAAATAAGAGTACCTTAACCACTTCAGCCCCGGAAGGATTTACCCCCTTCCTGACCAGAGCACTTTTTACAATTTGGCACTGCGTCGCTTTAACTGCTAATTGCGCAGTCATGCAATGCTGTACCCAAACAAAATTTGCGTCCTTTTCTTCCCACAAATAGAGCTTTCTTTTGATGGTATTTGACCACCTCTGCCATTTTTATTTTTTGCGCTATAAAGGAAAAAGACCGAAAATTTTGAAAAAAAAATGATATTTTCTACTTTTTGTTATAAAACAAATCCAATAAACTCAATTTTAGTCATACATTTAGGCCAAAATGTATTCGGCAACATGTCTTTGGTAAAAAAATGTCAATAAGCGTATATTTATTGGTTTGCGCAAAAGTTATAGTGTCTACAAACTAGGGTACATTTTCTGGAATTTACACAGCTTTTAGTTTATGACTGCCTATGTCATTTCTTGAGGTGCTAAAATGGCAGGGAAGTACAAACCCCACCCAAATGACCCCATTTTGGAAAGTAGACACCGCAAGGAAATTGCTGAGAGGCATGTTGAGCCCATTGAATATTAATTTTTTTTGTCCCAAGTGATTGAATAATGACAAAAAAAAAAAAATTTACAAACAGTTGTTACTAAATGATATATTGCTCACACAGGCCATGGGCATATGTGGAATTGCACCCCAAAATACATTTAGCTGCTTCTCCTGAGTATGGGGATACCACATGTGTGGGACTTTTTGGGAGCCTATCCGCGTACGGGGCCCCAAAAACCAAGCACCGCCTTCAGGATTTCTAAGGGCGTAAAGTTTTGATTTCACTCCTCACTACCTATCACAGTTTTGAAGGCCATAAAATGCCAAGATGGCACAACCCCCCCCCCAAATGACCCCATTTTGAAAAGTAGACACCCCAAGCTATTTGCTGAGAGGCATGTTGAGTCCATGGAATATTTTATATTTTGACACAAGTTGCGGGAAAGTGACCAATTTTTTTTTTTTTTGCACAAAGTTGTCACTAAATGATATATTGCTCACACAGGCCATGGGCATATGTGGAATTGCACCCCAAAATACATTTAGCTGCTTCTCCTGAGTATGGGGATACCACATGTGTGGAACTTTTTGGGAGCCTAGCCGCGTACGGGATCCCGAAAAGCAAGCAACGCCTTCAGGATTTCTAAGGGCGTAAAGTTTTGATTTCACTCCTCACTACCTATCACAGTTTTGAAGGCCATAAAATGCCAAGATGGCACAACCCCCCCCCAAATGACCCCATTTTGGAAAGTAGACACCCCAAGCTATTTGCTGAGAGGCATGTTGAGTCCATGGAATATTTTATATTTTGACACAAGTTGCGGGAAAGTGACCAATTTTTTTTTTTTTTTTGCACAAAGTTGTCACTAAATGATATATTGCTCACACAGGCCATGGGCATATGTGGAATTGCACCCCAAAATACATTTAGCTACTTCTCCTGAGTATGGGAATACCACATGTGTGGAACTTTTTGGGAGCCTAGCTGCGTACGGGATCCCGAAAAGCAAGCAACGCCTTCAGGATTTCTAAGGGCGTAAATTTTTGATTTCACTCCTCACTACCTATCACAGTTTTGAAGGCCATAAAATGCCAAGATGGCACAAACCCCCCCAAATGACCCCATTTTGGAAAGTAGACACCCCAAGCTATTTGCTGAGAGGCATGTTGAGTCCATGGAAAATTTTATATTTTGACACAAGTTGCGGGAAAGTGACAATTTTTTTTTTTTTTGTACAAAGTTGTCACTAAATTATATATTGCTCAAACATGCAATGGGCATATGTGGAATTACACCCCAAAAATACATTCTGCTGCTTCTCCTGAGTACAGGGATACCACATGTGTGGGACTTTTTGGGAGCCTAGCCGCGTACGGGGCCCCAAAAACCAAGCACCGCCTTCAGGATTTCTAAGGGCGTAAAGTTTTGATTTCACTCCTCACTACCTATCACAGTTTTGAAGGCCATAAAATGCCAAGATGGCACAACCCCCCCCCAAATGACCCCATTTTGAAAAGTAGACACCCCAAGCTATTTGCTGAGAGGCATGTTGAGTCCATGGAATATTTTATATTTTGACACAAGTTGCGGGAAAGTGACCAATTTTTTTTTTTTTTTTTGCACAAAGTTGTCACTAAATGATATATTGCTCACACAGGCCATGGGCATATGTGGAATTGCACCCCAAAATACATTTAGCTGCTTCTCCTGAGTATGGGGATACCACATGTGTGGAACTTTTTGGGAGCCTAGCCGCGTACGGGATCCCGAAAAGCAAGCAACGCCTTCAGGATTTCTAAGGGCGTAAAGTTTTGATTTCACTCCTCACTACCTATCACAGTTTTGAAGGCCATAAAATGCCAAGATGGCACAACCCCCCCCCAAATGACCCCATTTTGGAAAGTAGACACCCCAAGCTATTTGCTGAGAGGCATGTTGAGTCCATGGAAAATTTTATATTTTGACACAAGTTGCGGGAAAGTGACAATTTTTTTTTTTTTGTACAAAGTTGTCACTAAATTATATATTGCTCAAACATGCAATGGGCATATGTGGAATTACACCCCAAAATACATTCTGCTGCTTCTCCTGAGTACAGGGATACCACATGTGTGGGACTTTTTGGGAGCCTAGCCGCGTACGGGGCCCCGAAACCAAGCACCACCTTCAGGATTTCTAAGGGCGTAAATTTTTTATTTCACTCCTCACTACCTATCACAGTTTTTAAGGCCATAAAATGCCAAGATGGCACAAGCTATTTGCTGAGAGGCATGTAGAGTCCATGGAATATTTTATATTGTGACACAAGTTGGTGGAAAAAGTTGGTGAAAATGAAGAAAGACAAGAAAAAATTTTTTTTCTTTTTTCAATTTTCAAAACTTTGTGACAAAAAGTGAGGTCTGCAAAATACTCACTATACCTCTCAGCAAATAGCTTGGGGTGTCTACTTTCCAAAATAGGGTCATTTGGGGGGTTTTGTGCCACCTGGGCATTCCATGGCCTCCGAAACTGTGATAGGTAGTGAGTGAAATCAAAACTTTACGCCCTTAGAAATCCTGAAGGCGGTGCTTGGTTTTCGGGGCCCCGTACGCGGCTAGGCTCCCAAAAGGTCCCACACATGTGGTATCCCCATACTCAGGAGAATCAGCAGAATGTATTTTGGGGTGCAACTCCACATATGCCCATGGCCTGTGTGAGCAATATATCATTTAGTGACAACTTTGTGCAAAAAAAAAAAAATTGGTCACTTTCCCGCAACTTGTGTCAAAATATAAAATATTCCATGGACTCAACATGCCTCTCAGCAAATAGCTTGGGGTGTCTACTTTCCAAAATGGGGTCATTTGGGGGGGTTTGAACCGTCCTGGAATTTTATGCACAACATTTAGAAGCTTATGTCACACATCACCCACTCTTCTAACCACTTGAAGACAAAGCCCTTTCTGACACTTTTTGTTTACATGAAAAAATTATTTTTTTTTTGCAAGAAAATTACTTTGAACCCCCAAACATTATATATTTTTTTAAAGCAAATGTTTTTTTTCACACAGTATTTGCACAGCGATTTTTCAAACGTATTTTTTGGGAAAAAACACACTTTTTTAAATTTTAATGCACTAAAACACACTATATTGCCCAAATATTTGATGAAATAAAAAAGATGATCTTAGGCTAAGTACATGGATACCAAACATGACATGCTTTAAAATTGCGCACAAACGTGCAGTGGCGACAAACTAAATACATTTTTAAAAGCCTTTAAAAGCCTTTACAGGTTACCACTTTAGATTTACAGAGGAGGTCTACTGCTAAAAATTACTGCCCTCGATCTGACCTTTGTGTGTGATGATACCTCACATGCATGGTGCAATTGCTGTTTACATTTGATGCCAGACCGACACTTGCGTTCGCCTTTGCGCGAGAGCAGGGGGGGACAGGGGTGCTATTTTTTTTTTTTTTCTTTATTATTTTTTTGCCTTTTTATCTTATTTTTAAACTGTTCCTTTCATTTTCATTTTTTTTAATAATTTTTATTGTTATCTCAGGGAATGTAAATATCCCCTATGATAGCAATAGGTAGTGACAGGTACTCTTTTTTGAAAAAACTGGGGTCTATTAGACCCTAGATCTCTCCTCTGCCCTCAAAGCATCTGACCACACCAAGATTGGTGTGATAAAATGCTTTCCCAATTTCCCAATGGCACTGTTTACATCCGGCGAAATCTAAGTCATGAAATGCTCGTAGCTTCCGGTTTCTTAGGCCATAGAGATGTTTGGAGCCACTCTGGTCTCTGATCACCTCTATGGTCAGCTGGCTGAATCACCGGCTGCATTCTCAGGTTCCCTGTTGGGACAGGAGAACCAGAAAAAAACATGGAAGACGGTGGGGGGGGATTCCCTCCCACTGCTTGTAAAAGCAGTCTAGAGGCTAATTAGCCGCTAGGATTGCTTTTACATGAAAGCCGACCGCTGGCTGAAAAGAATTATACCAAGATGATACCTAAACCTGCAGGCATCATTCTGGTATAACCACTCAAAGTCCAGCAACATACCAGTACATTGCTGGTCCTTGTTGGGCATATATTGTAAACTTTTTTTTCGTGCAGCCTGTGGGCTGCACGAAAAAAAAGAGATTGATCAGTGGGTGTGCCCACCATTTGAATACCTCCCTTCATCCACCCACATCTAATGATGGGCATACATGCACCGTATATATATGCCGAAGCATGGGGGCATCCTCCCGCAAAAGTTAGGAGCAAATCGCTCCTCCGCCCTCTGCTGCCCCCACACTTCGGCATATATAGTTGCGCTGCAACTGAATGGCGTACCTGCTAAGCAAATGATGGTTAACAATAAAACAAAGTAACATTACAGTATAACAGTAATGCCCCGTACACACGGTCGGATTTTCCGATGGAAAATGTCCGATCGGAGCGTGTTGTCGGAAATTCCGACCGTGTGTGGGCTCCATCGGACATTTTCCATCGGATTTTCCAACACACAAAGTTGGAGAGCAGGAAATAAAATTTTCCGACAACAAAATCCGCTGTCGGAAATTCCGATCGTGTGTACACAAATCCGACGTTCAAAGTGCCACGCATGCTCAGAATAAATAAAGAGATGAAATCTATTGGCCACTGCCCCGTTTATAGTCCCGACGTACATGCTTTACGTCACCCCGTTTAAAACGATCGGATTTTCCGACAACTTTGTGTGACCGTGTGTATGCAAGACAAGTTTGAGCCAACATCTGTCGGAAAAAATCCTAGGATTTTGTTGTCGGAATGTCCGAACAAAGTCCAACCGTGTGTACGGGGCATTAGACTTACCATACCTGCAAAGCAAATACAAAAAAAACATAGTAAAAAATAAAACATTTAACGCAACCTGTGCCTAAAATATATATACAGTATGCCGAAGCATGGGGGCATCCTCCCACAAAAGGTAGGAGCAAATCGCTCCTCCACCCACTGCTGTCCCCACGCTTCGGCATATATGCTGAAGTATATAACTGTGGTGGTGAAATCACCTCCGACAGCGCTGGAGTCACGGCTTTATATATCGTGGGAGCAAACGCTGTTGCTGTCAAGATAAATAAATCCGCGCTGCAACTGAATGGCGTACCTGCTAAGCAAATGATGGTTAACAATAAAACAAAGTAACATTACAGTATAACAGTAAGACTTACCATACCTGCAAAGCAAATACAAAAAAAAATAGTAAAAAATAAAACATTTAACGCAACCTGTGCCTAAAATATATATATGCCGAAGCATGGGGGCATCCTCCCACAAAAGGCAGGAGCAAATCGCTCCTCCACCCACTGCTGCCCCCACGCTTCGGCATACATGCTGAAGTATGTAACTGTGGTGGTGAAATCACCTCCGACAGCGCTGGAGTCACGGCTTTATGTATCGTGGGAGCAAACGCTGTTGCTGTCAAGATAAGTAAATCCGCTCTGCAGCTGAATGGCGCACCTGAAAACAAAAAAATGGTTACCAACAAAACACAGTAAACAGTAAAGTATAAAAAATTGCATATCTGAAAAGCAAACATGGTAAAACATAATAACAATAAAACATTGCAGAATAGAATACAATAAAAACGAGCAGAACAATAGAGAGAGAATAGAGAGAGAGAGAACAATAAAACGACAACTATTTTTGTTTTTTTTATTGTATTTTTTTGTGTTTTTATTTTATTTATTTATTTATTTATTTACACTTTTTTTAGTAACTTTAACTTTTGTAACTGGTACCAGGTTTGGGTCTCTCAAAATGCGATGGCATCTGACTCTGTGAAAGTATGTCCTAGTCTGTGCAATGCTGTACCCTACGCTAAAACTCAACTAGTGTATGGTAGCGTTCAAAACATTCACCAATGCATAGACCAGGATTATCAGGACAGGAGGGACAATAATACCGGGTGTCACGCCTATATCCACGCTTGCTGCAGACACGACATCTTCTTTGGGGGGCTTATTGGGTAGGGGTACTCCGGAGGACATAAGGAAAAGGCCTCTCATGCAGCCGGCTTACTGCATTTGGTTGGGGAAGGTGAGGTGGAGCACTATCTGGATACAGAAGGGCTCTGACGATCTCTTCCTGGAATTTAAGGAAGGATCCAGTCCGTCCTGAAGCTCTGTATAGCACATGAGCGTTCAGCAAAGCCAATTGAAATAAATAAACAGACACTTTTTTGTACCAGCGTCTGGCCTTACGGGCAACTAGGTACGGCGCCAACAACTGGTCGAAAACATTCTTATTATCCCTCCACTTCATAGTGAGCAAGTTAATACACGGCAAGCAGGCTCTCTCCCCCAGCCTAAGACGGGAATCTACAAGCCGCTGGGGAAAGCCCCGGTGATTAGGTCGCACGGTGCCACATTCTCCAATCTGTTGATCAAAAAGGTGACTAAAAAGTGGCACGCTCGTGTAATAATTGTCCACGTACAAGTGGTACCCCTTTCTGAATAAGGGTGACACCAAGTCCCACACAATCTTGTCAGCGCTTCCTATGTAGTCAGGGCAGTTTGTCGGCTCTAGGTGACTATCTTTGCCCTCGTAAACCATAAAACTCCATGTATAGCCTGTGGCCCTGTCACAGAGCTGATACATCTTGACCCCGTATCTGGCAGGCTTGCTGGGAAGGTACTGTTTGAATGACAAGCGGCCAGAAAAATTAATCAGGGACTCATCAACGCAGACAACTTGATGGGGAGTAAACAAGTCTGCAAAACACTGGTTGAAGTGGTTTACTAGGGGCCGAATTTTGTAGAGCCGATCGTATTCAGGGTTTTCACGAGGACGACAGAGTTCATTGTTTTTAAGTGCATGAACCACAAAATCTGCTCATATCGTGCCCTGGTCATGGAGGCAGAGAACAAGGGCATATGGTGAATTGGGTCAGTGGACCAATATGACCGCAACTCACTCTTTTTAGTTATGCCCATGTTTAGGGAAAGGCCCAGAAAGATCTTAAATTCGGAGACCGTAATTGGTCTCCAATCTCTGGCAAGGGAGGATTGGGGAATAGTGGCGATGTGTTGACCAGCGTATAAATTGCTTTGGTCCACAATAGATCTATAGTGAATGGGGGAAGTACGGGTGCTGCAGAAGTGGTGGGTTCCCAATTCGGATTGGCGAATGCAGCAGGAAGGGCACTATGGGCACGACGGGCCTGTGTTTGTCTTCTTGGTGGCAGCGGGACACTACTAGTGCTTGCCACCTCGCCAGCTTGAACTGCACTTATGGGACTCGCCACGTCACCAAGTGTTACTGCAGTGCTGGATGTATGACCAGGGTGTGCTAGGCGGCTGGTGCTTGCCAGTTCACCAGAAGGAATAGCAGCACTAGTACTGCTCTGCTCCATACGAGGGACCTGCGGTTCTTGCACATCAAGGACAGAAGAAGAAGTTTGGGGTCTGATATGCCTGACCTTGGCAGGGACCACAACTCCGTCGTCAGAGCTATCTGTCATGGAGCCGCTGTCCTCTACAGGATCGTATTCTGAGCCTGAATCTGACAGATGAGTGACTTCCTCTTCACTATCTGTCATGCTCAGAAACGTGTAGGCCTCTTCACTAGTGTACCTTCGATTTGCCATTTTGGGCTCTAAATTTAGGGGTACACTAGTGAGACTCACAGGCAAAAAAGCTCCTGACTGTTAGCGACTGATTCAAAATGCTACCAAAAAACTGTTAGCGATCGCAGGGATCAGGCCTGACTCTGCGAACGCTGCAGTTATGTGTGCAGTTATCTGTGTTTATGGGAACCCTAAACTGCTGGGGACGCTAGTATAGATCTGATCGGATCAGATATTGATCCGTTCAGATACTATAGTACTAAGGGAGGTGTATGCTGCATGCGCGGGTGTTAGCGGTACTGGCGCTAACCTGATGCTGCCTGGGGCAACGTAGACCTTATCTGACCCTAAAAACGTAACTTATATCACCGCCGGGCAATAAGGGGGTTAAACCTTTATAAGGTAATAAACGGCGGGTGCCCTAAAACTATAATAAACTATAAAAAACAAACTAACTAACCAGCGTCACCCGTAACAGTTATACGGTGATCACTGGTGAAAGGGTTAACTAGGGGGCAATCAGGGGGTTAAAACCTTTATTAGGTAGTATATGGGGGTCCCTGTCGCTATAAAATGCTGACGGCCAACCTATATACTTACCTCCCTAACTAGCGTCACCTGTGTCACTAATACAGCGATCAGAAAAACGATCGCTTAGTAACACTGGCGACGGGGGGTGATCAAGGGGTTACCCTTTATCAGGGGAGGTTAGGGGGGTACCCTAGACCTAAAGGGGGGTACCCCAGACCTAAAGGGGGCTAACCCTAACTGCCCTAACACTTATAACTGTCACAAACTGACACCAATGCAAAAAAAAAACTGCTATTGGTGTCACTGTGACAGGAGGTACAGGGGGGTGATCGGGGGGTGACTGGGGGGTGAAAAGTGTGCCTGGCGTGTTCTACTGGAAGTGTAGTGTTTGGTGCACTTACTTGATGTCTTCTCTCCTCGGCGTCGGAACGAAAAAGACCGGCTCGAGGAGAGATGACATCACTTCCTCTGCCTCTGTTTACATTACAGAGGCGGAGAAAGATTCTCATTGGCTGGGAGCGATCACGAGGGTGGGGCCCCCGAATGGATGGCCTCCCCCTCATGTCTGATCGCTGCCAGACAGAAGCCGACTGCCTCGGGCACCGGGGGGGTCCGATTGGACCCCCCGCCCATGGGAGGTAGATCACGTACAGGTACGTGATTCTGCCTGCCCGTGCCATTCTGCCGATGTATATCGTCGTGAGGTGGTCGGCAAGTGGTTAAGAGCTTCATAGAACCTACCACTGCTGCTTCCAAGCGAGTGGAGGAGTTATATAAATCTGGGCTTAACCACCAAACGCGCCCGTAACCAGCTGAGTGGCCAAGAAATATTTATAAAAATCTGGAAAAGCTAAGCCTCCCTGTTCAAAAGGGTGCATTAAAGTAGTTAATTTATGCCTGGGGTTTGATCCCCATAAAAAAGATGAAAACAGCTGATTTAATCTTGTAAAAAAGGATACAAGGAGCCACTGAGGAGAATGTCTGAATAAATACATACATTTTGGTATAATTTTTATTTTTAAGAGATTAATACGTTCCAATAAGGACAGTGGTAGAGACTTCCATGCCTTCAATTTTGACCCAATGTTTCCTAAAATCGGAGTCAAATTCAGGGAGATAAATTCAGAAGCTTGACGGGAAATTACAACTTCTAAATACTTGAAATGAGCTACCTGCTGCAATGGAATATCATTTGAAGCTTTACTACGTATTCATTGGGAATAACAAGGACTTAGTCCAATTTACCTTCAGACCTTTAACCGTTGAAAAATAATCCAATATTTCTAAGGCCCCTTGGAACATTTCCTTTCCTAAAATCGGAGTCAAATTCAGGGAGATAAATTCAGAAGCTTGACAGGAAATTACAACTTCTAAATACTTGAAATTATCTACCTGCTGCAATGGAATATCATTCGAAGCTCTACTACGTATCAATTGGGAACAACAAAGACTTAGTCCAATTTACCTTCAGACCTGTAACCATAGAAAAATAATCCAATATTTTTAAGGCCCCTTGGAACGAGGGTCCAGCGTCATTTAAAAATAATGAAAGGTCATCTGCATATAAAGCTACCCTCTCCTCCAACCAGCCAATCCGCAATCCCTTAATATTGGGGGAAGTGCGCAAAGCCTCCGCCACCGGCTCCATAGCAATAGCAAAGAGAGTCGGAGAGAGAGGGCAGCCCTGCCGAGTTTCCCTGAATAATGAAATAGGAGTTGACAACCCTCCCCCTATCTTCACTGCATCTGTAGGATTTCTATATAAGACCTGCAACCATTTTATAAATACCATTGGAAAAGCCATTCTGCGGAGTACCTCCCACAGAAAGAGCCATTCCAAGGTTTCCAAAGCCTTCTCGATACCTAGGGAAGCAATGACCCTAGATCCTATATTAAAATATGAAGCATAAATATTAGTATATCGTCTCCATAAATTCACATCAGTAGCCCTACTGGGCATGAACCCCGTCTGATCTGAATCAATAATATTAGACATTAGGGATGAGCCGAACACCCCCCTGTTCTGTTCGCGCCAGAACTTGCGAACAGGCAAAAAATTTGTTCAAACACGCAAACACCGTTAAAGTCTATGGGACACGAACATGAATAATCAAAAGTGCTAATTTTAAAGTCTTATATGCAAGTTATTGTCATAAAAAGTGTTTGGGGACCTGGGTCCTGCCCCAGGGGACATGGATCAATGCAAAAAAAGTTTTAAAAACGGCAGTTTTTTCAGAAGCAGTGATTTTAATAATGCTTAAAGTGAAACAATAAAAGTGTAATATCCCTTTAAATTTCGTACCTGGGGGGTGTCTATAGTATGCCTGTAAAGGGGCGCATGTTTCCCAGTTTTAGAACAGTCTGACAGCAAAATGACATTTCAAAGAAAAAAAGTCATTTAAAACTACTCGCGGCTATTAATGAATTGCCGGTCCGACAATACACATAAAAGTTCATTGATAAAAATGGCATGGGAATTCCCCACAGGGGGAACCCCGAACCAAAGTAAAAAAAAAAATGACGTGGGGGGTCCCCCTAAATTCCATACCAGGCTCTTCAGGTCTGGTATGGATATTAAGGGAACCCCGGCCAAAATTAAAAAAAAAAAAATGGTGTGGGGTCCCCTTCAAAATCTATACCAGACCCTTCAGGTCTGGTATGGATTTTAAGGGGAACCCTGCGCCAAAATGTAAAAAAAAATGGCGTAGGGTCCCCCTAAAAATCCATTCCAGACCCTTATCCGCAGGAAAAGAGGGGGAACGAGAGAGCTCCCCCCCTCCTGAACCGTACCAGGCCACATGCCCTCAACATTGGGAGGGTGATTTGGGGTAGCCCCCCAAAACACCTTGTCCCCATGTTAATGAGGACAAGGGCCTCATCCCCCAACCCTTGGCCGGTGGTTGTAGGGGGTCTGCGGGCGGGGGGCTTATCAGAATCTGGAAGCCCCCTTTAACAAGGAGACCCCCAGATCCCGGCCCTCCCCCCTGTGTGAAATGGTAAGGGGGTACAAAAGTACCCCTACCATTTCACTAAAAAACTGTCAAAAATGTTAAAAATGACAAGAGACAGTTTTTGTCAATTCCTTTATTTAAATGCTTCTTCTTTCTTCTATCTTCCTTCGGTTTCTTCCTCTATCTTCTTCTTCTTCTGGTTCTTCTGGTTCTTCTGGTTCTTCCTCCGGTGTTCTCGTCCGGCATCTTCCTCCGTGGTGTCTTCTTCCCTTCTTCTCCTCGGGCCGCTCCGCATCCATGATGGCATGGAGGGAGGCTCCCGCTGTGTGACGCTTCTCTCTTCATCTTTTTCTCTTCATCTTTTTCTCTTCATCTTATTCTCTTCATCTTCTTTTCGGACCGCTCCACATCCATGATGGCATGGAGGGAGGCTCCCGCTGTGTGACGCTTCTCCTCTTCTGACGGTTCTTAAATAACGGGGGCGGGGCCACCCGGTGACCTCGCCCCCCTCTGACACCCGGGGTTTGACAGGACTTCCCTGTGGCATTCCCTGTGGCATTCCCCGTGACGTCAGAGGGGGCGGAGTCACCTGTTACGTAACCCCGCCCCCTTCTGACGTCACGGGGAATGCCACAGGAAAGTCCCCATGCGTCAGAGGGGGTGGGGTCACCGGGTGGCTTCAACCCCCCTGTTATTTAAGAACCATCAGAAGAGGAGAAGCGTCACACAGCGGAAGCCTCCCTCCATGCCATCATGGATGCGGAGCGGCCTGAAAATAAGATGAAGACAAGAAGATGAAGACAAGAAGATGAAGAGAAAAAGATGAAGAGAAAAAGATGAAGAGAAAAAGATGAAGAGAGAAGCGTCACACAGCGGGAGCCTCCCTCTATGCCATCATGAATGCAGAGCGGCCCGAGGAGAAGAAGGGAAGAAGACACCGACGCCGCGGAGGAAGATGCCGGATGAGAACACCAGAGGAAGAACCAGAAGGACCAGAAGAACCAGAAGAAGAAGAATATGGAGGAAGAAACCGAAGGAAGATAGAAGAAAGAAGAAAGAAGATGGAAGAAAGAAGAAGCATTTAAATAAAGAAATTGTCAAAAACTGTCTCTTGTCATTTTTAACATTTTTGACAGTTTTTTTGTGAAATGGTAGGGGTACTTTTGTACCCCCTTACCATTTTACACAGGGGGGAGGGCCAGGATCTGGGGGTCCCCATGTTAAAGGGGGCTTCCAGATTCCGATAAGCCCCCCGCCCGCAGACCCCCACAAACACCAGCCAAGGGTTGTGGGGATGAGGCCCTTGTCCCCATCAACATGGGGACAAGGTGTTTTGGGGGGCTACCTCAAAGCACACTCCCAATGTTGAGGGCATGTGGCCTGGTACGGTTCAGGAGGGGGGCCGCTCTCTTGTCCCCCCCTCTTTTCCTGTGGCCTGTCAGGTTGCGTGCTCGGATAAGGGTCTGGTATGGATTTTTGAGGGGAACCCACGCCGTTTTTTTTATTTTGGCGCGGGGTTCCCCTTAAAATCCATACCAGACCTAAAGGGTCTGGTATAGATTTTGAGGGGGACCCCACGCCATTTTTTTTTTTATTTTGGCCGGGGTTCCCCTTAATATCCATACCAGACTTGAAGGGCCTGGTATGGAATTTAGGGGGACCCCCCTCATCATTTTTTTTTTAAATTTTGGTTGGGGTTCCCCTGTGGGGAATTCCCATGCCATTATTATCAATAAACTTTTATGTGTATTGTCGGACCAGCAATTCATTAATAGCCGCGAGTAGTTTTAAATGACTTTTTTTCCTTTGAAATGTCATTTTTGCTGTCAGACTGTTCTAAAACTGGGAAACATGCGCCCCTTTACAGGCATACTATAGACACCCCCCAGGTACGAAATTTAAAGGGATATTACACTTTTATTGTTTGACTTTAAGCATTATTAAAATCACTGCTCCCAAAAAAACGGCCGTTTTTAAAACTTTTTTTTGCATTGATACATGTCCCCTGGTGCAGGACCCAGGTCCCCAAATGCTTTTTATGACAATACCATGAATATAAGCCTTTAAAATTAGCACTTTTGATTTCTCCCATAGACTTTTAAAGGGTGTTTCGAATTTGCCGCGAACACCCCAAATTGTTCGCTATTCGGGGAACTGGCGAACTCGAACTTGAAGCTCATCCCTATTAGACATCATAGGTTGTAATCATCAGGAGATGAGCTTGGTCAAAAGTCTACATTCAAGAGAGCAATAGGCCTATATGAGGCACAAGAGGATGGATCTTTTGGGTGCTTATGAATTAAAACTATTTGAGCATGACTCATTGAGTCCGGCTCCCTCCATCAAACAATCAGAATAAAGGGAAGCTAATACAGGAGCTAAGAACTCTCCATGAGCCTTATAAAATTCAATAGGAAAGCCATCCGCCCCTGGTGACTTCCCCAATGGAAAAGAACTGATGACCGAAAGTACCTCCTCCGAAGTTATAGAATGTGCTAGCGTCTCCCTGCCATTATCCGTTAACCAAGCCAGTACAACTGAATCTAGCTGGCTCGGAGTCAGAGGGCAAGTGAGATGTATACAATGTCTGAAGAAATTGCCGAAAAGTCTCCAGAATCTTAGGCTGTGTACAGGCCATATCTCCAGAGGAGGTGCGTATTTCCAAAATCAGAATACTAGGTTGTTCATGTTTAGCCATCATGGCCAAAAAGCAACCATTGCGATCTCCCTGTTCAAAAGATTTTTATATCAATCCATCCTCGTAGTCTCAGCCATATGCAAATATAAGGCCCGTTTGCTATGGTATAAAGCAGGGATATGCAATTAGCGGACCTCAAGCTGTTGCAGAACTACATTCCCCATAAGGTATAGCAAGACTCTAACATCCACAAGCATGACACACCAGAGGTAGAGGCATGATGGGACTTGTAGTTTTGCAACAGCTGGAGGTCCGCTAATTGCATATCTCTGGTATAAAGCATTAAAATTAGATTCTGAAGGATCAACAGCATATTGGGCAGTTTTTTTCATCTACTATAAGCTTTAAAGCGTCATCCTTCACTCATCGAGCCTTATCAACTGCTGATATATTTTATCCTCTTGTATAGGCCTTAAAAAGATCCCATATTAATACTGAAGTAGATGACCCTATATTCATCTTCCAATACTCTGCTAGAAGTGGTAGAATTTTATTAACCATATGTGAAATCCAGTGAGTACCCAATCTCCACTGTGCTGCATCATGATAGTGGTGCAGATGAAGTGTAAGCATAAGCGGAGCATGGTCTGATAACCCACTCGGTAAATATTTACCATTCACCATATCTGCTAATTTCGCTGAATTAACAAAGGCTAAATCTATATGGGAGGCGGTATTATATGAAGTTGAAAAACAAGAATATGATCTAGTTGATGGATTTTTCCATCGCCAAGCTTCTACCAAAGCTAGCAGCTGGGCCCAATTAGAGAGCTCTCCAGAGAAATTTTTAGGAGGAGTTGGTCTATCCAAAGCATACACAGAGATTTTATCTAAGAGACTATATAGGAGGGTCCCCGCAAATTGGGGTGGAATATACACACTGACAACTATATATCTCTGGCCCACAGAAGAAACATAACCAAAACATATTTACCCTGGGGGTCAGAGAATACATCTTGCAAGGTAAGGATCTGCTAATCAATATCGAAACCCATCTAGAAAACATGGAGTATGTAGCATGGTAAGCCTTCTGTACCAAAGGCTTCTTAAGGGTCAAAAGCTTACTCCCCATAAAGTGAGTTTCTTGATTCACTATATGTGGAAGATAACTTTTCAAATACTTAAATACCAGTGCTCTTTTAAATTTTGAGTTAATGCCACGAACATTCCATGACAGAATAGAGAATACCTCTTGGTCACGTGATGTCATCTACATAGTAAAAAATATGATGTTTACATAATAAATTGCATTGCAAGGTGAACTGCAAATTATTAGACCCTAAGAGCAGCAAACATTTGAATGAACACATTTAAAAAAAATAAGAAAGGCACAATGTGTATAAACAATTAACAAAAACACACCCCACGGGCATTAATACGCCCTTCCTGCTTTTCTCCAATGCCATCCCAAAAAAACAAAAACAAGGTGGCATTGAGAAGGCCTTATCCCCCCAAAAAAATCCAATTCCTTTATAAAATAGCAATGTCCCTCAATGATGATCTGCTGCCCACCGCCGCCACCATCAGACCTGAAAAAAAATGCTCCATGGTCATTGTAGAATAATTATATTAATTCGGCTTTATAATCAAGATCTGTAAGTATGCAGTCTGGGTCCCTTTTAAGCTTTGACTTTGAAAAAGCTCACTCAGCTCAGCATAAGACATATCTTGAAATAGCTAGGTTGTGTGCATGTCATTTTTGTAACAGTTGTTCTACATGTGCTGAGTTAATGACTAAGGTCAGTAGGTCAGTGATTTCACAGATAAGAATATACTCAGTATAACTGTCATAAACTTTATTGTAAAGATCTTTTTAAAGGTAAAAACATATTATCCATAATATAGTTAGTTATTTGATATAGTTATTTAATTAGTTAGTTAGATTGAGTTTGTGTGAAGTAGTATATATTTATATATGTATCCAATTATAGTTTAATATGCATTTGTAAGGTTTGGTACAGAATTGCATTTCTGTAGTTTAAAAGATATCCATTACAAGAATTCGGCCATTTGGAAAGGTCATTCACCTTGAGTTTTTTATAAGAAACTGTTGTGTGTTACTGACAATCAAAGAGGTTTAAGAGACGTGTCAGCTGTTGGCAAAGAGAATATTTAGAATAATCATGAATATGATCATTTCATTTTTAGTTCTAGCCGTATATGGCTATGACTTTAGTCTGCTGACTAGTTGATTTGAAATAGTATAAAAACAGAGTGACACTTCACTTCAGGACGCACGACACACGACACACATCATACACACAACACATGTCCTACACACACACACAGAAGGACGTCATTACTTTTTCACATACACAAAGAAGAACACACGCATTCTTACTCTACAGAAGACATTTCGTTTACATTAGGCCTAAATACAGCCTACCTCACAAACAGCTGCTAGAGTGGACATCTCTCTGACATAGAAAAGCACAAACGGAGCTGAGACATCTCTTGAACATTCTTAATACAAGTTTTTTGTTTTTATTATTTTTGTTTTACTACATCAAGCTGTAAGAAGAATTTAACTTTGTATATTTTCAAGTTGTTGCCAAGTGTGACCAAATAAACTCACACTTTGTTTTAAGACAGCCTGGCTACTGAACTTTTGAACAAAACGCCTAAGACACTGTTGACATAACACGTGTCTGAGAGGAGAAGGTTTTTACACCCTCTCCACATTTTTACATTGGCGATTGCCAGCCAGTCCAGTTTTTTTCCCTGCTCCTTGACAAAGGGGGGAGACTCACACATTTTCATGATTGATCAAGTCTCGGGAAAAAACGATCAAAGAACCTAGAAAGCGGCGTTTGTGTTCCATCAGACAAGGATGCAAGGTCCAAGGAACTGAGCCAGCTAAAGACGAGAAATTCTTCTAAATAAGATATGGCTTCTGATAATCAAATATGGAGGAACAAGCAGCTCCAAGAAGAAACTAAGTAAAGAACCTAGACGGAGGCGTTTGCGTCAGATGTGGACAACAGTTCAATAACAGTCGAGGGTGAGTTTTTCTATGTCTGTTTTCTCACCTCTAGCCAAAGTTTGTAACTTTGAAAAAAAAAAAAAAAAGGAAGACCCAGCCTACGAAGTTGATTGTCAAGGCCATTTGGACGGTATGCTTCAAGCTATGGTTGGAAATCCAAGACTTTGTGAAAACGTAACGTTACGTACGTGAAGATTTCTGCTAAGGTTAGTTCCTAAGAACTGAGACTTCACGTTATTTGAAAAAGCTACCATTGAGGTACAACAGGCAGATGTATGTACTATTTGGTAAGCGAAGATGAAAGTCTGATTTTGATGTTTGAAGATGGAAAGTCCAAGAAACAGGCAAAGAAAAATCAACAGGCAAGAACACTGAAGCACACTAAAGCACACTACAGCACACAATACATGGAACAAGGCAAAAAGCTACAAGAAAATGATTCTTCCAAGAAAAAGCAACAAACGAAAGAAGAAGCAACGAAAGAAAGAAAACGCAACTAACGAAAGAAAAAGCAACAAACTAAAGAAAAAGCAACAAACTAAAGAAAAAGCAACGAACAACAAATTTAAAGGACATTATTCATCTCTTGTTTTTTTTTAAGTATACAAGGACTATCATACTAACAAGGGGTGAGTGTGTTTGTTTATATAAAATGGTAACATGGGATGGTTAACATCTCAAGGCTCAGAAGTATTTTCCTGTACCATCAGGAATACATGCAGTAGTAAGGTAATTAATTAATGCCAGAGTGTAAAGAAGTTATTTAACATGGAAACTAAGCTTAATGCTGCATGTAAATGTTTATGAATATTTTAGCCCTGAACAACAGAAAATGTGTGTTATTACACGTGGTCATTTTAAAACACATAAATAGGGGGTAAGAAAAAAGTTTTCAGAGAAAAAAGTATAGATTAAGATTGTGGAAAGAACTGTATGAAATTGAGATAATGGAAAAAACATGGTGTTTAGTGTCTTACAAAAATGCTATAGATTTGGTTGTAAGAAATAATAAGTTAAGGATTGAACTATTTTTTACAAAAATCCAAACTTAGATTTGGTTATTAAATTAAAAGTAGTAGATTGTTCTAATTTACTTAAGACTACCTAGAGAAAATATTAAAATATGAAAGTTTTGTTCAATCTAAAAAAATTGTAAAAATAACAATTGTTAAAAGTCTTTGTAAATGAGTATTTCTGGTAAAAGTAAGGACTTTGATTGAGGGAGGAGTTTTCTCGGGGATATGGCCAATCGCAGTTTTTGGGCGTGACTCAATCTGTGAGCTTCACGAGATTGTCCTCTAAACAATTTTTTTGTCATTACTATAATCAGAAAAGTCATATAACGTAGTGTACATGATTTTTGGCAGATGTACAAACAAAATATGTTTAAAAAGTGGTAAAAAGGTTAAACATTTTAAAAACGAAAAACTAGATTGTTACCGAATTGTACAGTGTATTGTATACAAAGCATGATAGCTAAACTGATTGTAACAGATCATTCTCTGAAGAGTTTGTGACATGCGAGGAGTGTATTGCCAACAGAGAAATGCAGATCAAGTTACACAGACTAGTCATTATGTCATGACAGTTTTCACTTCTGTGGATCAAAGTCTTCCAAATATCTGGAAGAGGGTTCATGGATGAGAAAAAATACATTTTTAAAAGGTATTATTACTTATTAAAGTAATTGTTTTTAAAAAAATAAGATTTTTTGGGTCTTAATAACTTTTCTCAAGAGTTCATTGAGATTTTTTGTAGACAAAGTATTTGTCTGAGTAAATTTTAATGAATTATATAGGCTTACTGTAGGGCAAATATTTTTAATTACAAGAGAGAACTTGTATACAATAATTTGAAGATCTAAAGAAAGCCCTTATTAATTTAGTATTTTTGATTAATATAGAGATCTCTCTCAGCCATTTTACATTCAAGTGTATGTGGGTGATGAGACAATTTCATTGGAAAAAAAAAAAACATTGTCCAATGCTACAGATCAGAGACATTGTGGGTTTTGCACCATTTGTTTTGAAAAACATCTTATGTTACGCTAAGGGTGTTATTACAAGGAAAACAGGAGGTGTCAACACAAACAGCTTTGTCTAATGGCAATTGGATGTTAAAAAGATCAGTTGTAGTGGTATTTAAAAATATATGAGGATTATATAGATGCAATATGAGGGATAGAGCCACAATTGTGTAAGTTAATCATGAAAAAGTCACTTTTTCGACTTTTAGTGGACATTTATTGGGAAAGAATTTCCTGTGTTTGTATAAATAGCGCTAAATATATTGGCACAATGGAATGACAATATTAAACTTTCTGTAAGTGTCTGCATTAAAAGCTGAACTTAAGGCTGCCATGTGTTTAGCAGTCAGAGTGACAGGCATGTGTGGCTCATTCAATCATACTGTATGAGAGGAATGTTTTTAGTTCTGAAAAGAAATTTCAACATGATCAAATTTCTTTCAGAAATAGAATATTTGGGAAAGCCCAACCTAAATTGTCAGTGTAAAGGAAAAAATACAATAATCTGGTAAGATTATTCTTTTACATAATGTAATATTAGTCACAGGATAAAGAGGGGGACTGACATTTTGTCTTAGAATCAGTACAGACTGATGAAGATAATATTTATTGTAAAAAATAATTCCAACAATAATGGATAGAGTTATTTTTAAATTAAAATATTTCTTTTTGCATATCCAGGTACCTGACTGACTGACTAACTGATTGATTGATTTTTTTGTTTAAGCTAATGAAAGAAATTCTGAACTACTCATTTTAGAACACTTTGTCATCAAACTTCTGAATATTGTTTTATTTGTTTATAGAGCAATCCAAAAGGAAAGAGTAACCTAATACTACAAAGTATTGAGAAATTTGGCTAATCTTTATAGATTGATTATATTAGTTTTTTTCCACCTGCTTCAGGAGGATACTAGGATGTTGTTTTTTTAGTTAATGTTTCTTTTTGATAAATTAATTGAGATAATTCTAGAAAAAAAATAATATTTTTAACAAAAGCTAAGTTGTTGTGAACTTATGTCATATTCCATTGGGGTTGGATTTCAAACCATGGAATCAGATTATGATTTAAAATTTTACAGGACATGTATGCAATTTTAGGTATTTAGTAAAGTTTTTGTTTCTTATCATCTTAAATACTCAGGTATTGTAGAACGTATGATTAGTATTATAAAGTCTAAATAGGGTAAGATGATTCAAGAATAAGGTAAAGATTGGGTGACTTATTTACCTGTTATAGTCTTAGTTTAAAAACTTTATTATTTTTTAAACATAAGGTTTGTTAACTTTTGAGTTAATGACAGGATGTCTTTTGAGATTAGCATACTCCGTTATTTTTATATAATCTGTTATATAGAAAGAAGTGTGGTTGCAAACTTTGCAAACAGGTACAGGTATTTCAGAAGTTTGTTCACAAAACATGGCTAGGCCTTTGCTAAATTTAAATAGAAATGATGTCTTGAATGAGATTTCTACTTCTAATGAGTATGGTTCCTAATTTATTCCAGTAGCTAAAGTTATGGTTAAGAATTATAGATCTGAAGGTACCAGGGATGCAAACAGATGTCAATTGGGATATCAATTGGAAAGATTATTTTGTTATTTTTAAGGTACATTGGAATTATACTTTTTGTTTCTAAAGAATTGGTAATAAATAATAAAAATAATTGGTAAAAATAAGAACTAAATGGGTAGGATGTAATCAGCAGGAATGTTTCAGTTTGAGGAAATACCTCAGTGACAACTGCTCCCGGAAATATATTATTGCATCCTATAGTTATTATATTTATTATCATGATATTATGTATTTTATTTCAAATCTGTATTATGGTTAGAATGAAACAATTTTATAAATTGATTAAGGAAGAAATGAAAAAAGGTGAAAAATTATGATAGGTATTTTTAGTCGGAAAATTATTTCTGGCTTATCTGATCCTATGATGAGCTGTGGTACATCTGGAGCAACTGATTCAAAATGTGTATGAAAAGGCCACAAATGGAGTGTGCGTGATTTAGTTAATATAATAAATTATATTCAGGGGGGATTGTAGAATAATTATATTAATTCGGCTTTATAATCAAGATCTGTAAGTATGCAGTCTGGGTCCCTTTTAAGCTTTGACTTTGAAAAAGCTCACTCAGCTCAGCATAAGACATATCTTGAAATAGCTAGGTTGTGTGCATGTCATTTTTGTAACAGTTGTTCTACATGTGCTGAGTTAATGACTAAGGTCAGTAGGTCAGTGATTTCACAGATAAGAATATACTCAGTATAACTGTCATAAACTTTATTGTAAAGATCTTTTTAAAGGTAAAAACATATTATCCATAATATAGTTAGTTATTTGATATAGTTATTTAATTAGTTAGTTAGATTGAGTTTGTGTGAAGTAGTATATATTTATATATGTATCCAATTATAGTTTAATATGCATTTGTAAGGTTTGGTACAGAATTGCATTTCTGTAGTTTAAAAGATATCCATTACAAGAATTCGGCCATTTGGAAAGGTCATTCACCTTGAGTTTTTTATAAGAAACTGTTGTGTGTTACTGACAATCAAAGAGGTTTAAGAGACGTGTCAGCTGTTGGCAAAGAGAATATTTAGAATAATCATGAATATGATCATTTCATTTTTAGTTCTAGCCGTATATGGCTATGACTTTAGTCTGCTGACTAGTTGATTTGAAATAGTATAAAAACAGAGTGACACTTCACTTCAGGACGCACGACACACGACACACATCATACACACAACACATGTCCTACACACACACACAGAAGGACGTCATTACTTTTTCACATACACAAAGAAGAACACACGCATTCTTACTCTACAGAAGACATTTCGTTTACATTAGGCCTAAATACAGCCTACCTCACAAACAGCTGCTAGAGTGGACATCTCTCTGACATAGAAAAGCACAAACGGAGCTGAGACATCTCTTGAACATTCTTAATACAAGTTTTTTGTTTTTATTATTTTTGTTTTACTACATCAAGCTGTAAGAAGAATTTAACTTTGTATATTTTCAAGTTGTTGCCAAGTGTGACCAAATAAACTCACACTTTGTTTTAAGACAGCCTGGCTACTGAACTTTTGAACAAAACGCCTAAGACACTGTTGACATAACACGTGTCTGAGAGGAGAAGGTTTTTACACCCTCTCCACATTTTTACAGTCATTGAAGGCTGATTGCCTATTGCAGGCTCCGCTGTTTGACAGTTCTTATATATGTAAGGGGCAGAGCCACTCAGAATGCACCGTTCGGTGACATCACAAGGGGGCTGGGCCAACAGCTGACATCACCAGGTGGCGATGGTCTTCGGATCTACATAGAAAGACATTTTTTTTTACTTTGTATTTTTTACTAAAGGAATTGTCAACAACCTGTCTACTGTTTTTATTTATTTGTCTACATTTTTTTGGGTGAATGGGTAGGGGTACAATTGTTAAGGGGGGCTTCCAGATTCCGATAAGACCCCCACAACCGCAGCCCAGGATTGTCGGAAAGAGCCCCTTGTCCCCATTGACATGGGGGCAAGGTGCCCTGGGGGGGGACCTCCACACCTTTTTTTCACAAATAATTTTTGCATTGCTGGGTGCAGGCCATAGCTTGCAGCCGCGAAGTACATTTAAATGCATTTTTTCTTTAGAAATGTCATTTTTGCTGCAGCATATTCTATACATGCTACAGATGTGCAACATTATAGGCAGACTAAGGGGACACCCCAGGCACTATATTTAAAGAAAAGTTTTATTTTTATTATTTCACGTTAAGCATCATTAAAATGACTGCTCCTTTAAAAACTATAGTTTTTCTTTTTAATTTGCATTGATACATGTCCTCCAGGCAGTACCTGGGCCCCCATACCCATTTTAAGGCCAATAACCTGCTTATAAGCCTTCAAAATGGGGACCTTTGAATATTCAAGTTTGGGCCCCATAGACTTCAAAAGGGTTCAGCGTTCAGGTCCAAACTTTTTGCCAAGTTCGGCTGTTCTGGTGCGAACTGAACTGGGAGGTGTGCAGCCCATCTCTAGTGGGGTGTGACAATAGGCAGTTCACTGGTAGCACAAGTCAAATATGAGGTGACCTCTGATCCCCTGACACACTACCTAAAGTGTCAGTACACAAGCTCAGTCAAGATGGGTTATCTTTAAGGAGAAGTGCAGGAAATAAAAAAGCAAACATACTCACTCACTCACTCACCTATATGGCTGCAGCAACGGTCTGATGCTACAGATGCCCCCCACCTCAGAGACAGTGTGGGCTAACATTTCACCTCAAAAGTAGGTCTATTAGGCATAGTGGGACATGTAGACATGTTCTGCGAACAATGTGATCAGCAGCCATTTATCTCCAGGAGACCAGACTCCCACACTTGACTTTCCAGCATCCTGATCCAGATATTCTGCAGGAAAGATAACCAGGCTCCATGCGACTCAATCCTCCCTCCAATAAATCAGCACTACCAAGCCTCAGGTCCAGGCCTCATTATTTCACAGGCTTCCTCAGGCAGGCACACCTAAACCAGTGGCTCCGTTGTGTGCACGCTCCCCAGGCCAGAGCAAGGGAGGAAGAGAGCTTGCATCAACCAGCCCTAGATATTTATAACCTTTCCCATATTGTACCACTGTAACAGGAAGCTCGTAGTTGTCGAGGAAGGAGAAAGAGGCGCTGATCTGAGTGTAGTGTTAAGTTAAAAACAAGTTTAATATGTGGTATTCAACTTACATTTAGATGGAGATATATAGGCATATGGTACATAGATCCACATGGGTCTCTTTCGTCAGTGCAGGCAGGCACAGGTGATCACAGGTCCTGGTCGCTTCGATGGCTGGAGAGGATCAGCTGGGCGGGTGTTTAATGCATCATCTGTAATGGACAAAGGGCATGGCTGTGCACGCGTTTGGAGCATGCGTGCTCCTTCATCAGGCATCTGATGCCTGCCAAAACTGTATCTGCAGCGTTTGGACTTTTACTTACATAGACTCATTGGGACTTGTCCTTGGTTATACACTGCCCACATAGACCCTTGTGGAACTTTTATCATTTACCACATCCTGGCATTCCCAGCTGGGCGCCAAGTGCTTCAATATACCCCTATTCAAAAAGCTCCTAGTTGTTGGGAAAAGATATTGTCACGGTCAGGGGTCAAGTTCGGAGACCAGTAGTTATAGCAGTACAGAGGCTCCCACTGACCAGCAGGGTAAGGTAACAAGCAGGTCACTCTGACCGATGATGCTGGCTCACCCAAACTGTGGGTTCTAAGCACTGGTATTCACTAGAGCTCCTGATGATGGAGATGGGTTTTGCTGTATGTTAGTACAAAGTCAAGGTCCTCAGGGTTGCCCCACCAGGAGGTGAACAAGTCAGGGTCCAGTAGCAGATATGGAAGGAAGGGATCAAGCTGAGCAAAAGCTGAGTGAGTAGTGGTCATATGATCACTCAGTTCTGGGTCTTAGAGCTAGCAGAGGACAGCAGCAGCATCAGACCAATGCTGTAGCATGGAGGTGAGTATGTGTATTTGTCTTTTCACATAGCCCAAACTTTACCTTTAAATATTAAATGACAAGCTATAATAATGTTGGTAGAATTTTTTTTTTTAATTTTTTTTTAAGGTTTACATCTTCATAAAAAAAGTTTTATGAATAAATATCTAATATTTAATTATTTATGCTGGCTTCATACCTATGCAAATTGGATGCGGTTTTCCCCGCATCGAATTCGTATAGCAGGAGAATGTGACTGGCTCTCTATGGAGCCGGTGTACATATCCCCGCAGCAGGTCCAGTGCAAATTGCTGGAAAAACGTTTTGTCTACTTGAATATCCATATGGCTCTGTTTGAGGTAGTAAAAAGGAGGAGGTTTGTCCCACCTGTATCTCATTCAACTGTGTACATGCTGTGAATAGACCTAGTTAGCAGGAGATCAAATTACATAGGCTATTCACAGCACAGCAATACATTACTCAGCAGTGGCCTTGAGTCTACCACATGCTGGCTGTAAGTTGTAAATTTTAAATATTGATATTTGATATTTTAAATTGATCTGACATAAAAAAAAAAATCACAATTATAATTTTTTTAATAACAACTAAAGAAAATATGTACAAAAGCATGATATATTCCCATTAATGCTTTCCAAAAATAATTATTTTTATTGAAGAATAATATTATTTTTAAACCATGCTGAGACTTTGTTTACTCACATTTTGCTGAATATCTAAAAATAAGTGCATGCCAAGTTAAGACAGCAAATAAAAACAAGAAAGGTCACAGGAAACTTCAAATCTAAGATGTTAATTTAGCTCTGCCCTTTCTCTTCTCACTTGTTTCATAAAACACAGTCATCTGTAGCAGCTGGGATGTAACCAGGGAATCCACAAACAAGACATGTACAGAGACCCAGCATGACACTTGGCATTTGTATAACAACTTATCTCTGCAAACACTGTTAGCTTTGTGTAGTATTTTACAGTGTTCCCATATACAAGCCGAAGCATCAAGCAGCAATGGCCTCCCCTTAGATTTAGTGCATTTTAAAAAAGGGATGTAATATGAGATTTTTTGGTGAATAATAAGGCTGAATGATTTCAGATGGATATGATGCTCACAAAATTAAATAATTTCATAATAACATCACTTATGCACCCAGTGAAGAACATGAACAATATCTCAGATATCTCATACGAATGGCCATCATGACAGCATGACTTATTATTATACGTACTTGGAACTCAGCATATAACTATAACACCCTCCTAGGTAGGTGCTAGAAGAGAGTATCGATTTTGGTCTTTCTGCTTACCAGGAAGATGGTCAGGTAAAACCTAAGAGTGCTCTCTGCTTACCAGGGAGCATGATCTATTGGTTAGGTCTGCTCATTGTGCTCAGGTGCAGCTCGGCTTGTTTGACTGATCCTCACTGGTCCAATAGGGAGGCATATTGGATAGTGGGAGAGGACCTGACAAGTGAGTGCACAGGCTTTGTTACAGTCCTGGCAATTGGCAGAGGAAAAGTGTTGCATTGCATGTTGGGATACTGTATAAAAGCTCAAGGTACATGTGCTCAGAGTGAGTTGAGCCACAGAACAGAGTCCAGAAGGGAGGGGGCGGCTGCCCTCTCCTCCGCTGAGGTGGTCATGCGCCTTGGGTGGTCTACCCAAGGGCCTAGAGTTAGAGTGAAGCTGAACCCAGAGATCCTGCAGAGCTGGCTGGAAGGATCTGATTCTGCCTACTGTAAGTACAGATCTTTGTCTGTGGGGCCTGTCAAGTGAGGGTCACCCCCTTCAGCGAGAAGAGTCAGTGCACGGGTGTCAGTAAAGGGGATGCTAGAGAGTATCTTGAAGATAATGTAGTGTATCAAGTCTACTGCTAGTTAGAGCAAGAAAACCTAATTCCTCCATATATGTGGCAGTATGGTTAAAGCAGTGTGACTGCTTCCACAAATAATCCGGTGAGGCCAAGTGAGAGTTGTCCTTATCCACTGTGAATAGTTCAAGTTGGAGTATCCCACTAATCCCTTCTCCTATTCAAGTTCCAAAATACAAAAACATAAATTGCCTGGATTGGACATTGAGTTACGAGCAAGCGGGAGTAAGGGTGGGACCAGTGGAAACCCCTAGTAACCAAGTGGAAACCCTTAGAAACCAGCTGCAGGTAACCTGGGAGAGGCCTATGAAGTCAACACTCAGCAAGCCCAATGGGGACAGTGCCACAAACTATAGTTTCTTAAAATCTATTGTGGATTGTTATTCTCCTTTTATTAAAAACTGGTGGTTGTGTAACTGTATTTATATGCTGTTTAAATAGTTTATTGATAACAAGAATCAAGAGAACAGAAGAACAAAACATGTCACTTGTGAGACATATGCTATACAAAGTAGAGTATAACCAGTCAATGAAAAAATGGCCAGCTATCCATGGCTAAAACAGTGTTGTTACAAAGCGTTAAATGAAAGGAGTTTCTGACATTGGATTAAAATCAGAAGTACTGTAACAAGAGGCATGCTTTACACAACCATATGAGGATAGTGAGGTCTGCCAATAGAATGAGGAAAATGTTTCCTGTGAAAGTAGTTAAGCTGGTGAAGACCATAAGGACAGACAGCTATGGCGTAGGGTCCTGCTAGGATAATTGGGTTAGGCAAACTATATGTGAGGACTATGGTTATCAGATGAACTGAAAAGGACATGTAATTGATAGTGGGAAACGTAGGTGGGGAGTACAAGTAGAAGAAAAAGGGGGGACCAAGGATTGGAAAAAAGAAAAGAGAAAAAAAAACAGGGGGAGGCTGCAATTTCCAAGAGGTGTTGTTGAGTATATATTATGTGTATTTATCATTGCTTAAAGTGGTTGTAAATCCTTTTTGTTGACTTTTACCTATAGGTAAGCCTAGAATTAGGCTTACCTATAGGTAGTGGAAATATCTCCTAAACATGCTTACCTATAGGTAGTGGAAATATCTCCTAAACATGCCGTTTCTTCCCCCAGCGTGTGTCCTGACTGACGGATCCCGTGCATTTGTGGGAGTGACGTCACGCGATTCCGGCCAGTCACAGAGCCAGAGTCCGTGGCCCCAGAAGGAAGAGGGGTGAAGATAGACGTGGCCTGCTCAAGGGACAGCGCGGGCTTTGTTTGCAGGTAAGTGTCATATAATGGGCTAGTATGCGATGCATACTAGCCCATTATGCTTCTCATTTTCAGGCCTTGCGGGGAGAACAAAAGAGGAAGTAAAACCCATTGGGTCTCTTCTAGCAGAGGCAGAACCATTTGATACAGTCAGCTAGACACAGTGGGGTTGATTTACTAAAACTGAAGAGTGCAAAATCTGATGCAACTGTGCATGGTAGCCAATCAGACTCTAAATTCAGCTTGTTCAATTAAACTTTAACAAAAAAACAAAACCAAATGGAAGCTGATTGGTTTCTATGCAGAGGTGCAACAGATTTTGCACTCTCCAGTTTTAGTAAATGAACCCCAGTATGCCAAGATGCATGCAGACAGTGCTGGGTTCCCTCATTAGAAAGCACACAAAACCTTATAAACTTAATGTCTTGGCTGCCATGCAATCAAGTAATGTAATGAATAATTTATTAGTAAAGTAAATAGTTTTTTTATAATAACTTGAAATTTATAAACAAAAAATTTAAATATAATTAACTTGAAAACTCTTCTACATGAAACTATTATACTATACCATAACCCCCTTATCTGACATTTCATATGCATGGAAAAAAAGGAATCTACCGGTTTATTAAAAAGCTGTATACAGAGCTTGACATGTGTCATAATGCACTTTACACATGACTAGATAATGAAGTCGGTCTTCTCTAGTGACTGCAAAGATCCCACTAGGAGTCTATGGGACATGCTGGGAAAATGAATTGTCATGGCTCTAAAGCTCAATGACTGTACCCTCTGATTTTTTCTATTTACTTTAATGAAGATAACTTCTAGTTCACAAGTCTCAAGCCTTACAACTAAGTGCAACAGCACAAAATGCAGCAAAGCATTCATAGGTGTGCACAGCCTATTGTATTAGGGTGCTCAAACACATGCATGCGTATATACATTGGCGGTGTCAGTAGAGCAGTTGACTGTGTTTTTTTTTTAATTATTATTATTTAAAAAGATAAAATAATTAGAAGCCCCATTAGGGGGCTTTGCTGAAATATCAGGCGTTTAAACAGGGGGAATCTGTGCCACACAGGGTGATTAGGGTGTGCCCAGGCACACCTAGCACACCCTTTGCGCACGCCTATGAAAGCATTTATCTTTTGTATGTGCTTTTTCAAAAAGTCTACTTCCTCCAGTGTCTGTTCATAAACCTTGCAGTTTGACACAGCTGAGGAATCAACCCCTAAGTGATAGTAGGGTTGCATTCCAGCCCCTGAGTGGCAGTGGTATTCATTTTGTTTAAAGTGCTTCAATATTGACTGAAATAATATTTGTTATACTTGTTAAAGTATACTTGTTGAAAAAAATAAAGACAATCAGAGAAACAATATAATGTAATTGATAGGTAGACTTCTTTTTTAACTTCTAATGTCTTTTTTCTAGGGGGTAAAACAATAACAGAATTGCTGTCCTTCTCTTTACTAACAAAGCGCTTTCTGATAACCGCAAAAACGTTTTTTTGATTTTGTATTACATTTTTAGGTGTCTAACCTAAAATTACTCTACAGGCAGAAGGGTTTTTTTAAACTTAATGCATTCTATGCATTAAAGTAAAAAACCTTCTGTGTGCAGCAGCCCCCCTCAACCCACCTAATACTTACCTGAGCCCTATCTCGATCAAGCGATGTGCACAAGTGCCTCGGCCATCCAGGACTCTCCCTCCCGATTGGCTGAGACACAGCCATTGGCTCCCACTGCTGTCAATCAGGAGAGAGAGGGGCCGAGCCATAGCTCCTTGTCTGAATGGACACACAGAGCTGTGGCTTGGCTCGGGTGCCCCCATAGCAAGGTGCTTGCTGTGGGGGCACTCAACAGAAGAGAGGGGCCACAAGAGTGGGGAGGGACTGAGAAGAGGAGGATTTTTTCTTTAAAAATTACAAACATGTTATAGTTACCTGCTCTGTGCAGTGGAATTGCACAGAGCAGGTAACTATAACATGTTTGTTATTTTTAAAGAAAAAAAAAACGAGACTTTGGTATCACTTTAAGTAATGCTGGCCATGGGTCGAATTCCAAACAAATTTTCTTTTGAAAATTGCAACCAAGAATCATTAGAATTTTGCACCAATAGTGGACCCATCAATGGCTGATGTTTGGGCGGCCCTCGAATTTCAGTGATCAGGCATGTTGGAAATTTTTTGAGAAACAAACAAATTTCTAATCAATGATGGGGAAACCGTGTGAGAAATATAATTTTAAAAAATGAGCGAGACCTGGAAAGAAAAGGAGATTCCTAACCTCAAAATTTATTTTCTGTAGTAACATGAGGTGAAATTGAAGGTTTAGTTGGTAGAATTTCTAAATCAATCGTGGCACCATCCGATTACAAAATGCACAAAATTTCTGATTTTCGAAAGAACATTTGTTCAGAGTTTGGTCTATGTATGGTCTGCATTAACCCCATAAACATCCTTTGTACAATTAACATTCAGACATAAAAAAGAGGGAATAAGATGTAGCACAGAGTGAATTAATTCACGAGTTAAAACATGTTGTTAATCTAGACAGTTTCACTGGAAAGTGCTGATTCTCATCATCAGCAAACTAGATTGGTAAAGTGGTCCACAAGAAAATGTACTATTTAAACACCTGCTGACTGCAATACGTATATATACGTTGCAGTTTGCAAGTGGTTTACCGGGATTATGGCTAAAGATATCAGCCATAACTCCAATATTGTTTTTTTTTTCCAGCCGGCAGCTGGCATTCTGAGTGGCTCATGAGCTGCTGGAATACTGTCAGAAGCAGCTGGAGGGGACATCCCCCCTCCCACCGCTTGCTGGTGTTTCTCAAGCTTACCATTTCTGTGGGCTCGCCAGAATAATGATTCAATGGTGCCGCCAGCTAGTCACACAAGCGATCAAAGAGTAGATCTGCTTTTATCACCTCTATGGCCTTGGAGAACCGGAGCAACGTCATGACGTCACTTCTGGTCCAGGGTGGAAGTAAATAAGTTTTTTTTTTTTTTTTTAAAGCAAAAGATAAAAATATATATTTTTTTTGATCTTTTGCTTTTAAAGGTAAAGAAGAGATTTGGGGTCTTTTTGACCCCAGATCTCTTCATAAAGAGGACCTATCATCCTTATTTTTATTACAAGGGGTGTTTACATTACTTGTATTGGGGATAAAAGTGATAAAAATAAATAAATAAAGGGACAGTGTAAAAAAAAATGAAATAAATAAGAAGAAAAAAATTAAATGAAAGCACCCCATCCCTCCATGCTTGTGTGCAGAATTGAATGCATACATAGGTTGTACACGTACCACACATGTGAGGTACCGCTGTGAATGTTAGAGTGAGAGCAATAATTCTAGCACTAGAACACCTCTGTAACTCTAAACAGGTAACTTGTAAAGACGTTTAAAACATTGCCTATTAAGATTTTAAATACCATAGTTCGTTGCCATTCTACGAGCGTGCACAATTTTAAAGCTTGACATGTTAGGTATTTACTCGGCGTAACATAATTTTTCATAGTATACAAAAAATTGTGCTTGACCACTTCAGCCCCGGAAGGATTTACTCCCTTCCTGACCAGAGCACTTTTTACAATTTGGCACTGCGTCGCTTTAACTGCTAATTGTGCGGTCATGCAATGCTGTACCTAAACGAAATTTGTGTCCTTTTCTTCCCACAAATAGAGCTTTCTTTTGATGGTCTTTGATCACCTCTGTGGTTTTTATTTTTTGTGCTATAAACAGAAAAAGACCAAAAATTTTGAAAAAAAATGATATTTTCAACTTTTTGTTATAGAAAAAATCCAATAAACTCAATTTTAGTCATACATTTAGACCAAAATGTATTCGGCCACATGTCCTTGGTAAAAAAAAATGTCAATATGCATATATTTATTGGTTTGCGCAAAAGTTATAGCGTCTACAAACTAGGGTACATTTTCTGGAATTTACACAACTTTTAGTTTATGACTGCCTATGTCATTTCTTGAGGTGCTAAAATGGCAGGGCAGTACAAACCCCCCCCCACATGACCCCATTTTAAAAAGTAGACACCCCAAGGAAATTGCTGAGAGGCATGTTAAGCCCATTGAATATTATTTTTTTTTGTCCCAAGTGATTGAATAATGATAAAAAAATAAAAAATAAAATTTTTTTTACAAAAAGTTGTCACTAAATGATATATTGCTCACACATGCCATGGTTATATGTGGAATTGTGCCCCAAAATACATTTAGCTGCTTCTCCTGAGTATGGGGATACCACATGTGTGGGACTTTTTGGGAGCCTAGCCGCGTACGGGGCCCCGAAAATCAAGCACCGCCTTCAGGATTTCGAAGGGCGTAAGTTTTTGATTTCACTCCTCACTACCTATCACAGTTTTGAAGGCCATAAAATGCCAAGATGGCACAACCCCCCCCCCAAGTGTTCCCATTTTGGAAAGTAGACACCCCAAGCTATTTGCTGAGAGGCATGTTGAGTCCATGGAATATTTTATATTTTGACAAGAGTTGCGGGAAAATGACAAACTTTTTTTTTTTTTTTCTTTTCTTGCACAAAGTTGTCACTAAATGATATATTGCTCAAACATGCCATGAGCATATGTGGAATTACACCCCAATATACATTCTGCTGCTTCTACTGAGTATGGGGATGCCACATGTGTGGGACTTTTTGGGGGCCTAGCTGCATACGGGGCCCCGAAAACCAATCACTGCCTTCAGGATTTCTAAGGGCATACATTTTTTATTTCACTCCTCACTACCTATCACAGTTTTGTAGGCCATAAAATGCCAAGATAGCACAAAACCCCCCCAAATGACCCCATTTTGGAAAGTAGACACCCCAAGCTATTTGCTGAGAGGCATGGTGAGTATTTTGCAGCTATCATTTGTTTTCGAAAAGGAAGAAAGACAAGAAAAATATTTTTTTTTTTCTTTTTTCAATTTTCAAAATTTTGTGACAAAAAGTGAAGTCTGCAAAATACTCGGCATACCTCTCAGCAAATAGCTTGGGGTGTCTACTTTCCAAAATGGTGTCATTTGGGGGGGGGTTTGTGCCATCTGGGCATTCCATGGCCTCCGAAACTGTGATAGGCAGTGAAGAGTGAAATCAAAAATTTACACCCTTAGAAAGCCTGAAGGTGGTGCTTGGTTTTCAGGGTCCCGTACGCAGCTAGGCTCCCAAAAAATCTCACACATGTGGTATCCCCGAACTCAGGAGAAGCAACAGAATGCATTTTGGGGTGTAATTTCACATATTCCCATGGCATGTTTGAGCAATATATCATTTAGTGACAACTTTGTGCAAAAAAAAAAAAATGTTGTCTTTTTCCTGCAACTTGTGTCACAATATAAATATTCCATGGACTCGACATGCCTCTCAACAAATAACTTGGGGTGTCTACTTTCCAAAATGGGGTCATTTGGGGGGGGGTTGAACTGTCCTGGCATTTTATGCACAACATTTAGAAGCTTATGTCACACATCACCCACTCTTCTAACCACTTGAAGACAAAGCCCTTTCTGACACTTTTTGTTTACATGAAAAAATTATTTTTTTTTTGCAAGAAACATTATATATTTTTTTTTAAAGCAAAGGCCCTACAGATTAAAATGGTGGGTGTTTAATTTTTTTTTTCACACAGTATTTGCGCAGCATACTTTTTTAAATTTTAATGCACTAAAACACACTATATTTCACAAATGTGTGATGAAATAAAAAAGATGATCTTAAGCCAAGTACATGGATACCAAACAGGACATGCTTTAAAATTGCACACAAACGTGCAGTGGCGACAAACTAAATACATTTTTAAAAGCCTTTACAAGTTACCACTTTAGATTTACAGAGGAGGTCTACTGCTAAAATTACTGACCTCGATCTGACCTTCGCGGTGATACCTCACATGCATGGTACAATTGCTGTTTACATTTGACGCCTGACCGACACTTGCGTTCGCCTTTGCGTGAGAGTGGGGGGGGACAGGGGTGCTTTTTTTTTTTTCTTTTCTTTCTTATTTTTTTTGCTTTTTTATCTTATTTTTAAACTGTTCCTTTCATTTTTTTAGCATTTTTATTGTTATCTCAGGGAATGTAAATATCCCCTATGGTAGTAATAGGTAGTGACAGGTACTCTTTTTTGAAAAAAATGGGGTCTATTAGACCCTAGATTTCTCCTCTGCCCTCAAAGCATCTGACCACACCAAGATCGGTGTGATAAAATGCTTTCCCAATTTCTCAATGGCGCTGTTTACATCCGGCGAAATCTAAGTCATAAAATGCTCATAGCTTCAGGTTTCTTAGGCCATAGAGATGATTGGAGCCATTCTGGTCTCTGATCTGCTCTATGGTCAGCTGGCCGAATCAACGGCTGCATTCTCAGGTTCCCTGTTGGGACAGGAGAGCCAGAGAAAAACATGGAAGACGGTGGGGGGGGGGGGGCATTCCCTCCCACTGCTTGTAAAAGCAGTCTAGAGGCTAATTAGCTGCTAGGATTGCTTTTACATGAAATCCGACCGCTGGCTGAAAAGAATGATACCAAGATGATACTTAAACCTGCAGGCATCATTCTGGTATAACCACTTAAAGTCCAGCAACATACCAGTACCTTGCTGGTCCTTGTTGGGCATATATTGTAAACTTTTTTTTCATGCAGCCTGTGGGCTGAACGAAAAAAAAAGATATTGATATGATATTTATATGCCCACCATTAGAATACCTCCCTTCATCCACCCACTTCTAATGATGGGCATATATGCACCGTTTATATATGCCGAAGCATGGGGGCATCCTCCCGCAAAAGGTAGGAGCAAATTGCTCCTCCGCCCACTGTTGCCTCCACGCTTCGGCATATATGCTGAAGTATGTAACTGTGGAGTAGGGATGAGTCGAACACCCCCCTGTTCGGTTTGCACAAGAACAGGAAAAAAATTTGTTTGAACACGCAAACACCGTTAAAGTCTATGGGACACGAACATGAATAATCAAAAGTGCTAATTTTAAAGGCTTATATGCAAGTTATTGTCATAAAAAGAGTTTGGGGACCTGGGTCCTGCCCCAGGAGACATGGATCAATGCAAAAAAAAGTTTTAAAAATGGACGTTTTTTCGGGAGCAGTGATTTTAATAATGCTTAAAGTGAAACAATAAAAGTGGAATATCCCTTTAAATTTCGTACCTGGGGGGTGTCTATAGTATGCCTGTAAAGGGGCGCATGTTTACCGTGTTTAGAACAGTCTGACAGCAAAATGACATTTCAAAGGAAAAAAAGTCATTTAAAACTACTCGCGGCTTTTAATGCATTGCCTGTCCGACAATACACATAGAAGTTCATTGATAAAAACGGCATGGGAATTCCCCACAGGGGAACCCCGAACCAAAATTAAAAAAAAAATTATGTGGGGGGTCCCCCTAAATTTCATACCAGGCCCTTCAGGTCTGGTATGGATATTAAGGGGAACCCCGGCCAAAATTTAAAAAAAAAAAAAAAATGACATGGGGGGTCCCCCTAAATTCCATACCAGACCCTTCAGGTCTGGTATGGATTTTAAGGGGAACCCCGTGCCAAAATTTTTTTAAAAAATGGCGTGGGGTCCCCCCAAAAATCCATACCAGACCCTTATCCAAGCACGCAACCTGGCAGGCCGCAGGAAAAGAGGGGGATGAGAGAACGTCCCCCCCTCCTGAACCGTACCAGGCCACATGCCCTCAACACTGGGAGGGTGCTTTGGGGTAGCCCCCCAAAACACCTTGTCCCCATGTTGATGAGGACAAGGGCCTCATCCCCACAACCCTGGCCGGTGGTTGTGGGGGTCTGCGGGCGGGGGGTTTATCAGAATCTGGAAGCCCCCTTTAACAAGGGGACCCCCAGATCCCCGCCCTCCCCCCTGTGTGAAATGGTAAGGGGGTCCTACCATTTCACTAAAAAACTGTCAAAAATGTTAAAAATGACAAGAGACAGTTTTTGACAACTCCTTTATTTAAATGCTTCTTCTTTCTTCTATCTTCTATCTTCCTTTGGTTTCTTCCTCCATCTTCTTCTTCTTCTGGTTCTTCTGGCTCTTCTGGTTCTTCCTCCGGTGTTCTCGTCCAGCATCTCCTCCGCGGCGTCTTCTTCCCTTCTTCTCCTTGGGCCGATCCGCATCCATGGCATGGAGGGAGGCTCCCGCTCTTCTCTTCATCTTCTTCATCTTCTTCTCTTTTTCATCTTATTCTCTTCTTCATCTTCTTCTCCGGGGGACATGGGGACAAGGTGTTTTGGGGGGGCTACCCCAAAGCACCCTCCCAATGTTGAGGGCATGTGGCCTGGTACGGTTCAGGAGGGGGGCCGCTCTCTCGCCCCCCTCTTTTCCTGCGGCCTGCCAGGTTGCGTGCTCGGATAAGGGTCTGGTATGGATTTTTGAGGGGACCCCACGCCGTTTTTTTTTTTTATTTTGGTGCGGGGTTCCCCTTAATATCCATACCAGACCTGAAGGGCCTGGTATGGAATTTAGGGGGACCCCCACGTCATTTTTTTTTTAAATTTTGGCCGGGGTTCCCCTTAATATCCATACAAGACCTGAAGGGCCTGGTGTGGAATTTAGGGGGACCCCCCACGTCATTTTTTTTTAAATTTTGGCCAGGGTTCCCCTTAATATCCATACCAGACTTGAAGGGCCTGGTATGGAATTTAGGGGGACCCCCCACGTCATTTTTTTTTAAAATTTTGGCCGGGGTTCCCCTTAATATCCATACCAGACCTGAAGGGCCTGGTGTGGAATTTAGGGGGACCCCCCACGTCATTTTTTTTTTAATTTTGGCCGGGGTTCCCCTTAATATCCATACCAGACCTGAAGGGCCTGGTATGGAATTTAGGGGGACCCCCCACGTCATTTATTTTTTTTTTTATTTTGGTTCGGGGTTCCCCTGTGGGGAATTCCCATGCCATTTTTATCAATGAACTTCTATGTGTATTGTCGGACCGGCAATGCATTAATAGCCGCGAGTAGTTTTAAATGACTTTTTTTCCTTTGAAATGTCATTTTGCTGTCAGACTGTTCTAAACACGGGAAACATGCGCCCCTTTACAGGCATACTATAGACACCCCCCAGCTACGAAATTTAAAGGGATATTACACTTTTATTGTTTCATTGTGAGGCTGTTGGAACTCAGTCCAAGTGGAACTGGTCTAAGTGGCTTCCAATTAAGGGGAGTGGTTAATTGCTCACAGGTGCTTGAGGCCTATATAACTTTGTGTAGGACTCATCCTGAGCCTGCTCATTGTGAGGCTGTTGGAACTCAGTCCAAGTGGAACTGGTCTAAGTGGCTTCCAATTAAGGGGAGTGGTTAATTGTTCACAGGTGCTTGAGACCTGTATAACTTTGTGTAGGACTCATCCTGAGCCTGCTCATTGTGAGGCTGTTGGAACTCAGTCCAAGTGGAACTGGTCTAAGTGGCTACCAATTAAGGGGAGTGGTTAATTGCTCACAGGTGCTTGAGGCCTGTATAACTTTGTGTAGGACTCATCCTGAGCCTGCTCATTGTGAGGCTGTTGGAACTCAGTCCAAGTGGAACTGGTCTAAGTGGCTTCCAATTAAGGGGAGTGGTTAATTGCTCACAGGTGCTTGAGGCCTGTATAACTTTGTGTAGGACTCATCCTGAGCTTGCTCATTGTGAGGCTGTTGGAACTCAGTCCAAGTGGAACTGGTCTAAGTGGCTTCCAATTAAGGGGAGTGGTTAATTGCTCACAGGTGCTTGAGGCCTGTATAACTTTGTGTAGGACTCGTCCTGAGCTTGCTCATTGTGAGGCTGTTGGAACTCAGTCCAAGTGGAACTGGTCTAAGTGGCTTCCAATTAAGCGGAGTGGTTAATTGCTAACAGGTGCTTGAGGCCTGTATAACTTTGTGTAGGACTCATCCTGAGCCTGCTCATTGTGAGGCTGTTGGAACTCAGTCCAAGTGGAACTGGTCTAAGTGGTGAGTTAAAACCAGAGTTTAAAACAGGAGGTTATACCAGGGGTCATAGTACCTGTGTAGTGTGAGTACCTGAGTGTTGTCTGAGTAGTGTGTGTAGATCGTTAATACTTGTGTTTTGTGTACTGTATACTTGAGAATTGCGAGTGCACGTAGGTCTGCGACTGTTCTGCAATTGCATGTAGGTCTGTGAGTACCTGTGTATTGTCTTGTTGTGTACCTGTGTATTGTCTTGAGTATTAGTGCCAGGAAGCTAGCTGTTAGGTAATTTGGACAGGGTAAAATCCCCAATCCTCACTAAATTTAATAGGTATGATGCCCGGCGGGTGTGGAGAGGCGACTCTTTGTACATCTTGCTGCATGTATGCGTTCCTCGATCATCCGATCGAGGACGAATACTGCTGTGCAAAATGTAAGCACATTGTTTCCCTGGAAGCCCAGGTTCTGAATCTGGGGAAGCAACTGTCAGCACTAAGTCCCTCCATACTAAAGGAGAGCCAGGAACGTACACAGCAGGTGCCGGCAGGGGCCAGCACAGAGGCGGGTGGAGACAAAGAGGTGCAGGCACTAACAAAGAGTAGATGGCTGACAGTCAGGAAGGGTAGAGGGGGAAGTGTCAGGGAGGCCGGTCCAGGACTGGAGCATCCCAATAAGTACGCTCCATTGAGTAACATTGGTGAAACCAGTCAGGGACCAGCACTGCTGGAGCTGAGGGACTCTCCTCTAGTGAGAGTGGGGGGGCAGCAAAGGGAAAGAAAGACAGATTCTGGTGGTAGGGGATTCAATTCTTAGAAGGACAGAGAGGGCAATCTGTAACCAAGAGCTGAAGTGCCGAACAGTATGTTGTCTACTGGGCGCTCGGGTTTGGCACATCACGGATCTTGTGGACAGATTACTGGGAGGGGCTGGGGAAGACCCAGCTGTCATGGTGCACGTTGGCACCAATGACAAAGTCAGAGGCAGATGGAGTGTCCTAAAGGACAATTTTAGGGACTTAGGAGCTAAATTGAGGAAAAGGACCTCTAAGGTAGTATTCTCAGGAATACTACCGGTACATCGAGCCACACCAGAAAGGCAGAGGGAGATTAGGGAAGTAAACAAGTGGCTGAATTGCTGGTGTAGTAAGGAGGGGTTTGGGTTCCTGGAGGACTGGGCCGACTTCTCAGTCGGTAACCGGTACTATAGAAGGGACAGACTGCACCTAAATGAGGAGGGTGCAGATCTGCTGGGAATGAAGATGGCCAAAAAGTTAGAGGGGTTTTTAAACTAGGCGATGGGGGGGAGGGTCCAGAGGCAGAGATAGCCAGCATGGAAGATATTCCAGAGGGTAGTATTGGGGCCATTAGTGGTAGGTTAACCAAAGCACAAAAACACAAGGTGAGTATAGTAGCAAGTCCTAGTTGCAATCTCGAAACACCCAATACGAGGACAATATGCGACCGGTCTAAACTATGTGGCATGTTCACCAATGCCAGGAGCATGGCAGATAAGATGGGTGAACTAGAGATACTGTTGTACGAGGAGGATTTGGATTTTGTGGGAATTTCAGAGACCTGGTTCAACAGCTCTCATGATTGGCTGGCAAACATTCAAGGGTATACCCTATACCGCAAGGATAGAGAGGGTAAAAAAGGGGGAGGGGTATGCCTATATATCAAGAACAATGTACAAGTGAATGTGAGAGATGACATCACTGAGGTAGCTAGAGAGGAGGTGGAATCCTTATGGGTAGAGCTCCAAAAGGATGACTCTAAGGGGAAAATAATACTGGGAGTATGCTATAGGCCCCCTAACCTGAGGGAGGAAGTGGAGACAGATCTCCTATCACAATTTGGATTAGCAGTAAGGATGGGAAGTGTTATCATAATGGGGGATTTTAATTATCCAGACATAGACTGGGCGGAGGGAACCGCGCATTCATTTAAGGCTTGCCAGTTCCTTAATGTCTTGCAGGACAATTTTATGGGTCAGATGGTAGACAAACCAACTAGAAATAAAACCTTACTGGATCTACTGATTACCAACAATACAGACCTGATCACAGATGTGGAAATACGGGGCACTTTAGGTAACAGCGATCACAGGTCAATTAGTTTCAGTATAAATCACACAATAGGAAACATAAAGGGAATACAAAGACACTGGATTTCAAAAGAGCCAACTTCCCTAAACTACAAACCTTGCTAAAAGGCATAAATTGGGATAAAATATTAGGAACAAAGAATACGGAGGAGAGATAGGTTTGCTTTTTGAGCATATTAAATAAGGGCATTAGCCAATGTATCCCATTGGGTAATAAATTTAAAAGAGCGAACAAAAGTCCTGGATGTCTTGACTCCAATGTAAAAATGCATATAAAAGCAAAGAAGAAGGCCTTCAAAAAATACAAGGTTGAGGGATCATCCTCAGCATTCAGCCTTTATAAAGAATGCAACAAGAAATGTAAGGGTGCAATTAGGACAGCTAAGATAGAACATGAAAGACACATAGCGGAGGAGAGCAAAAAAAATCCCAAGAAATTCTTTAAGTATGTAAACAGTAAAAAAGGGAGGACAGACCATATTGGCCCCATAAAGAATGAGGACGGACATCTGGTTACAAAGGATGGGGAGATGGCGAAGGTATTGAATTTATTCTTCTCCTCAGTTTTCACAAGTGAATCGGGGGGCTTCAGTAACCAAAACTGCAGTGTTTATCCTCATGACACAACACAGGAAGCACCTCCATGGTTAACAGAGGACAGAATTAAAATTAGACTTGAGAAACTTAACATTAATAAATCACCGGGACCAGATGGCTTGCATCCGAGGGTACTTAGGGAACTCAGTCAAGTGATTGCCAGACCATTGTTCCTAATTTTTACAGATAGTCTACTGACTGGAATGGTACCAGCTGATTGGAGAAAAGCCAATGTAGCACCAATATTTAAAAAGGGCCCAAAATACATCCCTGGGAATTACAGACCAGTTAGCCTAACATCAATAGTATATAAACTCTTGGAGGGGATGATAAGGGACTATATACAAGATTTTAGTAATAAGAATGCTATCATTAGCAGTAATCAGCATGGATTCATGAAGAATCGTTCTTGCCAAACCAATCTTTTAACCTTCTATGAGGAGGTGAGTTGCCATCTAGATAAAGGAAGGCCCGTAGACGTGGTGTATCTGGATTTTGCAAAAGCATTTGACACAGTTCCCCATAAACGTTTACTGTACAAAATAAGGTCCGTTCAGGGCCGTCTTTAACGCAGGGCAAAAGGGGCATCTGCCCTGGGCCCTGTCATTGCTGTGGGGCCCAAAGCAGCTGCCACTTAAGCCCTGCACTGCCCGCAGTTTTTGCAGAGTAGCGGGGGGAGCCGATCCCCCCTGCTCTTCCAAGCGGCTACATTCATTATACAGGAGAGCGGGACAGCTGCGGGCTTCATGTGTTTGAGCCCGCTCGTCCCGCTTCTCCCTCTGTCAGGAGCTGCGGACCCTAGTCAATGACAGTGCGAGAGCGGCGCTCTGTGTTCCTCCCGCCCCCACCCCCGCCTGGCAGACCTGTGTAGCACACAGCCGAGTGAAGTTTTCTGGCTGTGTGCTGGGTCTGATAGGCTGGGACTGTGTTCGTTGCACCGCCGTGTGACCAGGTAAGAAAGAACAAGGTGGAGAGAAGGGGAAGAGGATTCATTTGTGCAGACTGCAGAGAATTGCTGGTACAGAGGTGGACATGGGGGGGGGGTACAGAAGTGAGAAGACATGGGGGGTACAGAGGTGGACATGGGGGGGGTACAGAGGTGGACATGGGGGGTACAGAGGTGGACATGGGGGGGTACAGAGGTGGACATGGGGGGTACAGAGGTGGACATGGGGGGTACAGAAGTGAGAAGACATGGGGGGTACAGAGGTGGACATGGGGGGGTACAGAGGTGGACATGGGGGTACAGAGGTGGACATGGGGGGTACAGAGGTGTACATGGGGGGGTACAGAGGTGGACATGGGGGGTACAGAGGTGGACATGGGGGGGTACAGAGGTGGACATGGGGGGTACAGAGGTGGACATGGGGGGGTACAGAGGTGGACATGGGGGGGTACAGAGGTGGACATGGGGGGTACAGAGGTGGACATGGGGGGTACAGAGGTGGACATGGGGGGGTACAGAGGTGGACATGGGGGGTACAGAGGTGGACATGGGGGGGGTACAGAGGTGGACATGGGGGGGTACAGAGGTGGACATGGGGGGTACAGAGGTGGACATGGGGGGGTACAGAGATGGACATGGGGGTACAGAGGTGGACATGGGAGGTACAGAAGTGAGAAGACATAGTAGGTACAGAGGTGGACATTTGGGGTACAGAGGTGGACATGGGGGGTACAGAGGTGGGCATGGGGGGGTACAGAGATGGACATGGGGGTACAGAGGTGGACATTGGGGGTACAGAAGTGAGAAGACATAGTAGGTACAGAGGTGGACATGGGGGGGTACAGAGGTGGACATGGGGGGGGTACAGAGATGGACATGGGGGGTACAGAGGTGGACATGGGGGTACAGAGGTGGACATGGGGGGTACAGAGATGGACATGGGGGGTACAGAGATGGACATGGGGGTACGGAGGTGAACAGAGGCGGTGGGGGGGTACAGAGGTGAACATGGATGGGGGGTACTACAGAGGTGGATAGGGGGTACAAAGGTGGACATGGGGGGGGTACAGAGGTGGACGGAAAGATATAGAAGTGAACGTGGATGGGGGTACAGAGCTGAACACAGAGGTGGATGTGGGGTACAAAGGTGGACGGAAAGATATAGAGGTGGACATGGGGGGGTACAGAGGTGGATGGGGGATACAGAAGTGAGCTGTGGATGGGGGGGGCAGAGGTAGACAGGGGATACAGAAGTGAGCTGTGGATGAGGAAGCAGAGGTAAGCAAAGTGATGTGCAGAGGTGACCAATAGATAGTTACTTTGCGGGAGAGAGGAGGATATGCAAGTAATACCCCTTGTGCTGATTTTTTTCTGTGCCCTGTATGATACAAACACCTCAAAGTACACACCCCCAATCCCTGTGTGTCATCCTGGACTCCTATCTCCCCCCTTCCCCCATTATCTTGAACTCCCCCATCTCCCCCCCCCCCCAATTATCCTGGACTCCCATATCTCCCCCCCACCCATCATCCTGGACTTCTCTATCTCTTCCCCCCATCATTATTATTATTATACAGGATTTATATAGCGCCAACAGTTTGTGCAGTGCTTTACAACATGAGGGCAGACAGTACAAGTAGAATACAATGCAATACATAAGTTTACGTGTTTGTTTTGTTTTTTCGAATGTTGGGGTGGAGAGACAATTTGCATGGGGGGGGGCCCAAGAATTTTTTTTGCCCAGGGCCCAATCAATAGTAAAGACGGCCCTGGGTCCGTTGGCATGGACCATAGGGTGAGTACATGGATTGAAAACTGGCTACATGGGCGAGTTCAGAGGGTGGTGATAAATGAGGAGTACTCAAAATGGTCAGGGGTGGGTAGTGGGGTTCCCCAGGGTTCTGTGCTGGGACCAATCCTATTTAATTTGTTCATAAACAGCCTGGAGGATGGGATAAACAGTTCAATCTCTGTATTTGCAGACGATACTAAGCTAAGCAGGGCAATAACTTCTCCGCAGGATGTGGAAACCTTGCAAAAAGATCTGAACAAATTAATGGGGTTGGCAACTACATGGCAAATGAAGTTCAATGTAGAAAAATGTAAAATAATGCATTTGGGTGGCAAAAATATGAATGCAATCTATACACTGGGGGGAGAACCTCTGGGGGAATCTAGGATGGAAAAGGACCTGGGGGTCCTAGTAGATGATAGGCTCAGCAAAGGCATGCAATGCCAAGCTGCTGCTAACAAAGCAAACAGAATATTGGCATACATTAAAAAGGGGATCAACTCCAGAGATAAAACGATAATTCTCTCACACTACAAGACTCTGGTCTGGCTGCACCTGGAGCATGCTGTCCAGTTCTGGGCACCAGTCCTCAGGAAGGATGTACTGGAAATGGAGTGAGTACAAAGAAGGGCAACAAAGCTAATAAAGGGTCTGGAGGATCTTAGTTATGAGGAAAGGTTGCGAGCACTGAACTTATTCTCTCTGGAGAAGAGACGCTTGAGAGGGGATATGATTTCAATATACAAATAACGTACTGGTGACCCCACAATACAGATAAAACTTTTTCGCAAAAGAGAGTTTAACAAGACTCGCGGCCACTCATTAAAATTAGAAGAAAAGAGGTTTAAAATTAAACTACATAGAGGGTTCTTTACTGTAAGAGCGGCAAGGATGTGGAATTTCCTTCCACAGGCGGTGGTCTCAGCGGGGAGCATTGATAGCTTCAAGAAACTATTAGATAAGCACCTGAATGACCGCAACATACAGGGATATATGATGTAATACTGACACATAATCACACACATAGCTTGGACTTGATGGACTTGTGTCTTTTTTCAACCTCAACTACTATGAGTACTTTAAGCATTATTATAATCACTGCTCCCGAAAAAACGGCCGTTTTTAAAACTTTTTTTTGCATTGATACATGTCCCCTGGGGCAGGACCCAGGTCCCCAAACACTTTTTATGACAATACCATGCATATAAGCCTTTAAAATTAGCAAGTTTGATTTCTCCCATAGACTTTTAAAGGGTGTTCCGCGGCATTCGAATTTGCCACAAACAGCCCAAATTGTTTGCTGTTCAGCAAACTTGCGAACAGCCGATGTTCGAGTCGAACTCGAAGCTCATCCCTACTGTGGTGGTGAAATCACCTCTGACAGCGCTGGAGTCGCGGCTTTATGTATTGTGGGAGCAAACACTGTTGCTGTCAAGATAAATAAATCTGTGCTGCAACTGAATGGCGTACCTGCTAAGCAAATGATGGTTAACAATAAAACAAAGTAATATTACAGTATAACAGTAAGACTTACCATACCTGCAAAGCAAATACAAAAAAAACATAGTAAAAAATAAAACATTTAACACAACCTGTGCCTAAAATATATATATGCCGAAGCATGGGGGCATCCTCCCGCAAAAAATCGCTCCTCTGCCCACTGCTGCCCCCACGCTTCGGCATATATGCTGAAGTATGTAACTGTGGTGGTGAAATCACCTCCGACAGCGCTGGAGTCACGGCTTTATGTATCGTGGGAGCAAACGCTGTTGCTGTCAAGATAAATAAATCCACGCTGCAACTGAATGGCGTACCTGCTAAGCAAATGATGGTTAACAATAAAACAAAATAACACTACAGTATAACAGTAAGACTTACCATACCTGCAAAGCAATACAAAAAAAACATAGTAAAAAATAAAACATTTAACGCAACCTGTGCCTAAAATATATATATGCCGAAGCATGGGTGCATCCTCCCGCAAAAGGTAGGAGCAAATCGCTCCTCCGCCCACTGCTGCCTCCACGCTTCGGCATATATGCTGAAGTATGTAAGTGTGGTGGTGAAATCACCTCCGACAGCGCTGGAGTCACGGCTTTATGTATCGTGGGAGCAAACGCTGTTGCTGTCAAGATAAATAAATCCGCGCTGCAGCTGAATGGTGTACCTGAAAACAAAAAAATAAAACAATAAAACACAGTAACCTATAAAAAAATTACATACCTGAAAAGCAAACATTATAAAACATAACAACAATAAAACATTGCAGAATAGAATAGAATAAAAAAGAGCAGAACAATAGAGAGAGAATAGAGAGAGAGAGAACAATAAAACGATAACTATTTTTGGTTTTTTTATTTTATATTTTTTTGTGTATTTTTTTTTTTTTTACTTTTTTTTTTTACATTTTTTTTATAACTGTAACTTTTATAACTGTAACCGGTTCCAGGTTTGGGTCTCTCAAAATGCGATGGCATCTTGGGAGACCCTGTGAAAGTGTGTCCTAGTCTGTGCAATGCTGTACCCTACGCTAAAACTCAACTAGTGTATGGTAGCTCTCAAAACATTCACTAATGCATAGACCAGGATTGTCAGGACAGGAGGGACAATAATACCTGGTGTCACGCCTATATCCGCGCTTTCTGCAGACACAACATTTTCTTTGGGGGGCTCGTTGGGTAGGGGTACTCGGGAGGACATAGGGAAAATGCCTCTCATGCAGCCGGCTTACTGCATTTGGTTGGGGAAGGTGAGGTGGAGCACCGTCTGGAAACAGAAGGTTCTGACGATCTCTTCCTGGAATTTAAGGAAGGATCCAGTCTGTCCTGAAGCTCTGTATAGCACATGAGCATTCAGCAAAGCCAATTGAAATAAGTATACAGACTTTTTTGTACCAGCGTCTGGCCTTACGGGCAACTAGGTACGGCGCCAACAACTGGTCGTTGAGGTCCATCCCTCCCATATTTTGGTTATATTCGTGGACACAGAGGAGTTTCTCCACAACACCAGTGGCCGTAGTAATTTGGACCGTGCATGAAGGGAGGTAAGAACGAAAACATTCTTATTGTCCCTCCACTTCATAGCGAGCAAATTATTACACCGCAAGCAGGCTCTCTCCCCCAGCCTAAGACGGGAATCTACAAGCTGCTGGGGAAAGCCCCGGCGATTAGGTCGCACGGTGCCACATGCTCCAATTTGATGATCAAAAAGGTGACTAAAAAGTGGCACGCTTGTGTAATAATTGTCCACATATAAATGGTACCCTTTCCGAATAAGGGTGACACCATGTCCCACACAATCTTGCCAGCGCTTCCTATGTAGTCAGGGCAGTTTGTCGGCTCTAGGTGACTATCTTTGCCCTCGTAAACCATAAAACTCCATGTATAGCCTGTGGCCCTGTCACAGAGCTTATACATCTTGACCCCGTATCTGGCACGCTTGCTGGGAAGGTACTGTTTGAATGACAAGCGGCCAGAAAATGTAATCAGGGACTCATCAACGCAGACAACTTGATGGGGAGTAAACAGGTCTGCAAAACGTTGGTTGAAGTGGTTTACGAGGGGCCGAATTTTGTAGAGCAGATCGTATTCAGGGTCTCCACGAGGACGACAGAGTTCATTGTTGTTGAAGTGCATGAACCGCAAGATCTGCTCGTATGGTCCCTGGTCATGGAGGCAAAGAACAAGGGAATATGGTGAATTGGGTCAGTGGACCAATATGACCGCAACTCACTCTTTTTAGTTATGCCCATGTTGAGGGAAAGGCCCAGAAAGATCTTAAATTTAGATACCGTAATTGGTCTCCAATCTCTGGAAAGGGAGGACTGGGAAAATTGCTTTGGTCCACAATAGATCTATAGAGATCTTCAGTGAAAAACAGTGAATAAACATCAAGTGGCGTAAAATCAACTGTTTCCACCTGAATTCTGGGTTGGCCAGTGAATGAGGGAAGTACGGGTGCTGCAGCAGTGGTGGGCTCCCAACTAGGATTGGCGAATGCAGCAGGAAGGGCACTATGGGCACGACGGGCCTGTATTCATCTTCTTGGTGGCAACGGGACACTACTTGTGCTTGCCATCTCGCCAGCTTGAACTGCACTTATGGGACTCGCCACGTCACCACGTGATACTGCAGTGCTGGATGTACGACCAGGGTGTACTAGGCCGCTGGTGCTTGCCAGTTCACCAGAAGGAATAGCGACGCTAGTACTGCTCTGCTCCATATGAGAGCCCTGCGGTTCTTGCACATCAAGGACAGAAGAAGAAGTTTGGGGTCTGGTACGCCTGACCTTGGCAGGGACCACAACTCCGTCATCAGAGCTATCTGTCATGGAGCTGCTGTCATCTACAGGATCGTATTCTGAGCCTGAATCTAACAGATGAGTGACTTCCTCTTCACTATCTGTCATGCTCAGAAACGTGTAGGCTTCTTCACTAGTGTACCTTCGATTTGCCATTTTGGGCTCTAAATTTAGGGGTACACTAGTGAGACTCACAGGCAAAAAAGCTCCTGACTGTCAGCGACTGTATCAAAACGCTACCAAAAAACTGTTAGCGATCGCAGGGATCAGTCCTGACTCTGTGAACGCTGCAGTTATGTGTGCTTAGTGTTTTGTAAGTGTCAGTGATCGATCTATACTGCACTTGGGTGGGCTGGGCTGGGCCGAGGGGCAAAACGCAGGTGCTAGCAGGTATCTGGGCTGATCCCGCTAACACTGCGTTTTTGGGGACCCTAAACTTCTGGGGACACTAGTATAGATCTGATCGGATCAGATATTGATTCGTTCAGATACTATACCACTAAGGGAGGTGTATGCTGCGTGCGTGAGTGTTAGCGGTACTGGCACTAACCTAACGCTGCCTGGGGCGACGCAGACCTTATCTGACCCTAAAACTTAACTTATATCACCGCTGGGTGATTAGGGGGTTAAACCTTTATAAGGTAATAAACGGCGGGTGCCCTGAAACTATAATAAACTATAAAAAACAAACTAACCAGCATCACCCGTAACAGTTATACGGTGATCACTGGTGAAAGGGTTAACTAGGGGGCAATCAGGGGGTTAAAACCTTTATTAGGTAGTATATGGGGGTCCCTGTCGCTATAAAACACTGACGGCGAACCTATATACTTACCTCCCTAACTAGCGTCACCTGTGTCACTAATACAGCGATCAGAAAAACAATCGCTTAGTGACACTGGCAACGGGGGGTGATCACGGGGTTAAAACTTTCTTAGGGGGGATTAGGGGGGTACCCTAGACCTAAAGGGGGCTAACCCTAACTGCCTTAACACTTATAACTGTCACAAATGACGCCAATGCAATAATCAGAAAAAAAAAACTGCTTTTGGTGTCACTGTGACAGGGGGTACAGGGGGGTGATCGGGGGGTGACTGGGGGTGATGGGGGGGTGAAAAGTGTGCCTGCGTGTTCTACTGGAAGTGTAGTGTTGTGCAAACTTACTTTGTTGTCTTCTCTCCTCGGCGCCGGAACGAAAAGACCGGCTCGAGGAGAGATGACAACACTTCCTCCGCTTCTGTTTACATTACAGAAGCCGAGGTAGCATTTCATTCGCCAGGGGTGATCGCGAGGGGGGAGCCACGAATAAGTAGCCTCCTCCTCACCTTTGATCGCCCCTGACGAGAATCCAACCGCTGCAGGCACCGGGGGGGTCCGATCGGACCCCCCCGACCGCGGGCAGGCAAGGACGTACAAGTAAGTCCTTATGCCTGCCCGTGCCATTCTGCCGACGTACATCGTCGTGCGGCGGTCGGCAACTGGTTAAAAAAAAAACTATGCGTAAATATCGTGTGACATAAAAAAGTGCAATGATTTCCATTTTATTCACTTGGATCTCTGCTAAAAAATGTTTTATAATGTTTGGGGTTTATAAGTAATTTTCTAGCAAAAAATACTGATTTCAAATGGAAAGCAAAAAGTGCCAGAAAAAGCCTGGTTTTCAACAAAGTGGTAGCATTTGCTCCCCCTTCAAAAAGGAAGCCTGCGCTCCAGATCTTGTGGTCGATCCTGAGTCCTTCAGCAGGATTCATGGCTCTTCATATAAGGTTATGGGGAAAAAAATTCCTTATGACTAGATGCTGTACATATTAGCAGAACTGTGTATGCAATGCACAAGAGTGTGAATAAATAAAGCTGCAAGCATGAAGTGAAAAAAAACACTTGAATGTGTATTAAAAAAAAGGAATGCCGTGCTATCAACAATCATTTATCTGTGAGTAATAACCACTGTCTGTGAACTGATGTTGTATGTGTTTTCAGCAATCACCAAATAATCAGAAAAAAAAATGAAAAAACTATCAATGAATCATAAACAAAGAAACAGTAAAAGTCCATATAATTGTGAATGTGGTAGTCCCATACAACCTATGACATAAATTACACCTAGGTAAATGTTGCAAAAATGTGCAAGTAGAAAACACCACAGTGAATCCCTTTAGGGCAAACTCTCACCTCACTGTATTGACCCCCAGGACAAAGGTCAATATTCACTCCAACAATGTCTTTCCTTAATAATGAGCAAGGGCTCTTGGAAAATCTCAGCAGCTCAGGTGGGTAGATGGATGGATGACTTAGTGTGTATTTACATGTTAAAAGACAACACAATCCTATATAGTGCTCACTGTTGTTTTATATAAGAAAGAGCATACAAATAGAAAGTCACTCACATATATTAAGACCAGACATTAGGTAATACAGCTTTAAAACATTCCTATCTGCAACCGGTTGATATAAATTTGTACTGTTAATTTTTTTGCACAAGCCTTGGAGAGAACAACTCTCCCCATGAAGTCAAAGCAATAGTGAAGCTCAAAGGTCTAACAGCATGCAAAATCCGGTTCTACAATTATGGTAAGTACCAGTTAAAGTTAGAGAAGTATAAAAACACACAGTCACAAAAAACATTCAAAAAATGAGTGAGGGGTGGGTTACATAGTGAAGATGGTGTTATCAAAGGGGAAAGGGGGGTTGATGGATAGAGTAAAAAAGGTAAGAATAATAATAATAAAAAAAGACTTTATAGTGATTTTGAAAAGAGAGATAGATTTTGGGGCCATTGTGTTGTGTTTCACATTGAGTTATTCTAAATGCAAAGGTTTTCCTTTCATGCATAATTTTAACAAACTATTTTAGGAAGCAAAGCATTTATGTTCTCTTCAGAGTGGTCTACTTGTAACAAATGTCTCACAGGAGCAATAGTTATCCTCTTTGTGCCCGGCTATTGTATAACTTTGAATAGGCCTTCCTTTTTGTCATTTCTGTCCTTTTTTTAAATACCTTGTCTGTATTTGTTATATGCATGAGGTACTCCACATTTACTGGAAGTGTATGAAGTTGTATGAACAAGGTAAAATTAAATGTTCCCATTGCATGTGTGACAGTTTTTGATGGATTAATGTCACTGCACCATTTGTAGCATTTATTGTGTGCAGGCTTCGTTTCCTTGTCAGAGTCTCTGTAGTCAGAATACATTTTTCTTGATTAGTTTATGTCTGGGGTTCGGTGGTTCATTGAAGGCCAGAACTGGGTGAAGTAGAAGGTTTCTTTCAAAATTTCATCCTTTGTTATGGTGGCTTGCTGCTCCTTTATTATCTTTTGGAGCTGAGATGTATGCAGTTGCTAGCAGTATACAGCTATTTCTCTTTTCTCTTTGTATTATAGGAGACTTTCCCTTTGGGCTTTCCGTGCTGTGTTTGTGCCTGCAATAATGTTTCTATTGCTGTAACCTTTATCTTGGAAGGATTCTGCCAGCACTTGGAGCTGGCTCATTCTGTTTTCCGGGTTACAGCATACATGGTGGTATCTTGTGGCTTGATTGTGTATTATGGCTTGTTTGGTGTATTGGGGGGCAAAACATATTATATAAAATTCAGCATTAGAAGGCATATGGAAGGCAATCAAAGAACTGTAACTCATTATAACAAAGGAAGAAACTCAAACAAATCTTTCAAAAACCTATGATTCAGGCTTTTAGATCACCTAACCTTAGACAGCGATCCATCAGCAGGAAATTCCATTGTGACTACAGGCTGCAGAAAAAGGGAACTAAGCTTTGCAAATATGATTGCTGCAAATGATGTAATCAAAATAAGGTAAATGTCGCATCACACACTTTTAAATTGTGTGTTTGTATGGCTGCATTTCCTGTAATGTGCTTTAGCTTATATACTGTAACAATGTAACCAGGCAAGTTATACTAGAGAAACATGACAGGAATGACAAAAAAGATACACAATATAAATACAATATAAACACAGATTTAAGGCTAAGTTCACTTTTATTTTTCTAAATTCCAGCTCCCCCGATATAGCATTAATGTAGTTATTTTTGCAAAAATAAAACAGCTTTCCATTAGTTCCACACAGGTTTGCCTCACTCTCTTCATAGCTGTTTAAACACACTGCTCAATTACTTCTGCCTTACTTCCTGGTCAGACTTTAGGTCATGACACAGGAAGGAGTTGACCAAAGTCTGACCAGGAAGTAAGGCAGAAGTAATCGAGCAGTGCGTTTAAACAGCTATGAAGAGAGTGAGGTAAGTCTGTGTAGAATTAATATAAAGCTGTTTTATTTTTGCAAAAAAAAAACCCGCTGAACAAAGGTGAACTTAGCGTTTAAAGCCTAAGGCCTCATGCACACTGCTGCTCCTAAACTCACGTGTAGCACCCTCTACCTTAGGTAGGTGCTAGAGTTAGATTTTTGGCTAGTGCAGGTAAATTTAGGCAGGCCTAGCTTTCAGCTAGGCCTGTTTGTTTTGATCTGTGGGGCTGGGAGGGGTTTATAGTAGGCTGGTAACTCACAGGCAGTGTAACTGCTTGGTTACCTCCCTCTGGCTCTCAGAAGATTCTTTAAGCAGAGGGGGGGAAGAGAGGTGGAGCTGTCTGGGGTAGGGTAAGGAGCCCTGACCAATCCCCAACTAGGGTTGTCAGGGGGCAGGCCTCCTTAAATACCTTGGGTCAGCCCAGCTAGTGAGTATTATTTCAGGTGGAAGAACTGAGAGATGGAGTGTTAGGCTGTGACCTAGGGCCAGGGCTTGGAGCTGTGAGGGAACTCCACACACCCCAAGGGGTGTCCTGAACAGGAGCAGGAGAGAACAGCAGGGAACACTTCCGGGCAAGTCTTCAGGAGGGATCCACCAGGTGTCGGTGAGTGACAGGAACAGTCGGGAGAGCTGGAAGAGGCATGCCAGAGCGGGCTGGAAGTCTGAGATTTATGTAGAGCCAGCGGGAGAGACTGTGATGTTACTGGCATTACAGTCAGGCTGCTGCAGCCAGGAGGGCTGGCAGAGCCTGCACAGGACTGACTGGGATCAGTAGTCCCCCTCAGTACAGCTAGCACTAAAGACTTTTTTTCTATTGCTATGTTGCTACACCAAAGGAGCCCGTGGTCCCTGCCAGAAAATGGCAAATCCTTCAAGTTGGGCTCAATTCAGAGTTGAGCCTAACCATGTGCTAGCTGTGCCAGGAACCAAGTATTGCACAGGAGAGAAAGTGACAGTCTACAAAGAAGCGTTGTGCTGGAGGAGTTTGGAACTTTAGAGAATGTGAATAGAGGTTCCAATCAATCATTTCATTGTTTAATACTGTTGATTCTGGGCATCCCATAATCCCTTTACCCCATCCAAGTTTAATCCCTCAATAAAACAACAAAAACAAAGTTGATGGACTGTTCATTGTCTGGAGAGTAACTGGAAGTGAATGCCAGGCTGGGCAGGGTGACAGGTGGAACTACTACACCCAGTGGTTCCACGGCGGTACCGCTTTATTTGGAGGCCCCACGAGATCACCTAGTCACGGGAAACCTGCTAGTTGTTGCCCTAGCAACAGAGGCCGGGGGAACTGTTTTGCCATCATTGAGGAATAAACCCAGGGCAAAGACTTGTGTGCTCTGCCTATTGTTCAGTGCTTTAACAAGTGCCATTGTTCATAGCAACCAACAAGGACTGTCAGTAGTTACTGTTCCTGCTACCAAGTTACCCCAACCAGTGCTGGGACAGACACTTGTACCAATCCTGCAACTCAGGAACTGTTCACTATGTGCTGTTTCCCATGGCAACCAGGCTGGGTGGCCACGACTGTGGATTACAAATATGTCCAGCGCTCTGCTAATGCTGGACATCATGACCTTTGCTCCAAACTCCTGCTTAAAGACAGTAAAGTATGCCTGAGAGTGTCTACTGTTGCCCAGGGTGATCGGAAGCAGCCTGTGGGTGCCTGCGGGCAGGATTGTGTTATATTAGCTCTCTACAGGGAGGCCACTCAAACAACTGGGACCCATTCAGCAGGAGCAGCAGTATTACAGTGTGGGCCTGCTATCAGAACTCTGTACACTTAAACCATGGAAGAACCAGGAGGCCGGAGAGGGCCAAAGTTCACCCCCTAAAGGCGGAGAGAAGTTGCGGCCTGGTAACCCCTCTGTGAACACTGAGGACATATGTGAAGGAAAGACTGCTGTGACCTGTGGCCTGGCCGGGGTCCTGGCAACCATAACTACTACAGTACGGGAGCCAGAGGCTTCCCCTGAAGAGCCGACCAGCAGTAAGCCCCTTGTCCTTGTAGTCCGGAAGGAGCCATTCGCAAGTTTATGTGAGCTGGGTAAGAGGGTGAGGGCCGAGTCATTGATTTGGGTTCCCCCAGAGTGCAGGCTGAGTTTGGGTCCCTAGAGAGGTTGGCGGAGTGGTCATACCCTGAGGAAGACACTGAAGAGGAGTGGGAAACTGGGGAGTCTCACAGCCCTGACCGTGGGAATGAACCAGAGCCAGCAGTGGAGCCTAAACAACCAGCAGGGACCCCTGTCTGCAGCAGCAATCTCTTTGTGAACAGACCCTCCACCACCCAGACCAGAGCGCCCGCCTACAGGCAGTGGGTTGTGAGATCCCAGGATGCCTGTGTTCTGTCAGGGAGAGGGAGGCCTATGGAATTGCCCCAGTTCCCACACAACCAACTGGAAATACAGCGAAGGGTTGCTCTGGAGTGGGGTCTGTACTATCCATATAGTACAAAACATATTACAGCACACACATTCAAGAATGACCCACTAATTCGGGGTACTTCACTTGGGTGAAGTTGTTCCTGCTCTACCTCTTTGGAGCCTGTTTATTCAGAGAGGGGCCCCTTCCATCAGGAATTCTAAAGAGGACTGTTCACCTATTGTACATATGTTTTTTTTTTTTATTGTTCTGTTGTTTGGTTATAACCCCCTTCTGACAGAACAAGACAAGGAAAATGTGTGTGCTTTGTTGCTTAATATTCTCTGCTGATAGGATGATTACCCCCCTTTCAGCTGAGGTCGTGTACAGTGTAGAGTTAGGTGTAAGTGTAGGATGTGTTTTTTTGTGTCTTCTTTTAGGATCCTCATAGGGATGGGACGGCTGTCCATCTCCATCTTCCTGGAAAGACAAGAATTTCTTCGAGCAGGGTATCTTTTCCGAGGAAGAGATGCTCTTGCTCAAAATGTGTATGTTGTTAGCTGCAGGGATCTGTAGTTAGGAGTGCTTTATTTCATTCTGTACAGATGTAAATACTCATCAAAAATGTATACAGCTATTTTTGTACAAACTTTATTTGTACAGTTCCTCATCCAAGATGTTTCCCTTTCCCCCTTTCAACTTAATTTATGGGATGCCCTTGCTTTTTTGCATTTTTTTTTCAAAATTTCTCAGCTAAGGGACCATCTGATTTCTGGTGGGGGTGAGTGTAGCACCCTCTACCTTAGGTAGGTGCTAGAGTTAGATTTTTGGCCAGTGCATGTAAATTTAGGCAGACATAGCTTTCAGCTAGGCCTGTTTGTTTTGATCTGTGGGTCTGAGGGTGGTTTAGAGTAGGCTGGTGACTCACAGGCAGTGTCACTTCTTGGTTACCTCCCCCTGGCTCTCAGAAGATTCTGGAAGCAGAGGAGGGGAAGAGAGGTGGAACTGTCTGGGGTGTGGTAAGGAGCCCTGACCAATCCCCAACTAGGATTGGCAGTGGCAGGCCTCCTTAAATACCTTGGGTCAGCCCAGCTAGGGAGGAGTTGTTCGGATGAAAGAATTGAGAGATGGAGTGTTATGCTGTCAGGGCCTTGGAAGAAGCCCCCCAGTCTGGGGGGGTGACCTTGGGCCAGGGCTTGGAGCTGTGAGAGACCCCACACAACCCAAGGGGTGTCCTGAACAGGAGCAGGAGAGAACAGCTGGGAACACTTATGGGCAACTCTTTAGGAGGGATCCACTAGGTGTTGGTGAGTGACAGGCACAGGCAGGAGAGAGGTTCAAATTAATCATTTAATTGTTTAATATTATTGATTCTGGGCATCCCATAATCCCTTTACCCCATCCAAGTTTAATCCCTGATAAAACAACAAACGCAAAGCTGATGGACTGTTCATTGTCTGGAGAGTTACTGGAAGTGAATGCCAGGCTGGGCAGGGTGAGAGGTGCAACTACTACACTCAGCGGCCCCAAGGGGGTACCGCTACACACGTTTAAGAGATTTTGGCTTTTTTTTTTTCAAACATTTTTATTGGCAGATAGAAAATATAAAGGAACAGACAGTATATGTTTTACAAACATGTGAACTTGATAGATAACATTGTTAAAGGGTAATGATGTTATATAGACTAGAATTTGGCATTGTAAAGTAGGTCCCAATAGAAAAACTATAACCGTTTATCCCTATCTTTATGTCTGTTATGAACTGCATTGCAAGGGAGCAATTGAGGTTGTGAAAGAATGTAAATAAGATTATTTGGCTTATTTACAGGGTGCATAAATCGAATCAAGATGCATGTGTCCAGCACATGCATTGTAGTAAAGGTGGGTATTAAGGGAGGGAGCTAGTGGTCATAGTAAGTGAGAAGGGTGTGGGAAGGGAATGGAAGAGGAGGAGGGAAAATCAAGAGTTAGGCCGTGTACACACGAGCGGACTTTTCTGCAACAAAAGTCCGACGGCCATTCCGGCGGACTTTCGTCAGATTTTTGACGGACTTCCGACGGACTTTTGAACGAACGGACTTGCCTACACACGATCACACCAAACTCCGATGGATTAGTACGTGATGACGTACGACCGGACTAAAATAAGGAAGTTGATAGCCGGTAGCCAATAGCTGCCCTAGCGTGGGTTTTCGTCCGTCGGACTAGCATACAGACGAGCGGATTTTTCGATCAGCCTCAAGTCCATCGGAAAGATTTGAAGCATGTTTCAAATCAAAAGTCCGTCAGATTTTCGACTGGAAAAAGTCCACTGAAGGTCCGATGAAGCTCACACACGATCAGATTGACTCTGTCTGTCGGACCAGTCCGGTCGAAAAGTCCACTCATGTGTACGCTGCATAAGAGGATAAAAAACAAAACAAAGAAAAAACACATTTAATTTGGTTTATATGATGAAGATTACAAGTTCCAACCATCTAAATTTGGTCTGTTGGTTGGGGATTTTGGCATTTTTTTTATCTCAACTCAATATAAGCCTATGAGCCCATGCACTCACAGGCTTTTACCAGAGTTTAGGAGCAGTAGAGTTTAGAGACAGTCAACATTTCTCTCATCAAAACAGAAGAATCACGTTCTGGAGAGGAGCCTTTGAGCATAAAAAATGCCAAACTTGCCTAAACGCATCTAAACATACCTAAACGCTAAGACTCCATGCACACTGGCTTAAAAATCGCTGTTTACACAGGAGTTTTGTGTTTTACCTGTGGAAACAGCTCAATGTTATTCTTAGGGGTTGATTTACTAAAGACAAATACACTGTGCACTTTGCAAAGTTCAGTTGCACTCTGCAAGAGCAGTTGCTCCAGAGATGAAAAGCTCTGCTGACTTCTATCATCCAATCATGTGCAAGCAAAAATGCAATTTTTTTTATTTTCCTTGCACGTAAATGGGTACTCTTTGCAAAGTAAAGCTTTAACTCATTTACTAAGCTCTGGAGCAACTGCACTTGCACTGCAAAGTGCACAGTCTACTGGCCTTTAGTAAATCAACCCTTATGTGTCCATTCACATTAGGACGATTACAGGCATATTTTGAGTTCAACATTTAAAGGCGGGAAAAAACCCTTCTGGTTTCTGTTTGAAGCTTTTTGGCAGAAAAAGTGCTAAACTCTCCTAAACTCGTCTAAACTATGTACAAAAATGCTCTACATGAGCATTTTTTTCTGCCAAGGAAACAGGCATTTTTTTGTTTAAGCCCACTGTGCCTTATGGAGCCTTATGCCGCATACACACGGTCGGAATTTACAACAAATGTTAAATGGGAGTTATTATCTTGTATTTTTTAACCTCAATGAGGTTGGTGTTGGTGTCCCTTGTTAATTTGACATTGTAAATGTACCTGCCTACTCACAAACAAAATGTCCTTTTTGAAGTAAAACACATAGGCAAGTATTTTTGAAAAATAAATAGCCATTTTTAATGGGTCATAACAAAATAAAGAGGAAGGCAACGCTGGAGAAACTGGTGAAATTTGCGAAGCCTTTGTACCCCAGGGCAGACATCAATTATTTTACAGTAAAAATTGGTCGGCTGAGGAGTCCTTATAATAGTGAGCACAATCCGGTCTAGGACTACAAGAGATCAGGAACAGCAGCAGATGACATATCTGTCCCCAGGCTGTGGTCTTACCACAGCCTGCGTCTTTTGTCAGACCAGACTGAACCCAGGCCATCACTTTCTTGTCTTCCTTCCACGCTTCCTTCCACGTTTGCTTCCAGGCTGTGGCACTGGTGTTGTAGTTGTGGCAGGGGGTGGAGGAGGAGGAGGAGGACCATGGTTGAACTCACAAACGTGGCTTTGGCTTGTGTGTTCGCCCCCTCAACCCTTTATTTAGAACTTGTAACATAACTTCCTCACATAAGAGGCGTTGGCTCTCCTCCATTTCCTGCATTTTGCAGGCTGCAATGTAGGCATAGTCTTCTTGATTATTGGGGGGGTTCTGAGGGCCACAGTAGCCTTCCAAAATAGGCCAAGTGCTGCCTCCTCCAGGTTATTCCTCTTCCTGGGACTTTTTTTTGGAAGGCGGAGGGTAGGGACCTGGGATTCAGGCAGGCTACTGGGCTCGGCCACCTCCTGGCTGCCACTTACCCCCACCACTTCCTGGCTGCCACTTTCCTTAGCCTCCTCCTGGCTGAGACTTTCCTGTGTATGAAAAAGGGACATAGTTTTTGTTTTTAGTTCATTAATCACACACAATTTTCAGCTCATGACTGTTACAAATTGAATGTTAATAAATAGAAAAGATTATCATTCTGACCCCCGCATTTTTCATTCTTGTCCCAATCATTTGTGGCCACTACTGTCTATTGATATGTAAAACACTTTGTAAAATCAGAAATTACTGATCAATAATAACATCTAGTTAACATCATTAATTATTTGACTAGAAATATGTTGAACAATACTATACCTGGCTCCTCCACTTCTTCCTGGCTGGAAGGCTCAGGTTGGACGTTGGAAGCCTCAGCTGAGGTGGAAGGAAGCCTTGAAGGAAGACTGGAGAGTGCTGGCCTGGGTTCAGTCTGGCCTGCCAGAAAATGCAGTCTGTCATAATACCACAGCCTGGGTACATAAATGTCATCTGCTGCAGTTCCTGATCTCTGGGAATCCTGGACCTTCTTGCCCTCTCTATTATAAGTGCTCTTCATGCCACCAATAGGGGATGTCTGCCGTGGGGATCACCGGCTTCACAAATTCCAGCAATTTATCCAGCGCTGCCTTCCTCTTTGTTTTATTGTTATAAAAAGGGTGGTTTACCTGCCACAGACAAGGCAGCTCCCTGTACATATCAATGAATATGGGGATAAAGTCCTCATCATTGAATAGATCCATTTTCTCTGCAAGACACAACACAAGACAAACCCTAATGTCAGGCTAAACTCTCCTAATTTTGTCCCAATATAGGCCTCAATCTATAAGCAGTATAGGCCACTGATGCACCAAGTTAAAATTGTACCTTCGTTCTAACGATCGGCGCTTCCGATACTCCTTCCTCTGCTCACAGATCGTACGTACGACGCACGCGTGTTACGCTTTATATACACTGCACATGCGTGAAACTCCACCTGCCCCTGACATTCTTTCTAGTCTATTCCCCACCCCTTCTCTTTCTGCACAGTGGGAGAGCACATGGCGGAGAAAGAGCAAGTGCATGCAGAGGAGAGCAGCAACGTCAAAAGCCTGGAGCCACAAACGTCCTGATCCCGGAGGAGATTTAAGGCCTCAAATATGTCCTTTGTCGAGATGGTGGAGATGGTGGACATCTTGAAGAGGGCAGACTATGATAAGAAGCATGGACCTTACCCAAACCCAAATGTGAGAAAGGCCAAGATCATGGCTAAAGTTGTGAAAAGTCTGCAGAAGAATTTTGGAGCACAGTGATCCAAGGATCAACAGAGGAAACAATGATCAGACCTGAAATTGAGGGAGCAGGATCAGTACAGAAAGATCAGAAAACTACTTCTAAAAAGTAAGTATTTGTCCTGTGTTTCTTTTATTATTATTACATTCATGCTGCTCCATGTGTTTTTCTTTACTGTTGTACAGTTTAAAACGGCAACTTTAAGGTTCATGGGCACAATAATTATTCGTAGTAAACATCGTTCATTCGCCCACTAATACAATGTTTTTGTCAGATCCAGGTTAACTACATTTTGTTCAGGCCTATTTGTATTAAAAGAACTTTAGTACATTGTTGTCTAGATGGGTTTGTAACTAGAATGAAAATGTAAACTTGATTCAGTGTAAGGAGAGGACACTCAGCAGCTGTTTACACATCTGGATGCAGGAGCACTAGTGTGGGACACCAGAACAAGCTTTTTAGGGTGTCCCACTCAGGTGAACCAGTGGATACTAGGGATGTCTCCATGTGTGAAAATTGTACAAAAAAAGTAAGTTTTCCAGCTTTAGAAAGGGAAAAAAAATGTCTTCAGCTTGGAACTCTGCCCAAAAAGACAATTGTATGACACTTCCAAGCAATGTTTCAGATTCCTATTTCTGACCTAAAATATCTGTGTGTTAAGTATACCTTTTTTTATTCACATAGGGGAGAAAAGACTCAGGACATCAGAGGACACCAGGGACCCCCCACCTCCTAAAGAAGGGGAAATACCAACACCACAACCAGAGGATGTGGAGGAAGGAGAGGTTTATGAAGTGGGCGAAATAGTGACCACAACAGGTGATCGTCTGAGACCACAGCTTCAAGTAATAGATGTATGCCTGCATATTTATAATACATGGTGTGTTTTTTTATTTTAGGTGATGTGGATGTTGTGAAAGAAGAAACTCATTTCACAAGTGCACACGTCCTCATCAGGGAGATCATGGTGTGCAATCGGCATTTACAATAGATCAAGGAAGACATCAATGATGTTGAAAAAAGACTCAAAAACATCATTGATGTTTTAGGTAGAATCTAAAACACACCTACATTCTTCCATTTGTTGATATTTTTAAAATTTTTGAATCTTTTTTGAAGTATATTGAAAGCCAAATTTTGAAGATGCACACAGTGTGTCAACGTGCTATCTGCCATCACGGGATATCAATGTACGCGTTTTGTGGGTGCAACTCCTTCCTCGCAACTCAGGTAGCTGAGAAGAAGGGGTTGCACCCCCGAAACACGTCCATTGATCCCCCATGATTGGAGCTAGCACATGTTGACATTAGGCATGGGATCAGGAGGGAAATCCCCATTTTGACTCTCAATTTGTGTGCATCTTCAAAATTTGGCTTTCACAGGGGTGACATCACCCCATCTGATGAAGGCTATATCAACACAGTTTGGACATACTAATGTCTGATATTGTCTTAAAATTATCAAAGTTGAACTTTGTAAGTTCCTGAGTTGTGTATTGTTTTATGGTTTTAAACATGCCTGTTTAACACAAAAGCGCTATTTGTACTGTCAAAACCAAAAAGTTATTACAAAAAATATGTTGATTTGTTCAAAAAACCTTTTCTAACGCACATGTGAATGTTCACAGAGTAAAAAGTTTTCTACTCAACAATTTCTGGCTTCTTATTTCAATGCTCAATATCAGTTTTTGGACTAAGTTGGTGTTTACAATGATAATGGGGGTTATTTACTAAAGGCAAATACACTTTGCTCTACAAGTGCACTTTCAGTGCAGTTTCAAGTGCAGTTTCAAGTGCACTTTTGCAGTGCACTTGGAGTGCAAAGTGGATTTTCCTTTAGTAAATAACTCCCACAGTGCTTTATAATTTGCAACAATCAGGCCATTTCCGTGACTCCCAAAAAAAATTAATTCATGGTGCTGAAAATGATGAATATTTTTATCAGTAATGCATTACATACATTAACAATAAAAACAAGGTCTGTGTGTGTGTAGCAGACCCACAACATAATAGTTCACTGAAGAAGAGATTGTCACCTCATGTATCAAATAAATTACATTTGCACTATTGAAGAAAATGGCTAAAAAGAAAAGCCCATTGGATAACCTAGGAGACAGCTAAAAGAAACACAAGCAGTAAATCAAAGGAAATCCTATTTCAGTTTAACTAAAATATTTATTTTTAAAATGTTTCTTAAACATTTTCTGGCATATTAATGGCCCCCCTACCCGCAAAGTACTCAACATACTTCTGTCTTACTTCGTGGGCACTTGGGGGGGCAAGCCAGGATGGCCAGCTTCAAGTGCCATCAGGGTTTCTTCTTGAAGTTCGCCCTCAGACCCAACTGAGGGCACAGAGTTCATTGAATTTCTCCTTAAATAGTTGTGGAGAATGCAGCATGCAAGGATTATATGGTTACGTTTATATTCCACCATGTTGATTGACGTAAGGAATAGGCGGAACTGGCTGGCCATTATCCCAAAAGCATTCTCCACCACTCTTCTGGCTCTGGCCAGCCGGTAGTTAAAAACCCTCTGGTCTGGGGTGAGGGTCCTCATGGCTTCAAAACGGTCGGCTGGTCAGAACAAACTAACAGAAAGCACCGAAAAACAGAAAGGCCTGAGAAGAGCAAGCTGAAAATCAGAAACGAGCAGACAAGAATGCACTGAAAATCAAATACGTACTATAAAATATGCACTGAAAAACAAATGCGAACTGACTACATGCACTGAAAACCAGATACGAACCCACAAGCACAAATTGAAGAGCAGTAATGATCTGAAAAGCACGAGGCTAAAAAGTGCGAATCGTCTCTCACAAAACTTTTACTAACACGAAATAAACACGAGATTAGCAGAAGGAGTCCAAAGGGTGGCGCACTTGGTATTGAACTTCCCTTTTATAGTGCCATTGTACGTGTTGTACGTCACCGCGTTCTTGACGTTCGGAATTTCCGACAACATTTGTGTGACCGTGTGTATGCAAGACAAGTTTGAGCCAATATCTGTCGAAAAAAAACCATGGATTTTGTTGTCGGAATGTGCGATCGTGTGTACGCGGCATTAGTGTGCATTTTTTTTCATTTCAATGGCCAAAATAAATTAAAATTATAGCCAGAGAAATATATAAACTCCCAAACACCAAATGTTGCTAAACTTGCCTAAACTGGTTTGAGAAAATGCAGCTTAGGCAAGTTTTTAACGCTCAAAAATAGATGGGGGTCAATCAGCGCAAGTAACAATCCCTAACGTAAAATGCATCTAAGCACTCAAGGTCAATATATCAAATCCTAGATAAAAATTCATACATAATCAGTGCAGCGCAAGTCATACATAATCAGTGCAAGTTAATATATGAAATAAAATTAAATACAAATTCCACAAAACCATATGTGGTATACAAAGCCATACATATAATTTCATTAAAAATGCACTCATAAGCATCAAAATAGTCCACATCCATAAAAATAGTCCATAACCCCTCCAAGAGGTGAGAAAGAAGCAGAAAACAGATAAAGGGTATTCTCCACAGCTGTGGCAAGTGTGCTCAGAAATGTCCTCAGATATTTCTCATCTGTGTGCATCTGTATTAGTGCCTCCACCGTAGCCAATACAGGCCGCTCACCTCACTAAGTGGACCTCTGAGTTAACAGATAGGTCAAACGAGCCTTCCCATAAAGGGTATAATAGATGATTGTTGCCTCTGTGGGGATCCACTTATGATACGATCATACTGCTCCAAATCACCACCTGGATCTTACACTCAGTAAGGACTGGATAGGATTGTTGTACCATCACCATGTAAAATCTGTTGTGGCTTTAGCTGCCGGCTTGACTCTGTTTGCTGCCTTCTGCCTTATATGTTGGCTTGTACCCTTGAGTTTAATCCTATCTCCTGAGTTGAAAACTTCACTGACTGACTGTGCCCAACTTTGGTTTTAATCCTCTACTTTGATTCTGTCTTCTGATTTGGTACAAAGATAGTGCAGTACTAAAACAGAACAGTAGAATGAAAGTAGCTCTGCAAACATCCAAAAAAGAAGAATGACGTTCCTATGTGCTCCACTCCGGACATGGATCAAACCAACCAATCAGATCCAAGTATTGTGGGGACATCACCATCATAGGCCCCACCCTATGCATTTCATCATAGATGACGTCGTCTGGAACAGGATTGTATTTTTGTATTTGCCCCACCGTGATATTTCTGTTATCATTTGTTTTGTGAAGTAATCCAACTACTTACTAATGAATGAGGGAAACCTTGAAGTTTTTTGTATCATCTATTCCATGGTCTTCCTTGGCAATGGCTTGTCTTCTAGAGAGACATTTCAGTCTTCCTCACAAGCAGCTCAGACAGTGGGGCAGGCAGTAGAGCCCCAGGCTTGCAAGTGAGCGGCCATGTGTTCAAGTCTTTGGACCAGTGAGTGGAGTGAGGAGTCAACTGAGGGGGTGTTGAAAAGACCAATACAGATGTCTAAGGTCCAACAAGCAATCTAGTGCAATTTCCCCATGTGTTAGTGGCGAATATTCATGTTTCCAGCTTCTCACAAAGGGTACTTCCAGGCAGCAAGTCCAGACCTCTGCCATATGTGTCCTTATATACTCCTTCCACCCTGATGGGGTGCGGATGCCAATTAGAATGCCTCATCCTCACAAGACCAGCTTTGCGCATGTTTGGCCTTGTACAAACTGACGGTTGGCTACTGGGCATGCATGGTCCCCCCCACGGGCATCTTTAAAAATCCTAATTTTAATACAGAAGGGCATTTAGCACCCATACTACTGGTCAGAAACTTTTATTATCCATGTAGCGTTTGCCACAGCCCTCAATAGGAGATTCTCCCCATAGGAGGATGGGCCATTCAAGTCAACAAACCGATGCTAAGCTCCACATGGGGCAGTCCATAAACACTGAGGAAGCACCAAAAGGGTCCTACATCTTTTTTTTAAAAAGAAAGTTTGTATATACCAGGGTAGAGGAGGAAACATATTTGGCACCACCCATAGGGCGAGCTATGGCATAGTAAAAGCCATTCCCACCCCAGGAAAGTAATGCCCTGGGTGTCCGTATGACCACCTACTCCAAGGAAAGGAACAGCACAAAAGGTAAAGTATGAATGGAACAAAAATTGGTTACCATAAAAGTGATATCCTAATGAACCAGGGAAAGACAGAGCCCAACAGAGGACCCTCACAATAAAATTAGATATGGACATAATTGCAAGCTATATTTAATTACTCTTTAACCACTGCAGCCCCAGAAGGATTTGTCCCCTTAATGACCAGGCCATTTTTTGCGATACGGCACTGCGTTTCTGTAACTGACAGTTGTGCAGTCATGCGATGCTGTACCCAAACAAAATTTACGTCCTTTTTTACCCACAAATAGAGCTTTCTTTTGGTGGTATCTGATAACCTCTGCGGTTTTTATTTTTTGTGCTATAAACAAAAAAATACTAACAATTTAAAAAATGTTTTACTTTATGTTATAATACATATAATACATGTTTTACTTTATGCTATAATACATATAATACATATCCAAAAAAATATATATAAAAATATATATATAATCATCAATTTAGGCCGATATATATTCTTCTACATATTTTTGGTAAAAAAATTGCAATAGGTGTATATTGATTGGTTTGCGCAAAAGTTATCGCGTCTACAAACTACGAGATAGACTTAGGGACTTTTGGGTTTTTTTATTGTTTTTACTGGTAATGGCAGTGATCTGCAATTTTTAAGTGGGACTGCGGTATTGCAGCAGACAATTCTAACCCCAAATTACGCTTTTTGGGGACCAATGACATTATTACATTGATTAGTGCTATAAAAATGCACTGATCAATGTAAAAATGACACTGGCGGGGAAGGGGTTAACACTAGAGGGCGATCAAGGGGTTAGGTGTGTTCCCTAGGTGTGTTCTAACTGTAGGGGGGATGGGCTTACTGGAACATGACAGAGATCACTGTTCCCGATCACTGGGAACAGAAGATCTCCATCATGTCCTCTGGCAGAATGGGGAATCACCTTGTTTACATTTTTTACAGTTTCCCGTTCTGCCTCTCTTCACCACGATCGCGGGTTGCTGGCGACATCGAGTCTGCAGGACCCGCGGGCACGCTCCCGCGGCGGCGCTTGCATGTGCCCACTATCCTCCTTGCATTGACCGATGTACAGGTACGTCTGTTGGCGCAGTAGAGCCGACCTGCCACAGTATATCAGTGTGAGCTGGTTGGTAAGTGGTTAATTATTACATTATCTTCACATTATATGGCCTAGGTGTTGATAAAAGGAAAGGGAGAAAAAGGAGAAGGAAAAGAAGAGAAAAAGAGGAGCTACACTGGGAGACAGTTCAGAAATCATTATAGCAAGGGTTTGAAGCTTAAAGCTTCATTCAACCCTGGATATTTAGTTGCAGATAGGTTAAATATCCATTTTACCTCCCTTTGCAACAATAGTATGATAATAATATTAACAAAAGGGCGAAGAATTTCATTTTAGCAGTATCAAATTGATGATACAAGCAAATATGACAACGTATTGGGCTTTTGAATTTCTTATTGGAGACCAGTTTAACATGGTCTCTAATCCTGTGGAAGAATGGCCTTTTTGTCTTGCCCACATAAAACATGCCACATTCACATTCCATGTAGTGCACTATCCCAATCAACTGGCAATTGACAAAGAATCTACGTTTATATATTCTGCGGTTGGGCAGAGTTATTTGTTCCGCTTTCCAAATATATTGGCAGAAAGTACACCTGCCACATGGTGCTGTGCCAGTTGATTTTTGAGATTCCTTCCTACAAGGACTGGAATAGTGGCTATAGACTAATTGATCCTTCAATGATTATGATCTCCTAAATGTAATTTCGGGATAATTTTTTACATATTTAGATATTATGTCATCTGCCTCCGAGAGGTATCAGTATTTCTTCATGATTTGGCAAACTTGATTAGGCTGTCCAGAGTAGCATGTGATAAGTCTAACCCTTTGACTATTTGATCGAGCCTAATATTGGTTCAATAGAAGTGGGGGAGCTTTGTCTGGGTGGTGAAAACATGCTGGGTGAGGAGAGGTGAATTGTGGTACATAGTGGGGCAGGGAGCACAAGGGGATAATTAGGAACAAGTCAAAAAGGGAGGCAAATTGCTCCCCCCTACTTATCTCCAAACCCCTTTTCCGTGTACCCCTATCCATCTGTGCTCTTCCTCCCACCCCTTTTCAATGTTTCCCCACCCATCTGTTTGTGCTCCACCTCTCTCTCCTTGAACCCCTTTTCTTTTTTCCTCCACCCACCTGTGCACCACGTCCACCCCCACTCTTCCTGAAACCTATTTTGCAGTTCCTCCACCCACCTGCGCTCCGAGTCCACTCCCACCCTCCCTAATCCTCCATTCAGTATTCCCCCCCACCTACTTGCCCCCCTGCTCACCCGAAACCCCTTTTCAGTGTTACCCTATCCACCTCTTGAGGTTTTTTTTTCCATCCCACAAACCCCTGTTCAGTTTTTCCACAACCACTTTGCTCTTCCTCCCCCTTTGCACTCCTTTTCAGTGTTCCCTTATCCACCTGTGCTCTTGAGGTTTCTTCATCCCAATCCCTCTACAGGACCCATTTTCAGCATCCACCTGTGCTGCACCCCTTTTCAGGGCTTCCCCACCCACCTATGTGGCTTCTCTCCCAAACCCTATTTCAATGTTCCCCCACGCACCTGTGCTACTCCTGCCCCCTCCTCTGTTCACCAGTCACCCCACCAGTCCTGACTCTGCTTTCTCTTTTTACCAATCATGTCCCCCATCTGTTCCCATCTCCCCACTTTTTCCTAACCCAAGTTCCAGCTCCCCCTACCTAGGGATGAGCCGAACCCCCCCCTGTTCGTTTCACACCAGAACATGCGAACAGGAAAAAAGTTTGCTCGAACACGCGAACACCATTAAAGTCTATGGGACACGAACATGAATAATCAAAAGTGCTAATTTTAAAGGCATATATGCAAGTTATTGCCATAAAAAGTGTTTGGGGACCCGGGTCCTGCCCCAGGGGACATGGATCAATGCAAAAAAAGTTTTAAAAACGGCCGTTTTTTCAGGAGCAGTGATTTTAATATTGCTTAAAGTCAAACAATAAAAGTGTAATATCCCTTTAAATTTCGTACCTGGGGGGTGTCTATAGTATGCCTGTAAAGGGGCGCATGTTTCCCGTGTTTAGAACAGTCTGACAGCAAAATGACATTTCGAAGGAAAAATTCCATTTAAAACTACCCGTGGCTATTGCATTGCCGACAATACACATAGAAGTTCATTGATAAAAACGGCATGGAAATTCAACACAGGGAAACCCCGAACCAAAATTAAAAAAAAAAAATGAGGTGGGAGTCCCCCTAAATTCCATACCAGGCCCTTCAGGTCTGGTATGGATATTAAGGGGAACCCCAGCCAAAATTAAAAAAAAAATGATGTGGGGTTCCCCCTAAATTCCATACCAGACCCTTCAGGTCTGGTATGGATTTTAAGGGGAACCCCGCGCCAAAAAAAAAAAAAAAAAAAACGACGTGGGGTCCCCCCAAAAATCCATACCAGACCCTTATCCGAGCACGCAACCTGGCAGGCCGCAGGAAAAGAGGGGGGAACGAGAGTGCGCCCCCCCTGAACTGTACCAGGCCACATGCCCTCAACATTGGGAGGGTGCTTTGGGGTAGCCCCCCAAAACACCTTGTCCCCATGTTGATGAGGACAAGGGCCTCATCCCCACAACCCTGGCCGGTGGTTGTGGGGGTCTGCGGGAGGGGGGCTTATCGGAATCTGGAAGCCCCCTTTAACAAGGGGACCCCCAGATCCCGGCCCCCCCCATGTGAAATGGTAAGGGGGTATTTACCCTTACCATTTCACTAAAAAAAATGTCAAAAATGTTAAAAATGACAAGAGACAGTTTTTGACAATTCCTTTATTTAAATGCTTCTTCTTTCTTCTATCTTCCTTCATCTTCTTGTTCTTCTGGTTCTTCTGGCTCTTCTGGTTCTTCCTCCGGCGTTCTCGTCCAGCATCTCCTCCGTGGCGTCTTCTATCTTCTTCTCCTCGGGCCGCTCTGCACCCATGGCATGGGGGGAGGCTCCCGCTCTTCTCTTCATCTTCTTCTTCTTCCTCTTCTCTTCTTCCTTCTTCTCTTCTTCATTTTCTTCTCCGGGCCGCTCCGCACCCATGCTGGCATGGAGGGAGGCTCCCGCTGTGTGACGGAGTCTCCTCGTCTGACGGTTCTTAAATAACGGGGGGCAGGGCCACCTGGTGACCCCGCCCCCTCTGACGCATGGTGACTTGACGGGACTTCCCTGTGATGTCCCTACTCACAGCTAATCTACATACACATCCGATAATATCCAAGGCAGACAGACACAATAGTACATTGGAATACAGCCACACCCCAAACGACTCAGCAAAGAGTACACAACAAAATGAGACAATATACCAACCACTTCAAGCTGGCAGAGACCATCATGGCCTACTTAATAATCCTTAGTCCTTTTGCATTACATAACAGAATATCTTCCTAAATGCTTGTAGCTCCCTCAAATGCCAGGGCCCATAGTCTGTAGGCAAGAGGCTAGCATTCAGTCCCCTCCAAAAGCCTCTGTCCCGGGTGAATCTGTCACATTTCTCCCCCATCAAAAGTCAACTAACAAGGTCCCAGATCTCCACCTGGTCTGGACATGCATTAGTTCAGAGTGAACTCACACAGTCTGTCCGCATGATCTCCATTCTTGGCTGCAAGGAATAGTTGACCTCAGTAGGTGTGGGGCAGAGGTCATTGACTCTCTGTCCGGCTGCCAGCACTTCAGCTGGGTGATTTTTAGCATTCCGGGCTCGGTCTGCTGCTGGGCAGAGGAGCCGATCGCCCCAACTTCCTGAAGCTGTAGAGACACTGTAGGTGCTAGGCAGAGGCCAGCGGCACTCTGCCCTGTTGTCAGCACTTCTGCTGGGGACTACATATCAACCGCTTCGGCTAACCGATGGGGCAGGAGGCTGGATTCCTCCACTCTCAAACTGTGTAGCTGCCATTGGGGAGGTGAGCCGGCTGCTTCCTCTTCTGTTCCCTCATCTGGCTGCTGGGACGACATGTCTGTGGTACTGTCTCCCAAGTGCACGTATCTTTGCTGGGGAGGAAAGACTGCTTCCTCCACCCTGGTTGACTATTGGGGAGGGACGACGAACACCTCCTCTACCTTCTCCCCCTGTATCCTGATCTGCTGCTGGGCAGTGACCGCCACCTTCTCACCCTGAGCTTCCGGAACTGCCACAGATGTGGGGCAGAGGTCTTGGACCCTCTGTCCAGTGGCCAGTGCTTCAGCTGCGGAAGTTCCTTGTAACTCCACAGATGCTGCAGTTGGTGCTAGACAGAGCTCCATGATGTTCTGCCCTGATGCTAGCTCTTTTGCTGGAGGATCACTTGGTTGTTCTTTCTCAGCAGAAAAGTCAATTAAATCACAAGTCACTGGAATTGCTGAAAATCCAGGGCACGGGTTGGCTGCACTTGGGCCCAGGGCCAACTCTTTGGCAGGTGACTCATAATCTATAACATCCTCTGATGAACGGTCAATTAAATCCATACATTCTGTGGTCCGTGGCTGGAGAGATGAGCAGACTGCTCCGTCTCTCGTACCCTCATCCAGCTGCTGAACAGACACATTCCTCCATCCAAGATCATCCCATGCAGAAACAGGATCATCAAGGTCAGTCAGCACTTGCTGCATCTGCCATTTATTCATTTAAATTGTATTCATTCATTTATTAAACTGAATTTTTTCAGCTTGTAAATAATTGTAACATACACAATTTGACCTTTGTACTAAAAAGTTTGAAGAACCCTTTAGAAGGATTTTAACATTTTAACTACATCTTAAATATGGGCCTATTGATTTGCTTTTGTGGAGCCAGCAAGACTCCTTTTTGTCAATACTGTGTTACTGCAGGTAAAAGGTGCCACATTTATTCTTATAATGATAATAGAAGTATACTTTTAGTTTGTACAAAGCAAAAAGTATTTTTTGTAATGCAAGATTTATTTTGATCACACACAAATAACAAAAAAAAATAGTAATGGCAATACATTTTCAAAAAAACCAGCAAAAAATAATAGGGTTAACTAAAAATTAAAAGGGTTTAAAATACCTGCTAGGTAGTTTTAGCTGACATTAAAAAGAAAGTAATTTAATCTGCACAGTTCTAAAAAGACTGGAACAATAATGTATGTTATAAAACTAAAGCAGACCTTCAGCCTTAATTAATGTCATGTTGCCCTGCCTCCTCCCCTCTCACAATTGGATATAAATGTATATAATATTTTATTTGTGGCATTTATTTGTCCTGCAAAGCAGCACCTCCATACTTCTTACCTACGTGAGAATGATGTTTGTGTCCCGGACGCCCTTGCGCATGCGCAGATGTGTCAAAGGGCTTCAGGTCCCGAGCGAGCCCTGCAACATGTGATGGTTTCCCTGAACATCTGCGCATGCGTGGATTTCCTGCATGGGAAATCTCCTGTGCCTGCGCAGAAGTGACAGAAGGCTGGGCAGAGGCCCTTGGCACATCTGCACACATGCCATTATGGTGGCCCTGAAGAAGAGGGGGTGGGGTCAATGAAGAACATACTGAAGTTCCTCTTTAAGCCTAAAAGTAGTGTTTGTAGTGCACAGACTGAGACCCTAACAGCCAGTACCAGGGATTTGAAACAAACATGGAGCCAAGAAATGAAGACCAGGGCATACCAGGTTTGCCTGGGGTACTTTGTTCAAAAAATGTCAAGACGTACTTAGAATGCCCAACACCCAGAGCTGGCCAAGGTATTTTCAAGCATACTTTAGGCACAACTTATGCCATCTGGGGGTACAGGATTATAAAGCGATACGATAGTGTGATACCTTTGTGTATCAGTCATATTGTGACCTTATGAAAATAAAGGAAATAATTGTTAATACAAATAAAACATGATCATGTACAGCACTCAACTGTTTTTGCTGTGTGTCTACTGATAGGCAAACAGTTCTTCATACAGAAAAGCTGGTGAATTATGCACTAGTAATAGGGTCATGTTGAGTCAATAGTTAAATGTCAATGAGAGAACAACTTTATCCTGTATTTATAATTGATATATGATGTGTTCCAATTAGGTATTCATGTCATTAATTTATGCAGATTTGTAAATCTATTTACAACATTCAAATCCATTGCAAGTCAGACTTTTAAATCCTCTGACTTACATGGTATTATGATTCTAAAATGTCAGGAGCTATTTCCTAAGTAATTAGCACCTTCAAATATTATTAATGCCTATATTGCACTATGTTTGTTAATTATCTATATGCTTATGAATGTAAATTTAAATATAACTTGTAGAAAAAGAAAGTAGAGTAAGTAAACTTATAGTAAGCACATTTTTTCAGTTGTTATTTGATAGTTGTTGTGATTTTCATGTCATGTTTAAATGCTTGCTTGCTGCTAATAGCCAATTTACCAATTGTTAAGATAGGATATCACTCGGCAGGTGGAGAGCAGCCCAGAGCGCTGGTGGGGGAACTGAGAACAGAAGGATCGGGGCTGCTCTGTGCAAGACCATTGCACAGAGCAGATAAGTATCACACGTTTGTTATTTTCAAACAAAAAAAGTCTGCCTTTAATATCCCTTTAAAGTATTTTCAAGCGAAAATCATTTTAAAATCAATGGTACAGGACACAAGAAAAAAAATAGGTTTGCAATCACTTTAAATATATTTTTTCCTGAATATTTGCATTTGAAAAACGGCTGCACAAATATTGTGTGACATAAAAAATTGCAACAGCAGTCATTTTATTCTCCAGGGCCTCTACTTTCAGAAAATATATAATGTGCAGGGTGTCTAAGTAATTTTCTAGCAAAAAATGCTGAATTTAGCACGTATGTGAAAAAATATTTAATTGTCCCACACGCAAAATGGTTAGTAAATGGATCATCAGTTTACATTCACTTCGTCTATAATAATATAATATCTGTTTTTTAGAACAGATCAAAACCCTATTTTTCTTCCTTTAAAAAAACAGATCGGATGAAAAACGGTTGTAAACAGACAAATGGTCTGTTTTTGCATGAGAACTTGGTTGGTGGTTAAGGACTCTAGCTGGCAGATATAAAAAAAAAATGATGTAAAAACAGATGAAAAACTGATGACTTATGCCGCCTACACAAGGCCGGACTTGCCAATGGGCTAAACTCCGTCGGCATTTCCGATGGAAAGATTTGGAACATGTTCTATATCTGAGTCCATCGGAAATGCTGACAGAAAAAGTCAGATGGGACATACACATGATCAGAATGTCCGACCGAAAGCTCTCATCGGACTTTTTCTGACGGGAAGTCCGGCCGTGTGTACGCGACAAAACTGATGTAAACTTCATATGCTTTTTCTTTGAGAAAAAGTGACTGAAATGTTTAAACGAATGGTCCGCATGTGTGAAAGGGGCCAAGTGTATTTATATCAGTTAAGTGCAGTTAATGTCATATCACAAATTCCATAAATCAATGAATCAATAGATTAATAAACTAAAGTGTGGTAACATAAAGGGCAACAAACTATAACAAAACTATGACTAAAAACTAAAACTGCAACAAAACTATAAGTTTAATAAAGTGCAATATAAATAAAGCGCTAAAATTTCCACCCACTATATTCTCCAAAATGATCCATTAAAACTATTCCTGGATTTCAAGTTCATAATCCACTATAAATTCATCCAATCTTTAAAGTGCTCTCTTCCAGTGTTTTTATTTACCAAACACAAAAGTGCTCATGTTTCCCTCCACCCTTAACCCCTAGTGGGTGCCACTCACCAAACTTGATTTGATTTGACCCCTTTGATTTGACCCCTTATTATATAAGAAGGTCAATATGCACTTGTGTGGTATCTCCTCTGTTCACTTCCTCCTCCTCTCCACCACAAGTCCACTCCTTCCAGGCAGCATCAGAGCAGACTCATCCTGGAAGTCCTGAGCAGTGTCTGCAGAGGTTGGCGGATGCTGGGCTCAGCTCAGCAGCTTTTGTTATCCACATGCAAGTGATGCAGCTACAGGAGCCACAGAGACAAGCAAGAGAAGGATTGGATGTTTATTATTTTAAAGAAAAAAAAATATTTAAGTGTATTTTTTCCTGAATATTTGCATTTTATTCTCCAGAACTTTCAGGAAATATATAATTTTTAGGGTTTTCTAAGTAATCCATTAGCAAATTTTAACATGTATGTGAAACATTCCAAACTACTGTCCCGCACACAAAGTGGTTAATATCTGCACCTTTTTTTTTGTGAACATATTGATTACTTACTGCATTCATTTATTGGTTGAGTAAGTTGTATAACATTTACATCAATGCTGACAGAATATTTCAGATATAGGTTTCAGTTTATCCTAGAAGTGTCTGCCCCCTCTCACCTCTTCCTATTATTGAGCCAGTAAGACAGGTAGATGACAGCCTTGAATTGAGCCTACTTCAAAGCTCATTGAAGTTTGGTGTGTCTCAAGCAATAGGGAATCTATATAGGGAATCTATATATAGAAAAGGGAAACTATAATGACAAGGGGTGAGTTTTATTCAAGCCCCCGACCCCTACCCTCTCCCAACTTTTGTTTCCCCCCTGACACATTCAAAAAGACACCCACCTAATAGTAATGTTGATGAAAAAAATCAATGAACCAACACTATTCAAAGATTTAGGGGCCACCCCCAAAACCAGCCAGCCCAGGAAAACAAACCCTGGTCCTGTCCCTTTAGGCCCGCCCACACTCCCATCGTATCAACCACAAACACACGGATGGGCAAAATAGATCCCTTTGTGGTGAAGCAAACACAACTGAATTAGGATTAGCTGTGGTTAACTTATCTTCTTATCAGTTATCACCAGTGGAAATTGAAGTTTTAAGGCTTGGACTAAGCTTTTTCCCCTCACAAAAAGTTGACAAATTTGTTTTGATGAAGGACCTGCATTTATTTGCAAGGAACCCGACCTACAAATATATGTTCAACACTGAGAGGGGCAAAGTTGGAGCTAGACAAGAGGATCTGTACAAAGGGTTCAAAGTTTAGGACTTTAGGGCCTTGAAAATACTTATCCAATTACTAGATGAAAATAAGGGTTCAGAGGATTCAGTTGATCCCCTGTCGGAGGGGGAGGATGTTGATGCACTTGTATCCCCTGAACCTTGTAAATTTAAGGCCAAGTCCCAAAAATTTCCAAATGCAGACCTGCCCGGCTAACTGGGCATTTCTCAAGCAAACTAGGAAACAAATTGAAAATTTTTCATTCCCACAACAAATTGAAGACAACTTATCACAAGCTCAACATTTAGCCCTCAACAACATTATCCAAAACAACCAAATTGTAGTGAAACCATCCGACAAGGGTGGAAATGTGGTCGTGATGGACAGAGTCAAATACATTGAGATGTGCAATAAAATCTTAAGTAACCAGGAATGGTATCAACCAGTTCCGGGTGAAAAACTCATTTAAGCCAGATCCCAATACAAATCAATTATTACTCAGGCACATCAGCAGGCCCTTATAGTCAATGACCTACTGGACTACCTTGAAATTAAATGGCCTATTACGCCAACATTTTACTCGATTCCCAAGGTTCATAAAAATCTGGAGAACCCTCCTGGGCACCCAATAGTGTCGGGAATTGGAAGCCCCGCAGGGACTGCCAGTAAATGTTGACAGCCATTAGCACCCGCATGTAATGGCATTACCCTCATTTTTGAAGGACACATTAGAACTTCTAAAAGTAATTGAGGGACTTACAGTACCTCCAGGGACCATCCTAGAGGCAATAGATGTTGAGGCCTTATACTCCAGTATTCCTCACAAAAAGTTGTGGAGGTTGTCTCTGGTTTCTTAAGAGAACAAGATACAAACAACTGGAAGTTGTATCATTTTGTTACCACATTATTGGAACACATCCTTACTACCAATATTTTCTTATTTAACGGCTCCACCTACCTCCAGGTACAGGAGGTAGCGATGGGGGACATCGTGTGCTCTCAGACGACGGCACCGCGATATACCTCCGCTACATCCTACTGTGTCGGAAGTATATCAATGACATGTTGCTCGTCTGGACAGGTTCTGCCAAAGAACTTTCTGAGTTTATGGTATACATATCCCAGAATCAGTACAACCTTAAATTCGCGATTCAGTCTGATACTTAGAGTATTCCCTTTTTAGACTTGTGTCTCTTTTTGAACAATGATGGATCAATACATGGTAACCTGTATAGGAAAGAAACAGCAGGAAATACAATCCTGCATTATTCTAGTGCCCACCCTCGCTCCCTGGTACGAAGCATACCATTCAGCCAGTATTTAAGACTGCGCTGTAATTGTGCCAGGGAGGAGGACTTTGATCGGGAGGCTAAAGCATTATATGCACGACTCACCATCAGGGGATATAGCAAAAAAGTCCTCAAAAAAGCCTATCAAAGGGCTAAAGTGAGTACACGTGAGTCACTAATTTTTAAAGCTAAGACGCGTGAGACCTACTCCACGACAAAATTAGTTACAACCTTCACTGCACACCAGGACATTTTTTGCAAACTGGTAGAGATCAATTGGCATTTTTTATCAGAGGACCCTGTCATATCAAAATATGTGGCAGATAGACCAGAGATTACCTATAGAAGATCTCGGTCAATAAGAGATAGTCTCGTGCACAGTCACTTTGCACCTGCGGCTCCCCTCCTTGGAGCGGTTGGTGGAAAGGGGACTTTCAAATGTGGCCACTGCGACCAATGCCCATGGATTAGGGAGGGTACAAGTTGCCCCTTACCAAGAGGAGGCTACCTTAAATCCAAAACATATGCAGACTGCTGTACCATTGGTATTGTCTATCTTGCAATGTGCCTATGCGGCGCATTTTATATTGGGAAGACCAAACAACCATTCGCCAAACGCATAAAGGACCATCTCTATTATTTAGATGCGGGACTATTATATACCCCAATATGCAAACTTGTGGGATTAAATCATAGTTATGATCCAACATATATCTCATTCTTTGCATTAGAGATGATCTCAGAATCAGAGGGGGAGGAGACTTTGACAAAAGGATCCTTCAGCAAGAAGCTAGATGGATCTTTAATCAAAGAGCCACCTATCCACCCCGGTTGAATACAGCCTTATCATTCAAACCCTTTTTATAGCTTTAGGCCTGTTTATAGGGGTTATATAAAGCTTTGAAAATTATCTAAAGTATATTATTATCCTGTATGGTCACGTTTCCCTTGGCGTAAAGACTTTTATAATATGAATTAAATACAACATGAGATTAACAGGTATGCTTACTTTGTGGGTAACACGTATTGCATGACATAACAACTGTTGTATAACCAATACCCGCCTTTTGATCCTGACCAAATTTGATCATTGATGTTTCCATTTCTTATATGGTATATTTTTATATGTACTGTATCTGTTTAGTTTATCTTTGAGTATAATTATCATTCTTTGAGTATCTCATTACTGTTTATTTATTCCCTTATTATTTTTCCTCAACCTTTCCCTGCTCTCACTCCCCCCCCCCTCATTATTGTGTTGACTTTTGTTTTTTCTGGTTGACACTTTGTATTCTACACACAAAGAAGAATGTGCTTACCTATATATGTATGTTCTTATGTTTTTAAAACATTCTTTGTACATTTCCGTACGATAAAATTAATGTTTATATCAAATAAATTGCTCATTTATATTTGGGACTCTGGATGCTGTGCTGGACGGTGCGGCGTTCCGTGCTTCGGACTTGGCTTGCTAGCCTTCTCTGACGGTGGGTGTTTAGTGGCGGTATTCGGGTGCCCCTGGTGGAGGGTAGGGATATTTTTCTTTTTTCCCCCCTCACTCCCTTCGCAAGCCTATGGCGTGCAATCACCGGCGCCTGCGCATCAATGGCCATACCTTCGGTCTTACGGTGCAGGCGTACACTCAGCAGCCCCAGCACCGGAAGTGAAGTCAGGGGTCATGTTCTGGCCCTTTGCTTCTGGTGGGATCACGCACATTTAAGATGGCAGCGACGGCGTTTTTGCTGTCATATGCCTTAGGTTTTTACCCAGTGGATTACATGGTGGATAATTCTACACCCATCGGGACTGTTGCATATTGACGGTGTCGAACAGGTAATTACCCCCCCTTTTCATCCTTCCATATCGCTTGTTGGCATCTTGATATGACTGTAATCACAGAGAACATTTAGTTCAGCTTGCCTCCTTCTTCCCCCGCCTCTCTCCCCCCCCCCGCCCCCCAGCTAGGTTACTGGGCATGAGAGAGCTGCATATCTGCAATTTATTAATTAAAATGGTTGCAGTTATGGTTTACTATTAACCCCTCCCTTTTCTCCTAATTATTTCAGTTGTAGCCCTTACTTAATTATTATGTTGATTATCATGGTATGTATATGTATTATACATCCATTTAAAATAGATTTCTCAGTCCTTGTTCCTCCTTCCATTCTTACACGCTTTACATTATTTATAAACTTAGCAGGTCCTTTTACTTATCTAGTGTGGCCCGTTATGGGCTATGTACAGAATTCCCTTTATATATTGACTAACATGTTCCACTTTACAAGTATCTGAGTTTGTAGCACATATCTTATCATATTTTGCTTCTTTATTTATTTGTTTACATTAGCTAGTTACTAGTTTATGTGAATTGCCTAAAGGCAATATTCTATAAATTTAAATCCTCAGTTCATTGGTATTATCTGATATCCTGGTAATTACGCAATCCGATACCCCCACTATCCAATCCTGGCGGATCTGGCTGCCACCAGGAAGTTGCTGTAGTTGGCTGGCTCTTGCAGCCGAGTCCTGACCATGGTATTATGCCGCAACTGTCCAGTAGGGATGAGCCGAACACCCCCCGGTTCGGTTCGCACCAGAACCCGCGAACGGACCGAAAGTTCGCACGAACGTTAGAACCCCATTGACGTCTATGGGACTCGAACGTTCGAAATCAAAAGTGCTCATTTTAAAGGCTAATTTGCATGGTATTGTCCTAAAAAGGGTTTGGGGACCCGGGTCCTACCCCAGGGGACATGTATCAATGCAAAAAAAACTTTTAAAAACGGCCGTTTTTTCGGGAGCAGTGATTTTAATGATGCTTAAAGTAAAAAAAAAAAAGTGAAATATTCCTTTAAATATCGTACCTGGGGGGTGTCTATAGTATGCCTGTAAAGTGACGCGTGTTTCCCATGTTTAGAACAGTCCCTGCACCAAATGTCATTTTTAAAGGAAAAAATCTCATTTAAAACTGCTTGCGGGTTTAATGTCATGTCGGGTCATGGCAATATGGATGAAAATCAGTGAGACAAACGGCATGGGTACCCCCCAGTCCATTACCAGGCCCTTTGGGTCTTGTATGGATATTAAGGGGAACCCCGCACCCAAATTAAAATAAGGAAAGGTGTGGGGCCACCAGGCCCTATATACTCTGAACAGCAGTATACAGGCGGTGCAAACAAGACAGGGACTGTAGGTTTGTTGTTAAGTAGAATCTGTTTGTAATTTTGAACATTTTTAACGTGTTTAGCTCCAGCCAAAAAATCTTTTCTAAGCTTTTTGGAAAACATAGGGAAGGGTTATCACCCCTGTGACATTTGTTTTGCTGTCTTTCCTTCTCTTCAGAAGATTTCACCTCACTTTTTTGTCCCAATGAAAAATGTTTTTTGAAAATTTGGGTTTTTTTGTGGAACAAGGATTGGAAAGCATCAGTGGAAAGGAGAAATTGTTTTCCCATATTAACTCTTACAGGAAAGAATTTCCCTTCCTAGGGGTAGATTTCATCTCACTTCCTGTTGTCTCCTTCCGTTTGCAAGTAGGAGTCGTTTGTAAGTTAGATGTTTGAAAGTAGGGTCCTGCCCTATATACTCAGCAGAAATTTGGGCCTTAGGTGTTGCTGTGGCCACAACACTGTAAGCCCTCACAGGGCCCTGCTGTGAAATATTAGATCAAGAATTGTAATTACATGCCCCTGTTGAACAGGAGCTGAAAAATTAGGCCTTAGGCACTGGTGCTGGTGCCACAACACTGCAACCCCTCACAGACACTCTAGTTGGAACGCAGGAACGAGCCCTGCTGCAAAGTATTGCTTCAAAAATTGTAATTACACGCCCCTGTTAGACAGGGGCAGAAAAATTGGGCCTTAGGCACTGGTGCTGGTGCCACAACACTGCAACCCCTCACAGACACTCTAGTTGGAACGCAGGAACGAGCCCTGCTGCAAAGTATTGCATCAAAAATTGTAATTACACGCCCCTGTTAGACAGGGGCAGAAAAATTGGGCCTTAGGCACTGGTGCTGGTGCCACAACACTGCAACCCCTCACAGACACTCTAGTTGGAACGCAGGAACGAGCCCTGCTGCAAAGTATTGCATCAAAAATTGTAATTACACGCCCCTGTTAGACAGGGGCAGAAAAATTGGGCCTTAGGCACTGGTGCTGGTGCCACAACACTGCAACCCCTCACAGACACTCTAGTTGGAACGCAGGAACGAGCCCTGCTGCAAAGTATTGCATCAAAAATTGTAATTACACGCCCCTGTTAGACAGGGGCAGAAAAATTGGGCCTTAGGCACTGGTGCTGGTGCCACAACACTGCAACCCCTCACAGACACTCTAGTTGGAATGCAGGAACGAGCCCTGCTGCAAAGTATTACATCAAAAATTGTAATTACACGCCCCTGTTAAACAGGGGCTGAAAAATTGTGCCTTAGGCACTGGTGGTGGCGCCCAGAACCAAAAATGTTCTTACAAGCTATCAGCGTGATGATTGAGGAGGAAGAGGATAATTACTCAGGGATAGTCACTCAGCATCAGCATAGGCAGTCTTTGAAGGGATCTGAGATTTCAAAAAAAATTATTCGGTTACATCAGCATCAGGTGCTTGGTAGCTGGTGGTGATCCAAGACTCATTCATTTTTATGAAGGTCAGCCGATCGACCGAGTCGGTGGACAGACGCACCCTGTGATCGGTTACCACGCCTCCAGCAGCACTGAATGTGCGTTCCGAAAGAACGCTGGATGCAGGACAGGCCAGTAGCTCAATTGCATACTGTGCAAGCTCTGGCCAGTGATCCATCCTCAAGACCCAGTAACCCAGAGGATTTTCGGTGGGAAAGGTGTCCAAGTATGATCTTGCCCCTAGGTATTCCTGCACCATGTAAAACAGACGCTGGCGATGGTTGCTGGAACCGATCATACCTTGGGGCTGCGGACCAAAAAATTGTCTGAACGCATCGGTCAGACGGCCACCTTCTCCACCGCTCCTTCTTTGACTGACCGAAGCCTCAGCAACACGTTGTCCAGAAACAGGAGTTTGTAACCTCCCAGTCTCTGGGAACGCGTTGCACAGACCTTTCTGCAAGGCCTCCCGAAGATGTTTCATCCTCTGCTCCCTCTGCGATGGCAAGATAAGGTCCGCAACCTTACCCTTGTAACGTGGATCAAGGAGGGTTGCCAGCCAGTATTGGTCCTTCTCCTTGATACCACGAATACGAGGATCCTTACGCAGGCTTTGCAGGATCAGGGAGGCCATGCAGCGTAGGTTTGCTGAGGCATTCGGTCCGGAGTCCTCTGGGTCACTAAGAACGACATGGTCCGCAGCCACCTCCTCCCAGCCACGTACAAGTCCATGTGTTTCTTGGGACTGATCCCTTAAAGACTGCTGCTGATGCTGAGTGCCAGGCTCCACCTCCATACTGACACAATCTTCCTCCTCCTCCTCTTCCTCCTCGTCCTCTTCCTGTGTGATCGGCGGGCACGCAGGAACACTGTCTGGATAAAGGGGGCCTTGAGAGCTAAGGAAGTCCTCCTCTTCCTGCCTCTGTTCTGCCTCAAGTGCCCTGTCCATTATTCCACGCAGCGTGTGCTCCAACAGGTGGACAAGGGGGACAGTGTCACTGATGCATGCACTGTCACTGCTCACCATCCTCGTGGCCTCCTCGAATGGTGACAGGACAGTGCATGCATCCCTGATCATGGCCCACTGGCGTGGGGAAAAAAAACCAAGCTCCCCTGACCCTGTCCTGGTGCCATAGTCGCACAGGTACTCATTGATGGCCCTCTGCTGCGTGTGCAGCCGCTGCAGCATGGCCAACATTGAGTTCCACCTGGTGGGCATGTCACAGATTAGGCGGTTCTTGGGCAGGTTAAACTCCTTTTGGAGGTCCGTCAGCCGAGCACTGGCATTATATGACCGGCGGAAATGCACACAGACTTTCCTGGCCTGCCTCAGGACATCCTGTAAGCCCGGGTACCTGCCCAAGAACCGCTGCACCACCAAGTTAAGGACGTGAGCCAAACAGGGCACATGGGTCATTTGTCCCTGTCGGAGGGCAGAGAGGAGGTTGGTGCCATTGTCGCAAACCACCATTCCTGCCTTAAGTTGGCGTGGCGTCAACCACCTCTGAACCTGCCCCTGCAGAGCTGACAAAACCTCTGCCCCAGTGTGGCTCCTGTCCCCCAAGCACACCAGCTCAAGCACCGCATGGCATCTTTTGGCCTGCGTACTTGCGTAGCCCCTTGAACGCCTACGGAGCACCGCTGGTTCCGAGGAAGAGGCCATGGAGGAAGAAGAAGAGGAGGGGGTGGAGGAGAGAGGTGTGTCACAATCAGCATTTTGGAGGCGTGGTGGCGGAACAACCTCCAACACTACTGCACCTTGTCCTGCATCCTTCCCAGCTGCCAGCAGAGTCACCCAATGCGCCGTGAAACTTAGGTAACGTCCCTGTCCATGCTTGCTGGACCATGAGTCAGCGGTAATATGCACCTTACCGCTGACCGCCCTGTCCAGCGAGGCATGGACATTGCCTTCCACATGCCGGTAGAGAGCCGGAATCGCCTTCCGTGAGAAAAAGTGGCGTTTGGGTACCTGCCACTGAGGAACCGCACATTCCACAAACTCACGGAAGGGGGCAGAGTCTACCAACTGAAAAGGCAGCAGTTGAAGTGCTAGCAATTTTGCCAAGCTAGCATTCAACCGCTGGGCATGTGGATGGCTGGGAGCAAACTTCTTTCGGCGGTGCAGCAGCTGGGGCAGGGAAATTTGCCTGGTACAATCTGACGTCGGTGTACCAAAAGCAGATTGCCCACAAGTACTTGGCTGTGACACACCTAATTCTACACCTTCATTCCTCTCACTGCAGGTCTCAGAGAGGACTGAAGGTCTAGTGGGGTTGGAAATCTCAGCTGATGAGGAGCAAGGAGAGATCCTCTTTGTTCTTTGGTGTGGGTCTTTTAGATACGCTTGCCAACGAACTGCATGGCAGGTCAACATATGTCTGGTCAAGCATGTGGTACCCAAGCGGGAGATGTTTTGGCCACGCGAGATACGCTTGAGACATATGTTGCAAATAGCAGCGGTGCGATCTGATGCACTCGTCTCAAAAAAGGCCCACACCAAAGAACTTTTTGAATAACGCGCAGAGACTGCAGTGCCCTGCACATGTGGAGCTTTGGGGTGTGATGCAGTCAATGTGCTGCCCTTAGGCTGGCCCCTGGAGGGCATCCTGCCTCGTTGGTGATGTGCCGCCGCCTCCTCCTCCTCCTCCTCCTCCTCCTCCTCCTCTCTCCTATCAGGCACCCACGTTGAGTCAGTGACCTCATCATCCCCTCCCTCCTCATCACTGGAGCAAACCTGGCAGTATGCTGCAGCAGGGGGAGCATGACTGCCAGATTGCTGTCCTTCTTGGGCACCCCCTCTGTCCGTGCTCATGTTACTGCCTTCATCGAGCTCAGTATCGTCATCAGAGCCTTCCAAACGCTGGGCATCCTCCTGGAGCATGTACCCAACACTGTGGTCAAACAGTTCGAGGGAATCCTCATGAGGACATGGTGGAGCTAGGGAAGGAGTCACTAATGACATTGAGCTGAGGGAAGAGGCCGCTGCTTTGCCAGACAAAGCACCCTGGGCATGGGTGAGAGAGGATGAGGAGGATGAGGACGGCTTGGTCATCCACTCGACCAAGTCTTCCGCATGTTGCGGCTCAACACGGCCAGCTGCCGAAAAAAAGGCCAAGCGTGTCCCATGGCCACGTGCTGATGAGGATGCACCGTCTCCACGACCAGCACTAGACACAGAGCCTGCTTGCCCTCTCTTATTGGCTTGTGACTGTCTGCCTCTCCTTCTTGGCCTTCCAGACATACTAATGGCCTGTAGCTGCACTAAGCTGGGATAGAACACCTGTAATTTTCTTCAAGTAGCTTTATATACTGTAACCAGACAAGCCTGCCTGTCAGTAGGAAGATAACAGGAACGGATCTAGCTGAACACTGTGAGCAGGACGCACTGTACTAAATGTAAATAGTCTAGCTGCCTGACCGTGGTACTAATAGGATCAAATAGAACACCTGTAATTTTCTTCAGGTAGCTTTATATACTGTAACCAGACAAGCCTGCCTGTCAGTAGGAAGATAACAGGAACGGATCTAGCTGAACACTGTGAGCAGGACGCACTGTACTAAATGTAAATAGTCTAGCTGCCTGACCGTGGTACTAATAGGATCAAATAGAACACCTGTAATTTTCTTCAAGTAGCTTTATATACTGTAACCAGACAAGCCTGCCTGTCAGTAGGAAGATAACAGGAACGGATCTAGCTGAACACTGTGAGCAGGACGCACTGTACTAAATGTAAATAGTCTAGCTGCCTGACCGTGGTACTAATAGGATCAAATAGAACACCTGTAATTTTCTTCAGGTAGCTTTATATACTGTAACCAGACAAGCCTGCCTGTCAGTAGGAATTTAACAGGAACGGATCTAGCTGAACACTGTGAGCAGGACGCACTGCACTAAATGTAAATAGTCTAGAAGATAACAGGAACGGATCTAGCTGAACACTGTGAGCAGGACGCACTGCACTAAATGTAAATAGTCTAGAAGATAACAGGAACGGATCTAGCTGAACACTGTGAGCAGGACGCACTGCATTAAATGTAAATAGTCTAGATAGAAGATAACAGGAACGGATCTAGCTAAACTGAATACAGTGTATATATATATATGCAACACCTGGGATGCATATATATACACAATACACTGTAAGTGCAGCTAACTGACTGACTGTTCTGCCTAATCTATCTAACTCAAATCAAATGACACTGTCTCTCTCTCTCTCTATCTCTCAGCACACCGGAACACACACTACACAGGGCCGCCGTGCAGGCGGCCTTATATAGTGTGGGGTGTGTACTAAATCCCCTGAGCCATAATTGGCCAAAGCCACCCTGGCTTTGGCCAATTACAGCTCTCTCTACTGACGGCGCTGTGATTGGCCAAGCATGCGGGTCATAGTGCATGCTTGGCCAATCATCAGCCAGCAATGCACTGCGATGCCGCAGTGAATTATGGGCCGTGACGCGCCACACGAATTTAGCGCGAACGGCCCATAACGTTCGCAATTCGGCGAACGATCGAACAGCCGATGTTCGAGTCGAACATGGGTTCGACTCGAACACGAAGCTCATCCCTACTGTCCAGATAGGCATCTGTAGCCTCAAATTGGGTAAGCACGCACATTTAAGAAACCAACTAATTATCATCTATGATTCCTGAATTATATTATTAATAATATGTTTTATGTAACCTAGATGAAATTATAGATGCATGTGGTGCCTTTGAAGAAGCAGAAATCTGCAAAACATGTCGGCCCTTCTGCATATCCATATATCTTGTCATTTCTTGTATCAAGTATCACCTATGGTCTATATACAATGATGACTATGTGATTTTTTTTATGCTATTGTGCGATAATAAATTTAATACTTTCTTATATAAAATCTCACTATCTGCATGTTTACCTTGGTAACAGATGTTGATGTCTCCATTTTCTCCCACCATGGCTGCAGCACTTACTTCTGGTCAGAGTAAAGCCCCATACACATCATACAGTAGAAATAGGTCAACTTTTGACTCATATGTCAGAAGTTGATTTCACGTCTGGCTTTTGTTGAACGAGCATTCTTGAAAACCAGCAGCCGTTCAGCATTCGATCAGTGCTAGTATCCAATAGCTGCGAGCACTGACTGGTGTGTTCTGGTGGGGGGGAGGGGCAGTCCCCCGTCAGAACACAATAACACAGTGGGTGAGATCACTGTACTAACATTGCATAGTTGACAACCTCTTTTTTCTTCATTCAGCCTTCTGGGTTAAACGGAAAAAAAACTTAATGTACAGTATCTCACAAAAGTGAGTACACCCCTCACATTTTTTAAAATATTTTATTATATCTTTTCATGTGACAACACTGAAGAAATTACACTTTGCTACAATGTAAAGTAGTGAGTGTACAGCTTGTATACCAGTGTAAATTTGCTGTCTCCTCAAAATAACTCAACACACAGCCATTAATGTCTAAACAGCTGGCAACAAAAGTGAGTACACCCCTAACTGAAAATGTCCAAATTGGGCCCAATTAACCATTTTCCCTCCCCGGTGTCATGTGACTACAAGGTCTCAGGTATGAATGGGGAGCAGGTGTGTTCAATTTGGTGTTATCGCTCTCATTCTCTCATACTGGTCACTGGAAGTTCAACATGGCACCTCATGGCAAAGAACTCTCTGAGGATCTGAAAAAAGGAACGGTTGCTCTACATAAAGATGGCCTACGCTATAAGAAGATTGCCAAGACCCTGAAACTGAGCTGCAGCACGGTGGCCAAGAACATACAGCGGTTTAACAGGACAGGTTCCACTCAGAACAGGCCTTGCCATGGTCAACCAAAGAAGTTCAGTGCATGTGCTCAGCATCATATCCAGAGGTTGTCTTTGGGAAATCGATGTATGAGTGCTGCCAGCATTGCTGCAGAGGTTGAAAGGATGGGGGGGTCAGCCTGTCAGTGCTTAGACCATTCGCCGCACACTGCATCAAATTGGTCTGCATAGCTGTCATCCCAGAAGGAAGCCTCATCTAAAGATGATGCACAAGAAAGCCCACAAACAGTTTTCTGAAGACAAGCGGACTAAGGGCATGGATTACTGGAACCATGTCTCGTGGTCTGATGAGACCAAGATAAACTTATTTGGTTCAGATCGTGTCAAGTGTGTGTGGCAGCAACCAGGTGAGGAGTACAAAGACAAGTGTGTCTTGCCTACAGTCAGCATGGTGGTGGGAGTGTCATGGTCTGGGGCTGCATGAGTGCTGCCGGCACTGGGGAGCTACAGTACATTAAGGGAACCATGAATGTCAACATGTACTGTGACATACTGAAGCAGAGCATGATCCCCTCCCTTGGGACACTGGGCCGCAGGGCAGTATTCCAACATGATAACGACCCCAAACACACCTCCAAGATGACCACTGCCTTGCTAAAGAAGCTGTGGATAAAGGTGATGGACTGGCCAAGCATGTCTCCAGACCTAAACCCTATTGAGCATCTGTGGGGCATCCTCAAACAGAAGGTGGAGGAGCTCAAGGTCTCTAACATCCACCAGCTCTGTAATGTCATCATTGAGGAGTGGAAGAGGACTCCAGTGGCAACCTGTGAAGCTCTAGTGAACTCCATGCCCAAGAGGGTTCAGGCAGTGCTGGAAAATAATGATGGCCACACAAAATATTGACACTTTGGGCCCAATTTGGACATTTTCACTTAGGGGTGTACTCACTTTTGTTGCCAGTGGTTTAGACATTAATGGCTGTGTGTTGAGTTATTTTAAAGGGACAGCAAATGTACACTGTTATACAGGCTGTACACTCACTACTTTACATTGTAGCGAAGTGTCATTTATTCAGTGTTGTCACATGAAAAGATATAATAAAATATTTACAAAAATGTGAGGGGTGTACTCACTTTTTTGAGATACTGTATGTACCTGGCTTTTCTCTCACATCATGACATTAGCATTATGGTGCCAAGGACTACTGTGAGTTTTACTTTTTTATCTAAATGTGGAATCAGGCTTTAATTTTGTTTTGGCTTTAGAAAACAATTTGCCCTAGGGCCCCCTACGCTGTGTGCTTTAATGAACCTTCAGTTTATTTGGGAGGTATAATCTTGTACTGTATTTTTCCACTGAACAGGAGCTGAATTGTTAATCTGTTGATCTTCAGCTTTGCTTTTATGTGCAGGCTGGGTTTTGAAGTGCCATTTTATTTGACAGTAGAAAGCAAAAGAACTGAAATGTTCCGGTGTATGCATCATTCATTAGCTCACTGTTTCTCTCTGTTCAGCATTAGAATGATTATTTTGCAGGATGTGTGGGGGAAGAATTTTGTCAATTGGAAGATGTTTTATTTCCTAATGGTTTTTCTTGTGTTGAAAGAAAGAGAGCTTTTCAACCCATCCACCCTTACCTTGTCATACTAATTGGACACATTTCTGCTTTTCTGCCTAGTTGCTGGGGCTTCCACTCTTCTCATTAACCCCTGGGAGCAGGAAATGAGCTGCTGCGAATTCAGGATTATGGACAAGTTCCAAGTGCTGCTTTTTGTTTTTACAGTGCTTCTGCCCAATCGTATATTCTGACAATCTTACCTCTTCCATGTTTAACAGAGCATTGCATGTGTCCTAATACTTAATGAATTCCGTGTTATTTTGTAATGGTGTTCAAAAGCTTACAGGGATTTTATTTTTGCATTTAGAGAAACCTGACATTTCAGCAAAAGTATAGCCTTAAAATGTTATAAAAATAACTAGGCAAACTACAGCAGCTCAGAATCATTTTGTGCAAGCCAGTCAAATAAACCCCATCATTGCTTAAACAGCATAATTTCTGAGTTTTCAGGTGCTACATTATATTTTAAATTCTTACATCTTTGTTATAAAACGTGATGACTGGCTGTGATGCTTTTGTAAACATATAACCGTAGTATATATTCATAATTCTGATTATGTCACCAAAACTTATTGGAGTTTGGTCTTTTGTGTTGCTTGAAAAGCTGGTTTGTGAATTTTAATGGCTGAATTACTACCTTTATTTAGACTGTCTGAGTACTAAAGAACATATAATTCTGAAAGCAATAGTGAATTCTACATGTATATCTAATAATCCAGGATCTTGAATATTGTGTCTGATATATTACACTTCAAAAGCTACAAAAAACAAAACAAAAAACAAACAAAAAAAACCCCTCAAATGAACAACATTTACAAATTCAGAATCCATTTGCTTTTTTTATATATTGGATAGACTCTCCAAATGTGGAAAACTACTGTGACTGATTTTATAGAATGCCTACTTTTTGTTCTATCTACATCTTCCAGTTGTTAGTTGAGATAGGCCGCTGTTTCACTTTGGTTGTAGACATCATGTAGGGATTGGACAACTTGAGTGCTGATGTAAAGGGAGCTGGTTATTGCTTTAAATAAAGTGCATATAAACCCTTAATACTTGTTTGGTCCCATTTGATCTTTTAAACCAGGGGTCTTTAAACTATGGCTCAGGAACTACAATTCCCATCATGCCTAGTCATGTCTGTGAATGTCAGAGTTTTACATTGCCTCATGGGATGTGTAGTTTTGCAACAGCTGGAGGGCCATAATTTGGAGATCCCCGTTTTAAATATTCTCATGAAAGCATTTTGATATATCAATTTGATAAGTGGTAAAAAATATCTGTTATTCTTGCCAGAAATATTGTCAGCTGATAAATTTCTTTGATTTCTGCCTGTGCAGTAGTCTTATACCTTACATTGTTTCCAGTTTACGGATGATTACAAAATTCCTCCTATTTGTGTTATGAAGAAGAGAATTGGGAGAAATGTTTTAGTCCTGTCCTAGGGTGACCATTTTGATTCTTTAAAAATATAGTACTAAGAGAGTGCTGTCACCCCAGGACAGGTTATGTGTTACTGGCAGAATCACTAAGTGAAAATAAAGAAAATGTAAAATGGTATGCTAAAACATATTCAATTTCTGTTCTTGGGTTTAGAAGCATTTAAATATAATTTTGCTAAGTGCGTTGTGCTTTATTTCAAGTGTTCATACCTTTTTGCCTTCTGCCGAGAATTGACAGAATAGGATTCTAGGAATTCAACATCGGACATGCGTTCAAACAAGAGCAAAACACATTTGTACACATGGCATACACTAAGCATATGGCTGCCAAGAAAAAAAGTACATTTTGGTGATGGAGGGTTTAAAGGAAATCTGTGCTTACAGAATTATGGAGGCTGCTATTACTGAGCTCTATTTTTGAAAACCTTATTCCCTGGGCTGTTTTACTAGTCTAAAAGTTTCAGTGCTTGTAGATAAGGAATTCTGACTTAAGTCTGCTTTTACTTGCTGCCTACTTTTTTTGATACAGGATTGAATAAACAAATAAAGAGCTTTCCAGGACAAACTGCAGTGCACATCAAGACAAAGCAGCTTTGGTTACTGAAATATAAGTTGTAAATATCACAGATCTGATTGGTGCCCAACACATTCTCTGTAAATCTACATTTCCAGACATACTTCATGTTATCTGAGAAGGTATAGCTGGAAATCTGTTTCCTACTCTTGAGGTCTAGCCTACTACCTATTAGTCCAATAGTTTCCCAGTTTATCTTAAATCCAGTGGTTTCTCAATTAGCCACAAAGACTGTGCCAACACTTTGCAATGAAAACAGTTTGTCGCAGCACTAATGACCTTCAAACTGGAGTTGGTTCCAGTGGATGTCTTCATGTCACAAGAAAGATCCATGGGGCTTTTGTTTGCCTTAAAACTAGCCCTATTCCTTGCTACCCCAGGCTTCCTCGTATTCAAGTAACCTGTCCCCCAAAGCCTCATATCTTTGCTGTACAACCAGTTGTAGCTCCCTGCGGTCATCCTGTGCAGTTCAGGACCAGCAGTTCTGCACTCTACTTGAGGATGCAAAGGACCCAACCACAACTCAAGAGTGTTGGACAGTGAAGGAGAGTGCTGACTGCCAGAGCAGTAAGGAATAAGGTAAGTACTGTATATCATAATATTCATCATGCCAACGTAAACAGATGAAAGAGGGCCACACTGCTAGGGTAAAGGTCTTTTTTCCCCTGAGTTCAGCCTTAAGAGACCCCGAAGAATAATTGTCCATGCTAATCTTGGACAGGTATGTTGTACATCCATATTTAACCATGGAGTATTCTGTTTTAGAATTTTAACTTCAGACTTTATTTGCAATAGTGATTTTTTTATGAAACCTTAAGGGCCCATTTACACATGGATTGCCTTTTGAAGAGTGATATGTTGCCTCCTTACCACCAATTTAAACCTTGAAAGCTCACACCACTGTGCCGAAAGCAAGTGCATTGCATGCAGCTAAGACACAGCCCCATATACATAACAGGGAATACAATTCTGAAATTATAAATACCCTTCTGGCAGATTTTCAGCTTAAGGAGGGAGGGAGAGGCAGTTGAGAGGTGGTAAAAATGCTGCTCAAGTGCCCGTTTATACCCCCAGCTGCAAGTGTAAAGTTGACCTAATTAATATTAAAGTATATTATCTTGCAGCTATTCTTGCATAAGAGGACATTCAAATCTACCGATGTTCTTCATCCCATTGACCTCCATTTAAAAAAATCCAACGCAGATCCTGAACTGTATCCACTTACATGAAATACAGGTACCGGACTTAAATTAGATACTTCAGCCTCTAACAAAGCAGACTGATTCAGTGAAGCAATTCACCAGTGGAAGTTTTTGTGGTCTGCAAATGATTCAGTGCAGTGCAATTTTCAGCCCATTCATTTGAATGGGCTGAAATCACACTGGATCACACAAAATGTAGTGCATACACTACTTTTAAAAAACACACTGCACCAAATCGCATTGCACTTCAGTACCATGTGATCCAGTGCAGGCAAATGCTCTGTGCTTGTGATCTGCGGTTGGAATTAAGTTATGACTGTTGGTTTTGGCTGTTAGTAAGTCATTTGTGAGTTTTAGGAGGGCAGTTTCTGTGGAGTGCTATGGGCTAAATCCAGACTGAAGGTGATCAAGAAGGTTATTCTCAATGAGGTGGTCGCTCAGTCGGTTGTAACTAAATGTTCAAAGAGTTTGGAGGCAAAAGGGAGTAAAGAGATGGGTCTTAGGTTGTTAAGATTAGTGGGGTCTAGTGAGGCCTTTTTTTGGTATGGGAGTGACTAGCGCATGATTTAGAGGGTTGGGGAAGATGCCAGTGGAGAGTGATAGGTTGAAGATATGAGTTAAAGAGTGTAGAATAGAGCCAGCTGGTGACCGTGGTATTAAAGAAGGAGCAGGGTCCAGGGGGCAGGAGGTTAGGTGGGCGTTAGAAAAAAGTTTAGTGACTTCCTCTATAGTAGCTGGGTTAAAAGAGGGAAGTATTGATTGTGCAGGAGGACAAGGAGTGTAAAGTGAGGGAGCTATCTGTAGAGTGGAGATCTCGAGACGAATTGTCTCAATCTTATTTTTTAAGTGATTAGCAATCTCCTGGGCAGTGAGTAAGTTAGTGGGTGGAGGTAATGTAGGACGAAGTGGAGTGGTAAAGGTAGAAAAGAGTTGACGGGGACTGCGTGAGAGGGTGTTAATGAGAGTGAAAAAGTAGGTAGGAGTGGTATTTTTGGAGGGCAGATTTATATTGGTTGAAATCTTGCTGTGACTTAGTCTTACGCTACAGATGCTCAAGAGCATGGCTACGTTTTTTGAAGCTTCTGGTATTGATATACCAACTACCCAAAATCCATAAGAACCAGGAATATTCACCTGGGAGACCTATCATAAGTAGCATCAACTCTGTATTCTCTCGCATAGGTGAATACGTGGACTTTTTTTTACAGCCCATTATACAAACCTATCCATCCTATTTGAGGCATAGTAAACATCTCATGAATATCCTAAAAGACACCCCAATCAATGACAATACGTTGATTGTCACGATAGATGCTGAATCAGTGTACACCAATTTGGGCCAACAGGATGTCATATTCACCACCACAAAGGCTCTAGACCTGAAGTCTGACCTTGGGAGGGAACAAAAAGATTTTTTGGTGGAAGCTCTAAACTTAGCCATGTCAAATATTTATTAGCCATGGGGGGTGAAGCATGCCCCTAGTGTGGCCAACCTACCAATGAGCTAATGGGAGGAACAAAGTATTTTTGGTAAAGCTATACCAGAAATATAAAGTCAATCCAATATTCTATCAGCACAATTCACTAGTGAACAAATACATAAAATATATGTAGCGGTACAGTGATAAAAACCTGTAAAATATCAAAAATGGGTAAAAATATATAATGTGCAAAATGCAAAAAATAGATAATATGCAAAATGCAAAAATAAGCTCCTCCACCTGGTTGCTGCTGATACTGAAAAACTTGTTCACTTTACATTAATCAAAATTAATTACCAATACAGTGCTGCGCTACTGATAGAACAATAACAATTATGTGCAACATGTAAAAAGTCCAATTGTGAAATCCTAAAAATAAAGATAAGTTCAAGTAGTATCAAAAAGTGTCAGTCTTCCAAAGTTGAATCTTCACCCAAAACTGTGCACTTAAATGACCAAAAAGTGCTGGTGCTCTAGTCCACAAAGTTTGATAATGTCTTGTCAATTAGTAATATTGGGCAATGTTTGTTGACAATATGTTCAAGTGTTTTCTAGTCCCGGTTAAAATTGGTTAGGAAAGCCAGGTGCTCTCAGGCTCTTGTCTGTTTTTGGTTTATCCTCCAATGATTTCTTTCTATCCATTTCCATCACCTGTTTTTGTATGGGTACCAAACTCTGGTCATGATAACCTTTTTCTTTGAACTTATTGACAACAATTTCAGACTGTTTTAAATAATCCCCTAGACTGTCACAATTGCATCAAATACGCATCAACTGAGCCTTTGGTATCCCCCCAGTCACCTGGGATGATGACAACTGGCTGTTGGAATATAGTTGTTCCTGTCCGTTTCTTTGAAAAAAGTTTTGGTGTTGATTTGTCCACACATTTCATCAAAACCAGATCCAAGAAGCCAAGTTCTTGGAAGTCCAAACTACCAGTGAACTTAAGTCCATAGCAGTTGTTACAAAATTGGGTGATAGGGGGCGCTAATTGATTGTGTTATATTCCTTATATGTCATATACTATGGAATAAAGTGAACATGTGCATAAAGTGAAATATTTCCTTATATCAAACAATATATCATACATGAAGTGAAGATATACATAAAGTGTGATCAAAGAATCATTCATCAAATTATATTTTATAAGTCCATGATATCCAATGATGTGTTTTGATTAGTAGACCCGCACTGAAAACAAAAGGGAATTCCTTCACCATATATATTTAAATCCACCCAATGTGCTCAGAATTGAAAACTGCTCACCAGATGGATGTGCACTCTTTATTTAAAAATAAGGTCTAATGCACTTTTGGGAAATCCTGGATGGGAAACCCTAGGTTACCAGATGAATCCTCTGTAATGTGACCTTCTCTCCACCAAAATTTCCCATATGGAAGAAACAAAGGGACACTAAATAAGGCAATACTGTTGGTTTATTTAAAATCATACATAAAACAGGAAGGTTGTCTACTTACATTTGTGGGTGCCTTAGCCTGGCACTGAGGATAGCCTGCAGAGATTGTAATATGGAGTTGCTTGCCGCTGGACTAACGTCCAGAGCCGGCATGCGTTCCACTCGTGCATGGAAGAAAACCGGAAGCTGAGACCTGGAAGTGATGTGACCGGAAGCGGCTCGACATACGTTTTGTAATTAATACATCATCAGGAAGAGTACCGATCACTGAGCATGCTCAACTTAAATGGCTAGGAAGTAGCTGTGATTGGTGGAACATCAAATCTCCACCCTCCACACCCACAATGTATATTAAACGGCTATCCATGCAAAAAAATACACTCTGCATTGCCTACTTGTGCCAGTAAACAAATATTGTCACTTTGACAAACACATTATTACAATACATGATAGAATACATTAAAAAGTTAATAATAAAATTAAAATAATATTTGTAATAAAACAATCAATCACTAAATAGTGAATCCTGATAGATATTGTAAACTAAAGCCCACTAACATAATCATATTGAGAGAATGGAATTGTGCGCAAACCTAAACAATTATAGTTTTTAAAAGCTGAACTATTTTCATTCATTGGTCAAACAATTAAGGTCCAACTCAATGTTCATGCCTACTGGTTGCATAGTGTCCAGTCGGTATAACCACTGGGTTTCATTCTGGAAGACCGCTTGTTTGAGATTTGTACCTCTCCAATGTTTAGATATCTTATCTATCCCATAAAATGTTAATAATTTGGGATCTCTATTGTGGAACATTCTAAAATGTTTAGATACACTATGTTTAGTGAACCCTTTGGCAATGTTAGTTATGTGCTCATTAATCCTGATCCATAGCTTAGATGTGGTTCTGCCCACGTATTGCATTGGGCACGGGCATTCCAACACCTAAGTTACATATTCCAAATTACATGTAATCAATGGCTTCATTTTATGTTCCTGTTTATTTACTACTGAATGGAACCTGTCTATTTTTCTATTTTTTCTCTTTGTAGTTTTGCAAGATTTGCATTAGTGCAATAATAAAAACTTTCTCTTGTTTTTTTGGGGGGGTCTTGAATATTGGGTGCTATCTTATTTCTTAATCCTGCAGCTCTTTTATATATAAATTTGGGTTTTGTTGGGAGGAGGGGCCCAGTTCCTACAACTTTCTAGTTCTTGTGGGGTGTACCCTTCAGTTTTGTACCCTCCAAACTGTCACAATTCCTCCTCACTCGCATGAGCTGGCTTTTGGGTATCCCCCTAAGCCATTGCGGGTGGTGATAGCTCTGGATGGGTACATACCTCTTTCTGTCTGTCTCTTTGAAAAACTTTTTGATTGTTATTTTGTTTTGTTTCTTTGTAAGTACTAGATCCAGATAGTTTACTGCCTCTGTGTGGCACTCTGCCTTAAATTTCAGACCATGAACATTCGTATTCAACATTCCTATAAATGAATCCAGACTATCTAGAGAATCCTCCCAAAGTAGTACAATATCATCGAAATACCTCTTACAGAATAAGAGCTCCTTCCAGTTATTGTCATGCATATTTTCTTCTTCCCACTTATTGAGTACCAGATTGGCTACACTGGGGTATATCGTGCCCCCATGGCTACCCTTTCTGTTTGTAAAACTGATTTTGAAACCAGAAAAAATTATTACCCATCGCTATTTTTTATCCCTCAATCAAAAACTGAATGTGCGCCCCTTTTAGAGAGGATAGCTGTTTCAGGGCCCATTTTACTGCCTTTAGGCCGTCATGTTGGTTGATATTGGTATACAAAGATTCTATGTACTGTAACCAATATGGTGTCCAGGGTAACCTTAACTTTTTGTAGCATGTTAATAAGTTCTCTACTATCTTTAAGATAGGATCTTCCTTGTGTGACCAATGGTTTCAGGTAAATATCCAGATATTCACCCACTCTGGAGTTTAGGGAATCAATCCCACTGATGATTAGGGATGAGCCAAACGCCCCCCTGTTCGGTTCGCACCAGAACATGCGAACAGGCAAAAAATTCATTCGAACACGCGAACACTGTTAAAGTCTATGGGCCTCGAACATGAATAATCAAAAGTGCTAATTTTAAAGGCTTATATGCAAGTTGTTGTCATTAAAAGTGTTTGGGGACCTGGGTCCTGCCCCAGGGGATATGTATCAATGCAAAAAAAGTTTTAAAAATGGCCGTTTTTTCGGGAGCAGTGATTTTAATAATGCTTAAAGTGAAACAATAAAAGTGTAATATTCCTTTAAATTTTGTACCTGGGGGATGTCTATAGTATGCCTGTAAAGGGGCGCATGTTTCCCGTGTTTAGAACAGTCTGACAGCAAAATGACATTTCAAAGGAAAAAAAGTCATTTAAAACTATTTGTGGCTATTAATGAATTGTTGGTCTGACAATACACATAAAAGTTCATTGATAAAACGGCATGGGATTTCCCCACGGGGAACCCTGAACCAAAATTTTAAAAAAAATGGCATGGGGTCCCCCTAAATTCCATACCAGGCCCTTCAGGTCTGGTATGGATATTAAGGGGAACCCCGCGCCAAAACTTAAAAAAAATGGTGTGGGGTCCCTCTCAAAAACCATACCAGACTCTTCAGGTCTGATATGCATCTTAAGGGGAACCCCGCGCCAAAATTAAAAAAAAGGTGTGGGGTCCCCCCAAAAATCCATACCAAACCCTTATCCGAGCACGCAACCTGGCTGGCCGTACGAAAAGAGGGGGATGGGAGAGCGGCCCCCCTCCTGAACTGTACCAGGCCACATGCCCTCAACATTGGGAGGGTGCTTTGGGGTAGCCGCCCCCAAAGCACCTTGTCCCCATGTTGATGAGGACACGGGCCTCATCCCCACAACCCTTGGCCAGTAGTTGTGGGGGTCTGCGGGCGGGGGGCTTATTAGAATCTGGAAGCCCCCTTTAACTAGGGGACCCCCAGATCCCGCCCCCCCTGTGTGAAATGGTAATGTGGTACAAAAGTACCCCTACCATTTCACAAAAAAAGTGTCAAAAATGTTAAAAATGACAAGAGACAGTTTTTGACAATTCCTTTATTTAAAGTTTTCTTCGGGTCTTCTTCTGTCCTTCTTCCTTCCTTCTTCCTTCGGTTTCTTCCTCCATCTTCTTCTTCCTCTGGTTCTTCCTCCGATCCTCTGGTTCTTGCTCTGGTGTTCTCGTCCGGCATCTTCCTCCGCGGCGTCTTCTTCCCCGCTTTGTTCTTGGGCTGCTCCGCATTTATGGAAGGCTCCTGCTGTGTGACGCTTCTCTTCTTCTGACACTTCTTTCATTTTTTTTTTATTTTGGCGTGGGGTTCCCCTTAAGGTCCCCTTAAGGTCCCCTGAAGGTCTGGCGGTCGGATCGAGGTCAGGGTCGATCAAAGGTGAGGGGGAGGCCACTCATTCGTGGCCCCCCCCTCGCGATCGCTCCTGGCCAATGACAAGCTTCCTCGGCTTCTGTGAATGTAAACAGAAGCGGAGGAAGTGATGTAATCTCTCCTCTAGTCGGTCTTTTCGTCCGGCGCCGAGGAGAGAAGACATCCAAGTAAGTGCACCAACACTACACATACAGTAGAACACGCAGGCACACTTGTCACCCCCCTGTCACCCCCTGATCACCCCCCTGTACCCCCTGTCACTCTGACACCAATAGCAGGTTTTTTTTTTTTCTGATTTATTGCATTGGTGTCAGTTTGTGTCAGTTACAAGTGTTAGGGCAGTTAGGTTAGCCCCCTTTAGGTCTAGGGTACCCCCCTTTAGGTCCAGGGTACCCCCCTAACCCCCCTAATAAAGTTTTAACCCCGTGATCACCCCCCGTCGCCAGTGTCACTAAGCGATCGTTTTTCTGATCGCTGTATTAGTGACACAGGTGACGCTAGTTAGGGAGGTAAGTATATAGGTTCGCTGTCAGTGTTTTATAGCGACAGGGACCCCCATATACTACCTACTAAAGGTTTTAACCCCTTGATTGCCCCCTAGTTAACCCTTTCACCAGCGATCACCATATAATTGTTACAGGTGACGCTGGTTAGTTGGTTTGTTTTTTGTAGTTTATTGTAGTTTATTACAGTTTTAGGGCACCCGCCGTTTATTACCCTATAAAGGTTTAACCCCCTAATTGCCCGGCGGTGATAGAAGTTAAGTTTTTAGGGTCAGATAAGGTCTGCGTCGCCCCAGGCAGCGTCAGGTTAGCGCCAGTACCGCTAAAACCCACGCACGCAGCATACACCTCCCTTAGTGCTATAGTATCTGAACGGATCGATATCTGATCCGATCAGATCTATACTCCCCAGCAGTTTAGGGTCCCCCAAAAAAACGCAGTGTTAGCGGGATCAGCCCAGATACCTGCTAGCACCTGCGTTTTGCTCCTCGGCCCAGCCCAGCCCAGCCCACCCAAGTGCAGTATCGATCGATAACTGTCACAAAACACTAAGCACACATAACTGTAGCGTTCGCAGAGTCAGGCCTGATTCCTGCGATCGCTAACAGTTTTTTGGTAGCGGTTTGAATCAGTCGCTGACAGTCAGGAGCTTTTTTGCCTGTGAGTCTCACTAGTGTACCCCTAAATTTAGAGGCCAAAATGGCAAATCGAAGGTACACTAGTGAAGAGGCCTACACGTTTCTGAGTATGACAGATAGTGAAGAGGAAGTCACTCATCTGTCAAGTTCAGGCTCAGAATACGAACCTGTAGAGGACAGCGGCTCCATGACAGATAGCTCTGACGACGGAGTTGTGGTCCCTGCTAGAGTCAGGCGTACCAGACCCCGATCTTCTTCTTCTGTCCTTGAAGTGCAAGAACCGCAGGGCTCTCGTAGGGAGCAGAGAGGTACTAGTGCCGCTACTCCTTCTGGTGAACTGGCAAGCACCAGCGGCCTAGTACACCCTGGTCGTACATCCAGCACTGCAGTATCACGTGGTGACGTGGCGAGTCCCATAAGTGCAGTTCAAGCTGGCGAGGTGGCAAGCACAACTAGTGTCCCGCTGCCACCAATAAGACAAAGACAGGCCCGTCGTGCCCATAGTGCCCTTCCTGCTGCATTCGCCAATCCGAATTGGGTACCCACCACTTCTGCAGCACCCGTACTTCCCCCTTTCACTGGCCAACCCGGAATTCAGGTGGAAACAGTTGACTTTATGCCACTGGATTTTTATTCACTGTTTTTCACCGAAGATCTCTATAGATCTATTGTGGACCAAAGCAATTTGTACGCTGGTCAACACATCGCCGCTAATCCCCAGTCCTCCCTTGCCAGAGATTGGAGACCAATTACGGTCTCCGAATTTAAGATCTTTCTGGGCCTTTCCCTCAACATGGGCATAACCAAAAAGAGTGAGTTGCGGTCATATTGGTCCACTGACCCAATTCACCATATGCCCGTGTTCTCTGCCTCCATGACCAGGGCACGATACGAGCAGATTTTGCGGTTCATGCACTTCAACGACAATGAACTCTGTCGTCCTCGTGGAGACCCTGCATACGATCGGCTCTACAAAATTCGGCCCCTCGTAAACCACTTCAACCAACGTTTTGCAGACTTGTTTACCCCCCATCAAGTTGTCTGCGTTGATGAGTCCCTGATTAAGTTTTCTGGCCGCTTGTCCTTCAAACAGTACCTTCCCAGCAAGCGTGCCAGATACGGGGTCAAGATGTATAAGCTCTGTGACAGGGCCACAGGCTATACATGTAGATTTATGGTTTACGAGGGCAAAGATAGTCACGTAGAGCCGATCAACTGCCCTGACTACATAGGAAGCGCTGGCAAGATAGTGTGGGACTTGGTGTCACCCTTATTCGGAAAGGGGTACCACTTGTACGTGGACAATTATTATACGAGCGTGCCACTTTTTAGTCACTTGTTTGATCAGCAGATTGGAGCATGTGGCACCGTGCGACCTAATCGCCGGGGCTTTCCCCAGCGGCTTGTAGAGTCCCGTCTTAGGCTGGGGGAGAGAGCCTGCTTGAAGTATAATAATTTGCTCGCTATGAAGTGGAGGGATAAGAAGAATGTTTTCGTTCTCACCTCCCTTCATGCAGACACGACGACCCAAATTACTACGGCGACTGGTGTTGTGGAGAAACCCCTCTGTGTCCACGAATACAACCTTAATATGGGAGGGGTGGACCTCAACGACCAGTTGTTGGCGCCGTACCTAATTGCCCGTAAGGCCAGACGCTGGTACAAAAAAGTGTCTGTTTATTTATTTCAATTGGCTTTGCTGAACGCTCATGTGCTATACAGAGCTTCAGGACGGACTGGATCCTTCCTTAAATTCCAGGAAGAGATCGTCAGAGCCCTTCTGTTTCCAGACGGTGCTCCACCTCACCTTCCCAATCCAAATGCAGTAGGCCGGCTGCATGAGAGGCATTTTCCTTATGTCCTCGAGAGTACCCCTACCCAACGAGCCCCCCAAAGAAAATGTCGTGTCTGCAGAAAGCGCGGATTTAGGCGTGACACCCGGTATTATTGTCCCTCCTGTCCTGGCAATCCTGGTCTTTGCATTGGTGAATGTTTTGAATGCTACCATACACTAGTTGAGTATTAGCGTAGGGTACAGCACTGCACAGACTAGGACACACTTCCACAGGGTCTCCCAAGATGCCATCGCATTTTGAGAGACCCAAACCTGGAACCGTTACAGTTTTAAAAGTTACAGTTATAAAAAAAAAAAAAGTAAAAAAAAAAAAAATACACAAAAAAAATATAAAATAAAAAAAACAAAAATAGTTGTCGTTTTATTGTTCTCTCTCTCTCTCTATTTTCTCTCTATTGTTCTGCTCTTTTTTACTGTATTCTATTCTGCATTGTTTTATTGTTATGTTTTATCATGTTTGCTTTTCAGGTATGTAATTTTTTTATACTTTGTTTTTTTTATTGTTAACCACCTTTGTGTTTTCAGGTACGCCATTCAGCTGCAGCGCGGATTTATTTATCTTGACAGCAACAGCGTTTGCTCCCACGATACATAAAGCCGTGACTCCAGCGCTGTCGGAGGTGATTTCACCACCACAGTTACATACTTCAGCATATATGCCGAAGCGTGGGGGCAGAAGTGGGTGGAGGAGCGATTTGCTCCTGCCTTTTGCGGGAGGATGCCCCCATGCTTCGGCATATATATATTTTAGGTAGGCACAGGTTGCGTTAAATGTTTTATTTTTTACTATGGTTTTTTTTTGTATTTGCTTTGCAGGTATGGTAAGTATTACTGTTATACTGTAATGTTACTTTGTTTTTTGTTAACCATCATTTGCTTAGCAGGTACGCCATTCAGTTGCAGCGCGGATTTATTTATCTTGACAGCAACAGCGTTTGCTCCCACGATACATAAAGCCGTGACTCCAGCGCTGTCGGAGGTGATTTCACCACCACAGTTACATACTTCAGCATATATGCCGAAGCGTGGGGGCAGAAGTGGGTGGAGGAGCGATTTGCTCCTGCCTTTTGCGGGAGGATGCCCCCATGCTTCGGCATATATATATTTTAGGTAGGCACAGGTTGCGTTAAATGTTTTATTTTTTACTATGGTTTTTTTTTGTATTTGCTTTGCAGGTATGGTAAGTATTACTGTTATACTGTAATGTTACTTTGTTTTTTGTTAACCATCATTTGCTTAGCAGGTACGCCATTCAGTTGCAGCGCGGATTTATTTATCTTGACAGCAACAGCGTTTGCTCCCACGATACATAAAGCCGTGACTCCAGCGCTGTCGGAGGTGATTTCACCACCACAGTTACATACTTCAGCATATATGCCGAAGCGTGGGGGTAGTGGGTGGAGGAGCAATTTGCTCCTGCCTTTTGTGGGAGGATGCCCCCATGCTTCGGCATATATAAATGGTGCATGTATGCCCATCATTAGAAGTGGGTGGATGAAGGGAGGTATTCTAATGGTGGGCATACCCACCGATCAATATCTTTTTTTCGTTCAGCCCACAGGCTGCATGAAAAAAAAGTTTACAATATATGCCCAACAAGGACCAGCAACGTACTGGTATGTTGCTGGACTTTGAGTGGTTATACCAGAATGATGCCTGCAGGTTTAGGTATCATCTTGGTATCATTCTTTTCAGCCAGCGGTCGGCTTTCATGTAAAAGCAATCCTAGTGGCTAATTAGCCTCTAGACTGCTTTTACAAGCAGTGGGAGGAAATGCCCCCCCCCACCGTCTTCCATGTTTTTCTCTGGCTCTCCTGTCCCAACAGGGAACCTGAGAATGCAGCCAGTGATTTGGCCAGCTGACCATAGAGCTGATCAGAGACCAGAATGGCTCCAAACATCTCTATGGCCTAAGAATCCGGAAGCTACGAGCATTTCATGACTTAGATTTCGCCAGATGTAAACAGCGCCATTGGGAAATTGGGAAAGCATTTTATCACACCGATCTTGGTGTGGTCAGATGCTTTGAGGGCAGAGGAGAGATCTAGGGTCTAATAGACCCCAATTTTTTCAAAAAAGAGTACCTGTCACTACCTATTGCTATCATAGGGGATATTTACATTCCCTGAGATAACAATAAAAATGATTTAAAAAAAATAAAAATGAAAGGAACAGTTTAAAAATAAGATAAAAAATCAAAAAATTAATTAAAAAAAAAAAAAAAAAAAAAAAAAGCACCCCTGTCCCCCCCTGCTCTCGCGCAAAGGCGAACGCAAGCGTTGGTCTGGCGTCAAATGTAAACAGCAATTGCACCATGCATGTGAGGTATCACCGCGAAGGTCAGATCGAGGGCAGTAATTTTAGCAGTAGACCTCCTCTGTAAATCTAAAGTGGTAACCTGTAAAGGCTTTTAAAGGCTTTTAAAAATGTATTTAGTTTGTCGCCACTGCACGTTTGTGCGCAATTTTAAAACATGTCATGTTTGGTATCCATGTACTCGGCCTAAGATCATCTTTTTTGTTTCATCAAACATTTGGGCAATATAGTGTGTTTTAGTGCATTAAAATTTTAAAAAGTGTGTTTTTTCCCCAAAAAATGCGTTTGAAAAATCGCTGCGCAAATACTGTGTGAAAAAAAAAATGAAACACCCACCATTTTAATCTGTAGGGCATTTGCTTTAAAAAAATATATAATGTTTGGGGGTTCAAAGTAATTTTCTTGCAAAAAAAAATAATTTTTTCATGTAAACAAAAAGTGTCAGAAAGGGCTTTGTCTTCCAGTGGTTAGAAGAGTGGGTGATGTGTGACATAAGCTTCTAAATGTTGTGCATAAAATGCCAGGACAGTTCAAAACCCCCCCAAATGACCCCATTTTGGAAAGTAGACACCCCAAGCTATTTGCTGAGAGGCATGTTGAGTCCATGGAATATTTTATATTGTGACACAAGTTGCGGGAAAAAGACAAATTATTATTATTTTTTTTTTTTTTTTTGCACAAAGTTGTCACTAAATGATATATTGCTCAAACATGCCATGGGAATATGTGAAATTACACCCCAAAATACATTCTGTTGCCTCTCCTGAGTACGGGGATACCACATGTGTGAGACTTTTTGGGAGCCTAACCGCATAGGGGACCCCGAAAACCAAGCACCGCCTTCAGGCTTTCTAAGGGCGTAAATTTTTGATTTCACTCTTCACTGCCTATCACAGTTTCGGAGGCCATGTAATGCCCAGATGGCACAAACCCCCCCCAAATGACCCCATTTTGGAAAATAGACACCCAAAGCTATTTGCTGAGAGGTATAGTGAGTATTTTGCAGACCTCACTTTTTGTCACAAACTTTTGAAAATTGAAAAAAGAAAAAAAAAATACGTTTTTCTTGTCTTTCTTCATTTTCAAAAACAAATGAGAGCTGCAAAATACTCACCATGCCTCTCAGCAAATAGCTTGGGGTGTCTACTTTCCAAAATGGGGTCATTTTGGGGCGGTTTTGTGCTATCTTGGCATTTTATGGCCTTCAAAACTGTGATGGGTAGTAAGGAGTGAAATCAAAAATTAACGCTCTTAGAAATCCTGAAGGCGGTGATTGGATTTCGGGGCCCCGTATGAAGCTAGGCTCCCAAAAAGTGCCACTCATGTGGTATCCCCGTACTCAGGAGAAGCAGCAGAATGTATTTTGGGGTGTAATTCCACATATGCCCATGGCATGTTTGAGCAATATATCATTTAGTGACAACTTTGTGCAAAAAAAAAAAAAAATTGTCACTTTCCCGCAACTTGTGTCAAAATATAAAATATTCCATGTACTCATCATGCCTCTCAGCAAATAGCTTGGGGTGTCTTCTTTCCAAAATGGGGTCATTTGGGGGGGTTTTGTGCCATCTGGGCATTTTATGGCCTTCAAAAATGTGATAGGTAGTGATGAGTGAAATCACAACTTTACGCCCTTAGAAATCCTGAAGGCAGTGCTGGGTTTTCGGGGCCCCGTACGCGGCTAGGCTCCCAAAAAGTCCCACACATGTGGTATCCCCATACTCAGGAGAATCAGCAGAATGTATTTTGGGGTGCAATTCCACATAAGCCCATAGCCTGTGTGAGCAATATATCATTTAGTGACAACTTTGTGCAAAAAAAAAAAAAAAAATTGTCACTTTCCCGCAACTTGTGTCAAAAAATAAAATATTCCATGGACTCAACATGCCTCTCAGCAAATAGCTTGGGGTGTCTACTTTCCAAAATGGGGTCATTTGGGGGGGGTTTGTGCCATCTTGGCATTTTATGGCCTTCAAAACTGTGATAGGTAGTGAGGAGTAAAATCAAAAATTTATGCCCTTAGAAATCCTGAAGGCGGTGCTTGGTTTTTGGGGCCCCGTACGCGGCTAGGCTCCCAAAAAGTCCCACACATGTGGTATCCCCGTACTCAGGAGAAGCAGCAGAATGTATTTTGGGGTGTAATTCCACATATGCCCATGGCATGTTTGAGCAGTATATCATTTAGTGACAACTTTGTGCAAAAAAAAAAAAAAAAAAATTGTCACTTTCCTGCAACTTGTGTCCAAATATAAAATATTCCATGGACTCAACATGCCTCTCAGCAAATAGCTTGGGGTGTCTACTTTCCAAAATGGGGTCATTTGGGGGGGGTTTGTGCCATCTTGGCATTTTATGGCCTTCAAAACTGTGATAGGTAGTGGGGAGTAAAATCAAAAATGTATGCCCTTTGAAATCCTGAAGGCGGTGCTTGGTTTTCGGGGCCCCGTACGCGGCTAGGCTCCCAAAAAGTCCCACACATGTGGTATCCCCGTACTCAGGAGAAGCAGCAGAATGTATTTTGGGGTGTAATTCCACATATGCCCATGGCATGTTTGAGCAATATATCATTTAGTGACAACTTTGTGAAAAAAAAAAAAAAAAATTGTCACTTTCCCGCAACTTGTGTCCAAATATAAAATATTCCATGGACTTAACATGCCTCTCAGCAAATAGCTTGGGGTGTCTACTTTCCAAAATGGGGTCATTTGGGGGGGGTTTGTGCCATCCTGGCATTTTATGGCCTTCAAAACTGTGATAGGTAGTGAGGAGTAAAATCAAAAATGTATGCCCTTTGAAATCCTGAAGGCGGTGCTTGGTTTTCGGGACCCCGTACGCGGCTGGGCTCCCAAAAAGTCCCACACATTTGGTATCCCCGTACTCAGGAGAAGCAGCTGAATGTATTTTGGGGTGCAATTCCACATATGCCCATGGCCTGTGTGAGCAATATATCATTTAGTGACAACTTTTTGTAATTTTTTTTTTTTTTTTTTTTTTTTGTCATTATTCAATCACTTGGGACAAAAAAAAAAAATATTCAATGGGTTCAACATGCCTCTCAGCAATTTCCTTGGGGTGTCTACTTTCCAAAATGGGGTCATTTGGGGGGGTTTTGTACTGCCCTGCCATTTTAGCACCTCATGAAATGACATAGACAGTCATAAACTAAAAGCTGTGTAAATTCCAGAAAATGTACCCTAGTTTGTAGGCGCTATAACTTTTGCGCAAACCAATAAATATACGCTTATTGACATTTTTTTTACCAAAGACATGTGGCCGAATACATTTTGGCCTAAATGTATGACTAAAATTGATTTTAATGGATTTTTTTTATAACAAAAAGTAGAAAATATCATTTTTTTTCAAAATTTTCGGTCTTTTTCCGTTTATAGCGCAAAAAATAAAAGCGGCAGAGGTGATCAAATACCATCAAAATAAAGCTCTATTTGTGGGAAGAAAAGGACGCAAATTTCGTTTGGGTACAGCATTGCATGACCGCGCAATTAGCAGTTAAAGCGACGCAGTGCCAAATTGTAAAAAGTGCTCTGGTCAGGAAGGGGGTAAATCCTTCCGGGGCTGAAGTGGTTAATAGCCGCGAGTAGTTTTAAATGACTTTTTTCCTTTGAAATGTCATTTTGCTGTCAGACTGTTCTAAACACAGGAAACATGCGCCCCTTTACAGGCATACTATAGACACCCCTCCAGGTACGAAATTTAAAGGAATATTACACTTTTATTGTTTCACTTTAAGCATTATTAAAATCACTGCTCCCAAAAAAATGGCCGTTTTTAAAACTTTTTTTTGCACTGATACATGTCACCTGGGGCAGGACCCAGGTCCCCAAACACTTTTTATGACAATACCATGCATATAAGCCTTTAAAATTATCACTTTGGATTTCTCCCATAGACTTTTAAAGGGTGTTCCTCGGGATGAGTTTAAACAACTGAAAATTAGAAAATACAAGGAAAACGAATGAGACCAGCAGACATCGTAGTGAGACCAGCAGATAAAGGAGGAGGGCTGATAATACTAACTAAGGAGAATTATAATCAAGAAGTACTTAGATTACTGGAAGATAATATTACATACAAAAAAATTAAAATCAGAGCCTACAACCAAATTAAATTCAAAACTCACTGAGTGGGTAAATAAAAGCATTAAAACAAAAATTCTGGATAAGAAAGAAGCAAAATATTTGATCCCACAAGCTCCCAGAATACCAGTGATGTATATAATCCCTAAAGTGCACAAATCCAAAGATCAGCCGCCTGGAAGACCCATCATTAGTGGGATTGATTCCCTATACTCCAGAGTGGGTGAATATCTGGATATTTACCTGAAACCATTGGTCACACAAGGAAGATCCTATCTTAAGGATAGTAGAGAACTTATTAACATGCTACAAAAAGTTAAGGTTACCCCGAACCCCATATTGGTTACAGTAGACATAGAATCTTTGTAACCAATATCAACCAATATGATGGTCTAAAGGAAGTAAAATAGGCCCTGAAACAGCAATCCTCACTAAAAGGGGTGCAAATTCGGTTTTTGATTGACGGATTAAAAATAGCGATGGGTAATAATTTTTTCTGGTTTCAAAATCAGTTTTACAAACAAACTAAAGGGGTAGCCGTGGGGGCACGATATGCCCCAGTGTAGCCAATCTTGTACTCAATAAGTGGGAAGAAGAATATATACATGACAATAAATGGGAGGAGCTCTTATTCTATAAGAGGTACATCGATAATATTGTACTACTTTGGGAGGATTCTCAAGATAATCTTGATTCATTTATAGGGATGTTGTATACAAATGTTTATGGTCTGAAATTTAAGGCAGAGTGCTACACAGAGACAGTTAACAATCTAGATCTAGTACTTACAAAGAAACAAAACAAAATAACAACCAAAACGTTTTTCAAAGAGACAGACAGAAACAGGTATGTACCCATCCAGAGCTATCACCACCCGCAATGGCTTAGGGGGATACCCAAAAGCCAGTTCATGTGAGTGAGGAGGAATTGTGACAGTTTGGAGGATTTTAATATCCAATCAGACATTCTTATAAGTAGGTTTGTGGAGAAAGGGTACACCCCTCAAGAACTAGAATGTTGTAGGAACAAAGTATCTGTTATGGATAGAGAGTCACTCCTAACCAATAGTAAACCAATACATTTTAAGGGAGATTTGGCCTTTATTACAGGTTTTCACAGACAGTACAAAGAGGTTGAGAATATTTTCAAAAAACATTGGCCTATCCTTTTGAAGGACAAAGATCTTGGGCCCCTCCTCCCAACAAAACCAAAATTTATATATAGAAGAGCTCCAAGATTAAGAAATAAGATAGCACCCAATATTCCAGAGGTAAGGCCGATATATTGTAACCCACATCCACATTCCAGCATATAAATATAAAATTCTTTCCTCTTTTTTTATATTATTCTCATGGTGACGGCAGGCTTTACATCTGCCGCATGCAAAGAAACCCATGAACACTCCAAAACACGAACCCATCTTTTTCTTGGGGGGTCTATCACTCCTGGCTCTATCATGTCTTTTAATGTTGGGGCTTTTTTATATATAAACCCAGGGAGGGCAGGTAACTTGGGTCCCAATATCCTATCTTTTTTTTTTTTATGTTTTTATTATTTGGTTGTAAAAGACATAACATTTGAAAGCATAAATGCGGACAGCTGCTTCGGTAAGGATATATATATATATATATATATATATATATATATATATATATATATATATATCAAGTTGAGATGGGTTACATACGACCTAACGCATATAACAGAACAGTAAGCACATGGTCTCTTAGGTTGTTAAGCTTGCATACCTAGCGTCTAAAGAAAGCTAGGTGTATCTTATCCTTTTTTAAGAATACTCCAATGTTTCTTGTTTAAGTTCCCAGACATTTAAGATGTCTGGGAATGTGTATCTTATCTTTTTTAAGAATACTCCAATGTTTCTTGTTTAAGTTCCCAGACATTTAAGATGGGATGTCCCCCTTAATGATGGATTAGAGGACAAGAATTCCCTCAATGACTGTTTTTTATTTTTTAATGCTAAAGGCAAAGAACTTATAGAGTTTTTATTAAAACGGAAACAGATAAGCATGAGAACACTTAATAATCAAATTAAGGAAACAAAAGATAAATTAGAGTTGTTAAAGAATGACCCTGAATGTTTCAAACTTTCAGGGGAGTTAATGAAAAGTTTAGAGAAACTAGATAAGGACACACAAGAAAAGAAAAGAAAGAAATATATTAGAGATGAAGGGAATTTAAAAAACAAAGATGTATATAAATGGCAACGTGTTACCCATGAGGATACCCAAATACCTCCCCAGGAAAGTTCCCCCGTCAGCCAGAGAGACTGTACGATCAGAGACAAAAGTACCTCGGGGACTAAATGGAGGAGGACAAGGTAACATGGGTTACCTGCACCAGATGGGAACTCCATTTAGGGGTAACTGGGAGGATGGAGTTTTGCGAGGGGATCCCCCCAGAGGGGAAGGGGGAATTCTAATCCTAATTTTAATTCTAGTTATTTCCCACAAAGAAATGACCAATGGTCAAAGCAGTGTTTCTCAACCTTTTTACTGTGGAGGAACCCTTGGCGAAACGTTTGAGATCTCGGGGGAAACCCTAAAAAAAACTGCAGATCTACAGCTCGCGGAACATTGGATCTGATTAGCGAGCTTTAGATATAACCACAATTATTGTAGAAATAGCTTTAAATATTCAAATAAATATTAGAACCCACCTGACACCAACATTATATTATGAACAGGGAACGTAGCAAGTAATTGTTTTATTCATGTACTTGCAGAGACCTACATTAGAACAAGCCAAAATTTTCTATGCAAGTCAAATCTACACATATTTTTCATCAGTTTTTTTGCACATATGCTGTGAATGAGGACTTGCTGAACTTGAACAGACAGCAGACTATGGGAACAGTTGGGCCTTGTTCACAACATACATGCATAATTGATGGGATTGATGGAAAATTGTGCAGATTTGACCTGCATAGAACACTTTGGTCTTGCCCACATCAGGAGACATGCATTTTCCTACATAGGTCTCTGCAAAGACATAAACAAAACAATTGATTTCTATGTGCTGTTCAGACCACAATGTTGGTGTCATTTGAGTATCTTTCTCTGCAGAAAAATGCATACATGTTGCATATTTCTTTGCAGAAAAAACGCACGATACCAGTGTTGTTTTCAATGCACACTGTCAATGCGTGTTGATACCTGGTGCATCCTCTATAGTTCCAGCTCCTCTGAACCTGTGAGGGTGGTGCGAGGAGGAGTGCTGACAGTGAGAGCACATGGCTGATTTTTGCAGGAGGTGAGATCCTGTGTATGGTAGTGGCTGAATGCAGACTGCATAAGGGGGAGCAGAAAGTAGGAGCACACAGCCGGATCAGCCTGAATGTAGCAGGAGGTGCGATTATAATAGCATTATGTACAATTATGGCATAACATAAAGCTATTATAATCTCACCTCCTGCTACATATATGGCTGATCCAACTGTGTTTTCCTGTTCTCTGCAGTCTGCATTCAGTGCTGCCATATATACACAATTGTTTTATTAGTGATTTGTAATAGTGTATACTGTAAATTTAAGCATTAGAGAGTTTTTAACATTTTGATACGTTTAAAATAATTTGTTTTTAATACTCCCGTATTAAGTATATATTCCCGTATTAGGTATATATATATATATATATATATATATATATATATATATATATATATATATATATAGTTACTTTTGTTGTTAGGTCGTTTGTATGATTAGTGAAGAGGAAACTTGCGTGATATAGTCACCAGCTGATTTATTTCGTTCAAATCAAGCAATGCTTCGGAAAGATTTTTCGTCTTGATGTGGTGTCCCCGTAGTTGTCAGTGAGCAATTTCCATTTCCCCTTCCGGAGTGGACACACGATTGTGTTCAGCTTGGCTGACTGCACTGATTAACACAGCAGAGGAGGAGAAGGGTTTGCTTAGTAATCAACGGGATGTGAGTGTATAAAATCAGCAGTGAGACGTCCAGTCTCTGCCCCTTACTGAAGAAGTCACGCCCATTTGACATATCGCATATAGGGGGAGCAGTATCAGTTGGTGACATCATCCCGCGGTCATCTCATCTTTACATGTGTCCGTAGCTCGCACTGCTGAAGTGCTTCACTTGTGAGTACCTTGTATGCCGTTTTTTATTGGAGAAATAAATAATTTGAAAACAGAGAGCACTAGATTTAGTGTTTTTATCCCCATTGTATACCGGATACACCTGAGGGAAAACCGAGACTGGTGAAGCCAGTAAGGAGGAAAAGGGTGAGATGGAGGGATCATCAGCATCATGCCAGACCGACTCACTGATCACCCCCCATAGGGGATCTGCTTTTTTTGACCCGCTGGTGAAACAGGAGTCAGAGCAGAAGGTAAGCGGCTAGAGCACATTGGTGGAAGAGAGCACCAGCACTTTTTGGCCATTTAAGTGCACAGTTTTGGGTGAAGATTCAACTTTGGAAGACACTGTTTGATATTACTTGAACTTATACTCATAATTTTTATTATTACACAATTGGACTTTTCACATTGCACATCATTGTTATTGTTCTATTTTATACCAGAAATAGCTCTGTATAAAAGATACATTGATGACATAATCATACTTAGGTATGGCACAGAAGAAACTTTAAGAACATTTTTAGTGAGCAATAACAGCAATAACAACTGCTATGGACTTAAGAACTTAGCTTCTTGGGTCTGGTTTTGATTAAATGTAGTGGACAGATCAACACCAAAACTTTTTTCTAAGAAACTGACAGGAACAGCTATATCCCCACAGCCAGTTGTCATCATCCCAGGTGGCTGGGGGGGATACCAAAGGGTCAGTTGATGCATATTCAACGCAGTTGTGACAGTCTAGGGGATTATTTACAACAGTCTGAAATTGTTGTCAATAAGTTCAAAGAAAAAGGTTATCATGACCACGGTACCCATACAAAAACAGGTCATGAAAATGGATAGAAAGAAATTATTGGAGGATAAACCAAAAAAAGACAAGAGCCCGAGAGCACCTGGTTTTCCTAACCAATTTTAACCGAGACTACAAAACACTGGAATGTATTGTCAACAAACATTGCCCAATATTATCAAGGGACAAGACATTATCAATCTTCATCTCTAGTCGCCCCCAATTTATATATCGTCCAGCACCTAACCTAAAGAAAAGCTTAGCTCCCAATATTCATGACCCCCCCAAAAAAAGAGAGTCACCTTTTTGGATCAAATTGGCTTCTTTTATTGTCGAAAATGTAAATCATGCAAAACTACAAGGAAAAAAAGGAAAATAGACAAATTTAGATAATTTAGTATGGGAAGGGAATATAATATTGAGAAGTTCATTACCTGTAAATTGACCCATGTAACCTATCTAATAACCTGCCCTTGTGGGTTGCAATATGTTGGGCGTACCACAAGGAACTTGGGAACCAGAATCAATGAACATCTCAATATTATAAAAAAAAGGGTTCCCAAAACACAGCCTTTCAAATCACTTTAGGGTACATCATAATAGGGACCCAAGTCTAGCTACTTTCTTTGAAATTGATAGGGTGGAACCCCACTGGAGAGGGGGTAACATGACCCAAAGAATATTGAAAAACTAAACAAAGTGTATTTTCAAATTAAATACGCTCAATCCCGCAGGTATTAATGTAGATATAGAGTTTAATATTTTTTTATCTAATTATTAGGTTCTTGTTTTTATTGTTTATTGGTTATTGTTTAATTGAGGTGTTCCAACTGGATTTAATCCATTTAAAACACTATAGGTATAATTTGAGGAATACCCCATATCACCACAAGATGGTGTATTCATTTACATAACATTGGCAGTATATTTTCCTCCTGTCTCCACTAGAGGCTGTATGCCAAATAGATCTACTATAATTAAGGTAAGATCCATTATTCAATTTTAATTATTTAGAATATTTTTTTTTTAGATCAATATAGCATAATAAAGTTATATATTGAGCTAAATGTTGTATTGCAAACTCTAGTAGGAGTTTTTCTTTGATTAATTGGAAGGACTAAACCGGATTGGATATCCTTGTTGGGTGGTAGTAGAAAACTATGGAGGTGACGTACCCGGTCATGTGACCCCTGATGACATCAGACGTGCTGACGAAATGCTTTGGGTGTGGTCAAGCTTGACACGTCACTGCCGCCCTTCAGTGGAATGCAGGTGGAGCACAATTCACAATCCCTGCTTCCACTCTACTTGTTTTTATCTGTACTTGATTCAAGTGGAATCTTTTAGCACTGATTTTTTTAAATAAACCATAGGTACTTCACCATGGGAGACTGTTTCTTCCTTATATTGCCTTATTGATGTCTGGAAATCTGGTGGCCTTTGATCCAATCTGCCCTTGGAGCTTTCCTTGCTGAATTGCTGATCGGGAGTAACTCTTTGCAAATCTACTGTATATGACTCCTGTAATGGGGGTCATATCAATTCGGTGAGTAGGCTGTGTGACAGTTGTTGGTGGAGGAAGACCCTTAGTGACTTTACTGTTGGATCAATTAAATCTTATGCAACATTGGAAATCATCTGATGGAAGCTTTTGGACACGGCACTTTCACACAATAAAACATATTTTTTGGACACTGCACTTTAATTCTCAATTTACAACTTTTTGATATCCACTGGAGACATCTGGTGGCATTTTTATGTATTTCTAATTAATTTTATGTATAATTGATGTATAGTTGTTTACAAGTACTAGAGTAGTAGAGTTACTATTTGTATGTTCACTTATGGTATATAACCCATGCCAAATCCGCTAGTGACATCTAGTGGTAGTTTATGTTATTGCACTTTTCTTGCACTTTATGAAGTTAATATTTTAAAACAGTAGGGTGTAATTCTTCATTCTTTCCTGGTCTGGGACCTCCCTAAATCCTTGAAGACGAGAATAACTAACAAAAGAAGAGTTATCCTGGAGAGCTGAAAAGGTAGGTAATTTGCTGTGCTTTCACCAAAAGAAGGTGCCAAATGAGGCAAATCTAGGGTCTCTCAGAAAGGAGGTCAGGGGGGAGACCAAGGAGACCAGATGGTATTTGTATTTATAAAGGTTCCAGGCATGGAGATATTGCCCTACCAAGGTATTTAAAGGGGCAAGAGATGTATGAGATATTGAAGATGACCATAATAGGCCCAGGAGATAGTATGGATGGATAGAACTAAATTAAAATGCAATCCAAGGGACTTTATATTTTTCTATATTTTATTGTACCAGTTGTATAAATCTAGCTGCTAAATTATAGAGCCAAAGTTGGGGAATACCACCAGAAGACTGGGAATTGTAGAAGATGCCTTTGGAGAACCTGGGATGCTTATCCTGCCAGATAAATGTAATCATTTTGGATGTTGTCTAAAAATGTTTTTGGTATTATAATGAGCAAGGCTCCAAAAAGGTATAATAACTTTGGAAGTATGGAAATTTTTATTTCCATACTTTTGGACGTATGGAAATTCATTTAAAACTATTTGCGGCTATTAATGAATTGCTGGTCCGACAATACACATAAAAGTTCATTGATAAAAACGGCATGGAAATTCCCCACAGGGGAACCCCAAACCAAAATTAAAAAAAAAATTATGTGGGGGGTCCCCCTAAATTCCATACCAGGCCCTTCAGGTCTGGTATGGATATTAAGGGGAACCCCGGCCAAATTTTTTTTTTTTAAATGGCATGATGTCCCCCTCAAAATCTATACCAGACCCTTCAGGTCTGGTATGGATTTTAGGGGGACATGCAACCTGGCAGGCCACAGGAAAAGAGGGGGGACGAGAGAGCGACCCCCCTCCTGAACCTTACCAGGCCACATGCCCCTAACATTGGGAGGGTGCTTTGGGGTAGCCCCCCAAAACACCTTGTCCCCATTTTGATGGGGACAAGGGCCTCATCCCCACAACCCTTGCCCGGTGGTTGTGGGGGTCTGTGGGCGGGGTGCTTATTGCAGTCTGGAAGCCCCCTTTAACAAGGGGACCCCCAGATCCCGGCTCTCCCCCCTGTGTGAAATGGTAAGGGGGTACAAAAGTACCCCTACCATTTCACAAAAAAAGTGTCAAAAATTTTAAAAATGACAAGAGACAGTTTTTGACAATTCCTTTATTTTAATGCTTCTTCTTTCTTCTATCATCTTTCTTCTATCTTCTATCTTCCTTCGGTTTCTTCCTCCATCTTCTTCTTCTTCTGGTTCTTCCTCCGGTGTTCTCGTCTGCCATCTTCCTCCACGGCGCAGGCGTCTTCTTCCCTTCTTCTTCTCAGGCCGCTCCGCATCCACCATGTGTGACGCTTCTCTTCTTCTGACGGTTCTTAAATAATGGAGGGTGGGGCCAACTGGTGTCCCCGCCCCCTCTGATGCACGGTGACTTCCCTGTCCGCCCCCTCTGACGTCATGGGGAATGCCACAGGGAAGTCCCCGTCAAGTCCCTGTGCTTCAGAGGGGGCGGGGTCACCGGGTGACCCACACCCTCCATTATTTAAGAACCGTCAAAAGAGGAGAAGCGTCACACAGCGGGAGCCTCCCTTCATGGTGGATGCGGAGCAGCCCGAGAAGAAGAAGGGAAGAAGACGCCGGCACTGCGGAGGAAGATGCTGGACGAGAACACTGGAGGAAGAACCAGAAGAACCAGAAGAATCAGAAGAAGAAGAATATGGAGGAAGAAACCGAAGGAAGATAGAAGATAGAAGAAAAAAGATAGAAGATAGAAGAAAGAAGAAGCATTTAAATAAAGGAATTGTCAAAAACTGTCTCTTGTCATTTTTAACATTTTTGACACTTTTTTTGTGAAATGGTAGGTTACCATTTCACATGGGGGGAGAGCTGGGATCTGGGGTCCCCTTGTTAAAGGGGGCTTCCAGATTCCGATAAGCCCCCCGCCCGCAGACCCCCACAACCACCGGGCAAGGGTTGTGGGGATGAGGCCCTTGTCCCCATCAACATGGGGACAAGGTGTTTTGGGGGCTACCCCAAAGCACCCTCCCAATGTTGAGGGCATGTGGCCTGGTACGGTTCAGGAGGGGGGCGCTCTCTCGTCCCCCCCTCTTTTCCTGTGGCCTGCCAGGTTGCGTGCTCGGATAAGGATCTGGTATGGATTTTGAGGGGGACCCCACGCCATTTTTTTTTTTTGGCCGGGGTTCCCCTTAATATCCATACCAGACCTGAAGGGCCTGGTATGGAATTTAGGGGGACCCCCCACATCATTTTTTTTTTAAATTTTGGTTCGGGGTTCCCCTGTGGGGAATTCCCATGCCATTTTTATCAATGAACTTTTATGTGTATTGTCGGACCAGCAATTCATTAATAGCCGCGAGTAGTTTTAAATGACTTTTTTCCTTTGAAATGTAATTTTGTTGTCAGACTGTTCTAAACACGGGAAACATGTGCCCCTTTACAGGCATACTATAGACACCCCCCAGGTACAAAATTTAAAGGAATATTACACTTTATTAAAATCACTGCTCCTGAAAAAACGGACGTTTTTAAAACTTTTTTTTGCATTGATCCATGTCCCCTGGGGCAGGACCCAGGTCCCCAAACACTTTTTATGACAATAATTTATGACAATAACTTGCATATATGCCTTTAAAATTAGCACTTTTGATTTCTCCCATAGACTTTTAAAGGGTGTTCCGTGGCTTTCGAATTTGCCGCGAACACCTCAAATTGTTCGCTGTTCAGCGAACTGGTAAACAGCCGATGTTCGAGTCGAACATGAGTTCGACGCGAACTCAAAGCTCATCCCTACTGTCGGCTGTTCCAAAGGGTCAATTTCCAAGCCTAAGGCGGAATTGTACCAATTTGGGTGAATTTCATAAGGAGGCCTTGGTTCTCAAGTCCAGGTTTCTAAGTAAGGGCTATGATAATGCGACCCTGGATTTACTAATTGCAGAGATAGGTAACAGAGATCGCCAAGTTCTTTTGGGTGACAAACCCCCCAAGCCGAAAACAGAGAGGATTTTGGTTTAGCCTTTTTGACAACTTACTCTAGTCAACATTGGGCTACAAAAAGAATAATTAAAAAGCATTGGCTGGTGGTTAAAAATGACCGGATCCTTGGTCCATTGCTACCAGATAATCCACGTGTATTGTTTAGGGGGGCCTCTAATCTTAGGCATCTAATAGCACCTAACGTTCCGGACCCACCTACATGCCCATCGTTCTTTGGTGACTTAAAGGGTTTCTTTCCTTGCAAAAAATGCAGTTTGTAAGGTGAACGCACTACGCGACAGGAGAATAACTGAATTTACATCGGAAGGCACTGGTGTCACATACCCCATAAAATCATTCATAACGTGCACCACTAAGTGTGTTGTGTACCTCTTGAGCTATCCATACGTTTGGGAATATGTCGGACGCACCATCTCGAAGTTACAGGCCAGACTGGGAGAACACATCACAAACATAAAGACAGGTTTTGATAAGCATAATGTCTCTAGGCACTATGATCTTAAACATAATAGAGACCCTAAAGGTACCATCTTCATAGCTTTAGAAAAATACACTCCCCACTGCCGTGGAAGTAACGGTAGGAGAACTATCTCTAGATCCTAAACCAATTGGATTTATAAGCTTGACACTCATGTTCCCAATGGTTTGAATGTTGAGTGGGACATCAACTGTTTTATCAATAACTGTTGATGTCCCCTATATCATCAATTCTTGGTATGCACCAATGATAATCTATAATCTATTTGATGTTGTGAATTCTTCCCCCTTCTGTATAATACAGTATTGGGTATTTTATTTCTCATCCCTCTGTTAGGGAATATTTCCTTGTTATGTTTTATTTTATTTTTTTTTTTATATGGATTGTTTTTGCTGTTGTCCTTTTAATATGATATAACTGTCTTTTTGGGAGTGTGGAGGAGCGTAACCTTTTATAACATACTTCCTTAGAAGTGTATTTACACTTTAGGCCAAACCCTAAATTGGTTCAGAATAAGATATGCTCTGTCTATGGGCTTATCTTATGAATTGTTTCCTCTTCGCCCACCTAGTAGTATTTAAAAAGTCCACAAGATGGCACTGCTTTTTATATATATTTTTGGAGCAGTATTACGACTGCTCTGTGGTGTCATTTTTTTAAAAATCCACAAGATGGCACTTTTTTTAATATATTTTTATATACCTTTTTTGGAGCAGTATTAGGACTGCCCTGTGGGTGTCAGTGATGAGTCACCTTCTCCACCAACCAGGTTGGTTAAAGTTTGGCGGGAATAGCCTTTTTAGATTGTCCAATAAGCTCTGGGTAGTGTTTTTAGGGAACCTATGGCGAAGTGATGGAGTGGGTCTCCCTGAAGGGTTCGTCGGGGTCTTATGAATCTTGGGCAGTATGTACATAATTGGGAGCCGGGGAGCCAAGGGAACCAAATGCTCCTTTTCTTTTTTATTCAATATGCCCATATCATGACCCTTGTCAATCAATGCATTCAACTCCCGTTTGAACGCAAGAGTTGGATCAGATGGTAGAGGAGAATACGTTTCGGAGTCAGAAAGAATCCTTAACATTTCCCTAGAGTAGGAATCCTTATCCATGATGACAATAGCCCCGCCATTGTCTGCGGGGCATATAACTATGTCCTTCCTATTACATAATGCTTCGATTCCAACCCTAACGTTATGTTGTGGTTGTGCCAATTTGATTCTCAAGTTGGCCAAATCATTTTGGCACCAAATCCCGAAACACATTGACGTTAGGTACTAAATTTCCCGGAGGGTTAAAAAGTGAAGCATTGGACATCCCTGAGTGGACAATAACAGCTCACTCAGGGATGAGTGGACTGTTATTGGACAATAAAAAAATCCACAAGGTGGCACTTTTTTTATATATTTTTATATACCTTTTTTGGAGCAGTATTAGGACTGCCCTGTGGGTGTCAGCGATGAGTCACCTTCTCCACCAACTAGGTTGGTTAAAGTTTGGTGGGAATAGCCCTTTTAGATTGTCCAATAAGCTCTGGGTATCGTTTTTAGGGAACCTATGGCTGCGCTTCTCCGCTCTGCCGCGTGGATATTTAAAGCGCATGTGCGTGTACGTGTGCGTACCCCTGATGACGTCAGTTGTGACAAAACGGTCATAGGGTTTGCTACGTATACATGCACGGCGCATGCTCGTTTTGATTTTAAGATACTAGCAGAGCTTTTTATCTGTATCCTTGCAAGGAACGTTTTTACTGTATTGGAATTTTGTTTAAATAAACCATCAATTGAATCTCTGCACTACTGGAGTTTTTTCTTCCCTTCTTTTCTTGGATAATCCTTTGTATGCTGTGGAAGTGGCTATCCATTGGTGTGCAGTTCCTGTCTCATCGGTCGCCCATTGGTGCGCTCTTGCCCCCTCGGTCATCTATTGGTGCGCAGCACTTATTTCCTGGAAGTGAGCTATGGAAGTTACTCCTGACTGATGCCAGCTGGTCACCTGGGAATCCTTAACAGTGTTCCTGCTGTTTCTACTAAGCCTGTTTTGACCCCCCTGAGAAGGGCGGTCGCAGGCTTTCTGGTAAGCCTCCATTGTTTATTGTAAGGTAACGGGCTGCACAAGCGGAGAACATAGACCCTGGTTCCTGTATTGAAATTTTTCCATTGGGATACCTTCACTTATGAACTTTGTTTGTCACATTATGCGTTTTATTAATGCACATAATTTCTCTAACATGTATGGATTCTTTTTTACCTGTTTTTTACCTGATTTTTTCACCCTTTTTTTTCACTGGATATTTTTGATTATGATACACATTTAGTGTAAATTTATATATTATGTTCACTTGGTAAACCATTGGTTTATTATCCCGCGCTGCACTTTTTTTTATATATATTTATCTCTCTGTGCCCCATATCAGTGTTATAGTGCTTAGCAGCAGGATATCCTTCACGGTTTCAATTTTCAGTAATTTATATGTTTTTTATTTATCACACACCTAGCGCAATTTCTTTCCTTATATCTCCTTACATCTGTGTCTCCATCAGTGGAGCCCTCCTTACATCTGGTGTCCCCATCAGCAGAGCCCTCCTTACATCTGTGTCCCCATCAGCAGAGCCCTCCTTACATCTGTGTCCCCATCAGCGGAGTCCTCCTTACATCTGGTGTCCCCATCAGCAGAGTCCTCCTTACATCTGGTGTCCCCATCAGCAGAGTCCTCCTTACATCTGTGTTCCCATCAGTCCTCCTTACATCTGTGTCCCCATCAGTCCTCCTTACATCTGGTGTCCCCATCAGTCCTCCTTACATCTGGTGTCCATCAGTCCTCCTTACATCTGGTGTCCCCATCAGATCCTCCTTACATCTGGTGTCCCCATCAGTCCTCCTTACATGTCGTGGTGTCCCCATCAGTCCTCCTTACATCTGGTTTCCCCATCAGTCCTCCTTACCTCTGGTGCCCCCCTATGACATGCAGACTGGCCCCCCGTGATATGCAGACTGGCCCTCCCTGTGACATCCAGACTGGCCCCCTCTGTGACATCCGGACTGGCCCCCCCGTGACATCCAGACTGGCCCCCGTGACATCCAGACTGGCCCCCTGTGACAAAAAACAGGAGAAAAAGTGAATTCTTCAATGAGGGACGTGCAATGGTCAGATCATGTAAATACTGTTTATTGAAAAAATTCACTTTAAGCACCAATCCAAAAAAGATATACTGTAAAAACAGGTACCATCACCAATTTAAAAATGACAACTTGGTCATACACAGACACAGATGGCCACCTAACACAGCCAACCAATCACACCACGCAAGTAGACTCATGCATAATAATTAAATGAAGATAGTTGAAAATGATATTATATATACTGATTAGCTGGAGTCCTTAAATTCCAAGGAAAAGCAGCAACAAGTAGCATTGAGTGTTCCCTGGATGATGGGTGTTGTGGTAACAGACGTTGTAGGCCCAACAAGGATCTCTGGGGAACGGGGAACCCAGAGCAAAACACTGGGAAGGAAGAGGGGAGGGGGGGAGAAGGAAAGGCCAGTGGAGTGGGAGCCAGGGACAGAGGGACCAGGGGCTGACTCAGCAGCAGCTAAGTAGCATTACAGGAATACACAGCTGTGTAATGAAAGTCTCTCTGGGTCAGTAATAGCTCACAGCACTAAAGGCCAAAATGTGGAGGAACGGAAGATGCGGGTGCAGGGTGCAGGGGAGTAGTGTTGGTGAGTCCTGGAATGAGCTAAATGGCTCGCTGGGTGGACCGGGTATCCTGTGGTGGAAACCAGGTGATCATAGAAAGTAACTGTCCCAAACTTGGAATAAAGACAGGTAAGATCTCACCCGGTGCTGGCTGCAATCCACGTCAGGAGCAGGGAATGAAGCTCTCACCATCTCCCACTTGTCAGATGCTTGGTTGCATGATGTTCCGTCCTCCGGAGGGTCATCCATGGTACACATCCATTGGCGATGTCATGAGAATGAAATTGGGGAAGGGTAGTCCCGGGAGAATGCAGCGGGCAAAGCCGAGTCTCCTCACACCGTCAGTTCCCCTCGTTACGTTTCCGCGGACTGATTCAAGCGGCCACACTGATCCTGGGCCGATGGTGTCAGGGCTGGTAGGCGGGTCTGCTAGTCTGCAAGAGCGCTATGAGCAGCGTGATGGCGTCATGCTGACGCGTTTCATCCGTGACTCGGATTTCATCAGAGCATGCGCAGTAGCAGAATTCATCGTCTTATAAAGCATCAAGGTGAAACCACGTAAGGGCTTCAACGTCCTGTTGTCAAGGCTACCGCATTAATCACTGACAGCCACACACGTAAACAGGAAATTAGAAACACACAAGTAGAGGGGCGGGTCCGTGAGTACGTACAACCAGGGGAAAGGTTAAGTAAGATAGTGACAACGGATATAAAGACCCAGATGGGAGAAAAAGTGAAAAAGAAGAAACTGAAATTAATGCAAGAGCAAAATAAAAGCAAAAGGGAAGAGATGGGGAAGAAAATGATAAAGATTATTAAAATTATAAATGAGGCAAATAAGGTACCGAAGGAGAAATGGGGTAAAAAAGAAAGGAAAAAGAGGGGGGAGGGTTTTGAAAAAAGGAATAGAAAATGGATAGACCATCAATAAGACGCTCGGGTAAGGAAAGAAAGGGAAGCAAAGATAAATTTGTTGATATTTTAAACCAAGAGAGAATGAAAGACTGGGTGAACTTCGACAGAACGCTCCAAACCATGAGGAGGAGAAAACAGGTAATGTATCAGAGGAATTACGGTGTAAGGAACACAGCAAGATTGCACTCATTATTCAACCCCTGTGGATACACAATGTTAATATTGTATATCCACATTTTCTCCTTCTGGTACAGAATCCTGTCGAAGTCACCCCTTCTTTGTGGAAGATTAAGCCTATAGATGCCTTTAAAGGAAAGCCCATCGGGCTTTCCTTCATGGCATTGAAGAAAGTGTAAAGGGATGGGTCGTTCATCATCCTTACTAAGGATGCTCTGAACATGTTCACCCATTCTAACTTTCAACTGTCTCTTGGTTTTACCGACGTAGTGTTTCCCGCAAGGGCAAGTAAGCATATAAATAACCCTGGTAGTATTACAGTTGATAAAGTTATCTATTGTAAAACGCTTTTTGCCCTCAGAGTCGGTAAACGTGTCTGTACGTTCAACATACTTACAGACCGAACAATGACCGCACCTGAACATGCCTTTCAGAGGAGGTAATTGAGTGAGCCAATTAGGGGTGGATGATCTTTTATACTCAGAATGTATGAGGCTGTCTTTTACATTTTTGGAGCAGCGAGCCGTCAGGAGTGGTCTTGTGCCGACAATTTTACCCAAGGTGGGAGACTCAGACAGGATGTGCCAATGTTGGTTAAGTATGGACCTAACTTGGTCCCAGTGGGCAACATATTTGGTGATAATCCTTGGGGGCCCCTGTGGCTCTTTGGGGAGTACGGGGTCCTTCTTCCTAAGAAGTATTGGCCATTCTGTCTGAGTCGCCCTCCTTCTGGCCTCCCTGATGCAGGAATGAGAGTAGCCTCTCTCCCTGAATCTTTTGTAGAGCTCCCTCGACTCAGCAGCAAAGTCATCTTGATTAGAGCAATTTCTTCGAGCTCTAAGAAATTGGCCCACTGGTATTGCCTTAATGAGAGATTTGGGGTGGTCACTAGAGGCCAGAAGAAGTGTATTTGCTGCTGTGGGCTTTCTAAAGGTCTTGGTTTTGATCAGACCATTGTCGACTTGTATTGTTAAGTCAAGGAATGAAAGGGTATGCGGATTGGAGGTAAAGGTGAGTTTAATATTTCGGTCATTAGAATTCAGCTCATTCATGAATATCTGCAGCTCATATTCAGAGCCTCCCCAGATCATGAGGACATCATCAATGTACCTCAGCCACATGTGACAGTGGCCGAGGTACATTGACGAAGGATAGACTAGCTCCTCCTCCCACATACCTAGGTGCAGGCATGCGTACGAGGGTGCCCACGGGGCTCCCATGGAGGTCCCCCTTATTTGCTGGTAGAAGGTTCCCAAGAATTGGAAGCAGTTATGTTCAAGTAAAAAGGTGAGAATTTTACCTATGAATTCGTTCTGCTGTCCAAGGGATGGGAACCTCCGCTCAAGGAAAAATTGAACTGCACGTAGACCCCAAACATGGGGTATGGATGTGTACAACGCTTCAACATCGATCCCTACCAGAAGTGCCCCAGATGGTACAACCAAGGAATCAAGTTGCCGCAGAACATCCCGAGTGTCTTGTACAAATGAGGGTAGGTCAGATAACAGATCCTTGATGAGAGCATCAATGAACTTACCCACTTTCTCGAGGGGACCATTGACGGCAGAAACAATAGGTCTGCCGGGAGGGTTCTGCAGGGACTTATGGAGCTTGGGAATGATATAAAATATAGGGGTATTGAACTGTTGTACACGCAGGTAGTTAAATTCTTTTTTAGTGATCAATTTTTCTTCCAGGCCAAGACTAAGGAGGCGATTAAGAGCATTGACAATGGCAGTGAAAGGGTTAGAGTGGAGCTTGCGGTAAGTGGATTCATCTGCAAGTAGTCTTTTAACTTCACTCTCATATTGGCTCTCGGTTAAGAGAACCACATTACCTCCCTTATCACTGCCTTTAATGACAATGCCGGGAGCTTCTTCAAGTTCCCTCAAGGCTTTTCTTTCTTCACGTGATATGTTATCCAGTCCCCTATATTTCCAATCTACTTTGGAGAGGTCCCTCTTAACTTGGTTTAGAAAGAATTCGATAGGTTTGTACTTGGAAAGTGGGGGCATTTTGGTGGACCTAATGGGTAAATTTGCCGAACGGGTCAGTGCGTGTTGGTAGCTTAATGTCTCGGTGTCTGAGTCAAATTCAGAATTCTCCTGTAGGAGAGAGATTAAAGCGTCAAGGGCCTTCCCCTCTTCCTCATTTACTGGTGTCTGTTGGAGCTCATCCTCTTTTGATGAGTGCCAATATTTAAAAATTACCTTTCTAAAAAAAGAGTGAGATATCTTTATAGACCTCAAACTCATTCATCCCAGATCTGGGGGAGAAGGAGAGGCCCTTTTTAAGTAGTGACAAATGATGTTCGTTTAGAGGGAACTGGGTAAGGTTAACTACCTTCATATCCACCAGGGAACTTGGGGGAGTTAGATCAGATGTTATAATGGGGTACATTATGTTCTGTGTGTTCTGTTCCTTAATTGTCGCTGACTCCTGCGTGTTTCTCGTACCCTTCCTTGATGGGGAGGGGACTGGTGTGTAGTTTTTGGTCCCCTTAAATTTGATTTCACTTTCCCCGAGGTAGTAGTAGGGTTGTCTGTAGGAAGTGGGTCTTTGTCTAAAAAAGTCACTGAAAGTTCTTTATGTTCACTATCACTGTCAGAGGATGAGTGGTGACTGTGATTAGTTTTAGAACTGTTGTGCCTTCCCCTACTTCGACGGGATCTACTTCTACCTACATGGATTGCGGGATCAAAAGGATCACCACGTTCCAGATCCTGTAGATTTTGCTTAAACTTTTCCTGTTTATGACTTTTTAGGTTTTTTTGTGTTTTTTCTACTTGTTTTTTGAGAAGATCATTATGTTTGTCAAATGAGGGATTGGTTTTGAAGGGTTCAAGTAGCCCAGCGCTGACTTCTATATCTGCCTTAATCTCATTTAACTGGATTTGTTCCTCATCAACAATCATTTGCATAATTTCAAGGCCACGTTTGACACAGTTGGCCTTCCATGCCTCAATAAACCGAGGAGTATGGAGGTGTCCAGCTGGGGTGACCCGTTCTCTCAGACCCCGTGGGATAATACCTTTCTCAATATGGGATTTTAGGGACGAAATGTCCCATTTTCTATTTAGAAATTTTATAGTCAATTTTTTATGATTTCTAAATAGAGTCTGAAGTGTATCTTCACCGTCCCTCGGGGTAGATTGGTCACAAGAAAAGGCAGACTGAATCTCTCATTCAATGTCGTCATCTAATTGATAGGCCCCCCCGTGACATCCAGACTGGCCCCCCGTGACATCCAGACTGGCCCCCCTGTGACATGCAGACTGCTCCCCCCTGTGACATGCAGACTCCCCCCCGTGACATGCAGACTGGCCCCCATGACATGCAGACTGGCCCCCATGACATGCAGACTGGCCCCCCCGACTGCCCCCCCGTAACATGGAGACTGGCCCCCTGACTGGCCCCCCCATGACATGCAGACTGGCCCCCCGTGACATCCAGACTGGCCCACCTGTGACATCCAGACTGCCCCCCCTGAAATGCAGACTGGGCCCCCCTGTGACATCCAGATTGGCCCCCCCTGTGACATCCAGACTGGCCCCCCGTGACATCCAGACTATACGGGCCCCAAAGTTGGTCAACCGGAGCCACGTGGTTACAATAGAGATTGAGCTGTGGCGCCGCCATCCCCTGTCCCTTTCCATAACAGGTCACAAAGACTGGCAGCAGGGTGGAGCTGGGTGGGGCGGCTCCACAGCTCAATTTCTATTGTAGCCATCTGGCCAGCCTACGTCTACTACTACGGTCTTCTTGAAAATGGCGGCCGGCGGAGACATTGCCTCCGCCAGCCGCAAACCTCTAGCGGCCGGCGGCACGGACCTCGGCAGCGAAAATCGGGAAAAAAATTAATTTCCTGGGACATTTCCTGGGAAACGATTAAAACGGGAAAAGGGTCTAAATCCCAGGAATGTCTCAGGAAATTCGGGACAGTTGGCAACTATGTGTTTCTTGGGCATTATACAAGGCACATGAAAAACCACCTTTTTTCAACACATGCTAGAGTGATCATGAATCTTCAAACTATCACTCTCCAGCTGTTGCAGAACTATAGATCCCATGAGGCATTGTAAAGCTCTGACATTCACAGACATGATTAGGCATGATGGGAATTGTAGTTCCTGAACAACTGGAGGGCTGTAGTTTGAGGACCCCTGTGCTAGACTATTATTATGGCTCCAGAATTGGGAGTGTGGGAATTGGGAGTATATATATATATATATATATATATATATATATACACATATACACACACATACATGCACATACACATACATACACACACACACACACACACACACACACACACACACACACACTGAAGCAGGAAGCAATATACATTGGCCCGGAAGTGAATCTGTACATGTACACAGGAAGTAGGTGTGTGTTTTGAGGCCAAATCATTTAGACATACACACATGACCCACACAAACACCACCCTATGTAAAAATAAATAAAAAATTATCTTAATTTGCAAATAAGGATCATCTCTTCCTCAGAGAAGAGTGAGCATTTGCATTTGGTGCATCTAGATGCAGGAACTCAATTTTTAGGGAAATTAATAGTAAAGCAGATGCAGATTTCCAGGACTGGACTAACAAATGTTTATAGTGAAAGGCAACTAGTGTTTTCTATTAAACAAAGTCTAAATGGGCCATTGACATGCATCACAGTTGAACTTAGGAATGTGTCTTGCAAAGTTAAACTAAATGAAATACTTTCTTATTTTTGTTAGGGATAGAGTGCAGAGGGATTAGAAGTCTTGTCAGTTTTTGGGGATATCTGCACCACTGATAGAGTAAAGACAACTCCCAAATTTTTCCAGTTTCTCGTACTAATTTATTAACTTTATGTCACATAGCCAAACAGGAAGTGAGGGTAAAACCCTATCAATGTCTTTCCTTGGGGACACACAACAGGCCATATTTGCAGGTTTACCTTCATTTTGCACTGGTGCTTTAAATCAGAGTCAATGGCTTGGTATTTTGGACAGCTATTAAGCTAAGATGAATTCCCAAAACATGTCCTGTCGGGGGTACTTGAGGACTGAGGCTGAGAAGCACTGCGCTAAAATGGAAAATGTAATACTTATATCTCTGTAATTTTCCTTTCCTGGTGCCTATCCATGGCAGTGTACGCATGCATATGCTACCAGGAAGGCACCAGGAAAGTAACTTTTAGACAAATCACACCTTTTTTTTTTTTTTTACCATGCCAATCAGCCTAGTTAGGCTGCAGCTGGGAAATCTGTTGCATGAAAATTGTTTAAGGGGGGGGGAGTAAAATGCATTACTTGGATTGAGCATGCATCTGCAAAACAAATTATTAACAAAGCACAAAACATAAAAATTGGCTACAAATTTTATTGTTTAACAAAACACGACTCAGAAAAGAACAAGGAAAGCAAAAAACACATGTATGTTACTTTGAAACACTTATGCCCCGTACACACGGTCAGACATTGATCGGACATTCCAACAACAAAATCCATGGATTTTTTCCGACGGATGTTGGCTCAAACTTGTCTTGCATACACACGGCCAAGAAAAGAAAAGAGATATTCAGCGCTGACCCAGAAGGACACAAAATAAAACTGCTGGCAGACACTCAAGGATGATTCAAAATAAAACCTCAAATAGACATAAAATTTAAAAAGTGCTGCGCAATTCCAAGAGTCCATATCAATAAAAGAAAAAGCTATCCCAATTGGTGTAAATATAACTCACATGAGGGTGAGTAAATGTCCATATAATAAAACAATCCAAACTGGTGAGTGAAAGGAAGCTGCTAATAACTCAAGTGCAAGTGACACACAAGGCAGATCTTCAAACAGGTGTCTGTGATCCCTCCACCACACAGATTAGCCTCTCACCTCCAGAACTTGACCTGAAACAGGCCACACAACAGTAATGGAACACCAAGCAGGTAATCCTACAGATGGAATATCCAGTACTCGTCCACAGTCAGTGAGATATGGCAGCATGTGTAAGAAAAAAGACACAGCAATCTAATGCTCTCTGTATGACACTTTATTGAAATGTAAAAAAAGTCAAAGGTACTCACATGGAGCTGCACTCAGTACCGAGTGCAGGCAGACTAGCGTGCAATGTTACCAACGAAACGGCCGCGGATGACGTCATGCAAGACCCCTGACCCCCATATGCGTTACGTCCAAAGGCGGGACTTCCTCAGCGCAGGGCAGGGTACACACAGACGGCCTGCTTGTTATATATAATGCCATGGTAACCAGCAGTAAGCCAATAAGGGGACTGGATACAATGGTCAAATGACCAGTTCCATTACAAAACTATCCCATCAGGCTACCACTAAAATGAAAATATAGAAAGTATTGGTGTATATATAAATGCAAATACTGGCGCTAATTTATTTGAAATTACATGTAGGGAATAATCATACCTCGTATATGTAATAAATAAAACAAAGAAAAAGAAGAAAAAGAAACGTGTGCCCCCGTTTGTATAAATATAAAGCTGAAAAACTTTTCCAACACTGCACATTAATTTAAAAGATTAAAAATATAAAATTTATATATATAAAAATATATATATAAATAAATGTCAGTCCACGGCCATCTCGATAACAACACCACATACAGTGATCAATAATAGGTATGTACAAAAATTATGTACAAAAATTAATATGCGCACATAAATAAATAAAACAAATGACAAAAATTAAAATATTAAAAATATTAACAATATGGAGCTAACATAAAAACCATCTATCTATTGGAGATAAAACAGTTGAGATCGAAGTCCACATTCATTCCAAAAAGGTGACAAAACCTTGGTTTCATAAATCCATAAATAAACTTACAACTTACACTTACATAATTTCATAAATAAAGTTACCGATTACTCGGGGGGGATATCATGTTGATGTTTAAGAATAGTCTACATGCTTTGGTTGAGGATGGGAAAAGTAAAGGAATCTTGAATTTCAAGGAAGCATCTTATCTCGATCCCTTTTACTGTAGGACTCCCATTATTTATATTTTACCAAAAATGCACAAGAATTCTGAACAACCGCCTGGCCATCCAATTGTGAACGGAATTGATTTGGTTACCTCGAGGTTAGGCCAATATCTCGATTTCTTTTTGCAACCACTTGTTACTAAAACTAAGGCCTACTTACGAGATACTAAACAGATTCTTCAGATTTTACATACCCTCCCATGTACCCCCTCTAGCATTTTGATTACTGCTGATGTGGAATCACTCTATACCATGATTTATCATAGGGAAGCTCTCATTTCAGTTAAATGGGCTTTAGCAGCCACCGATTTATCTGATGAACATGTTTCGTTTTTATTAGAGAGTCTTGAGTTCTGTCTGTTGAACAATTATTTTTTGTTCAATGGGGACTATTTTTTGCAGATACGTGGTGTGGCTATGGGCGCACGTTTTGCCCCCAGTGTGGTCAATTTATTTATGGCCCACTGGGAGGATGATGTTATATTCCATGACCCTCCTCCTCAGCTATTATGCTACAGAAGGTACATAGACGATTTAATTATGGTCTGGGAGGGGCATATGTCTAGCCTCCAGCTATTTATGGATAAACTTAATAAAAGAGTTTCTACCGCAATCCCAGATTTTGGCAGATAGGTTCATGGAGAAAGGGTATGCACAGTCCATGATTAACTCTGAAATTGAAAAAGTTAGACTCACCGATAGGAGTACCATTGTGGCAGATAAGATTAAGTCCTCTGAGGTTGAAGATACTACAGCAGGTTTTAGAATTTTGTTGGACTATAATATCCAATATAAGAAATTAGAGAGAATCATAGCCAAACATTGGCCGATCCTCAAATGTGATCGTACTCTGGGACCTATCCTCCCTCGTTATCCTAAGTTCATCTACCGGAAAGCACCCTCTCTTAGGGACCGTTTGGAACCGGGAGTAGTTGATCTCCCTAAATTGGTGGACAATAAGCTTTTTGGCTTTTTGTCCGGTTTCTATGCGTGCGGCAGATGCGCCACTTGCAAGAGTGCTAGTAGAAACACTAAGAAGCGGAAAGAGTTTGTTTCTAATGTCACGCATAAATGTTATCAGATTGAAAGCCTTATCACATGCTCATCTGTAGGGGTGGTATACATGCTTGAGTGCGATTGTGGCCTACAATACGTGGGCCACACTTCAAGAGCACTACATGTACGAGTGGGTGAACATATTAGCAACATCAAAAGAGGAGTGAAGACCCATAGTGTTTCCAGGCACTTTAGAACTTGTCATCAAAGAGACCCCAAGTGCCTTAAGTTTTGGGGGATAGACTGTCTAATATAGTGGAGAGGTGGCCACTATATTAGACAGTTGAGTCGCAGAGAATCCTTCTGGATTTATGAAACCAAGGTTTTGTCACCTTTAGGAATGAATGTGGACTTTGATCCCAACTGTTTTATCTCCAATAGATAGATGTTTTTTGGTTTTTATGTTAGTTCTGTCCATATTTTTAATATTTTTAATATTTTAATTTTTGTCATTTGTTTTATTTATTTATGTCCGCATATTAATTTTCGTACATAATTTTTGTACATACCTATTATTGATCACTGTATGTGGTGTTGTTATCGAGATGGCCGTGGACTGACATTTATTATATATATATATACATTTTATATTTTTAATCTTTTAAATTAATGTGCTGTGTTGGAAAAGTTTTTCAGCTTTATATTTATACAAACGGGGGCACACGTTTCAATTTTCTTCTTTTTCTTTGTTTTATTTATTACATATACGAGGTATGATTATTCCCTACATGTAATTTCAAATAAATTAGCGCCAGTATTTGTATTTATATATACACCAGTACTTTGTCTGTTTTCATTTTAGTGGTAGCCTGATGGGATAGTTTTGTAATGGAACTGGTCATTTGACCATTGTATTCAGTCCCCTTATTGGCTTACTGCTGGTTACCATGGCATTATATATAACAAGCAGGCCATCTGTGTGTACCCTGCCCCGCGCTGAGGAAGTCCCGCCTTTGGTCGTAACGCGTATGGGGGTCAGGGGTCACGCATGACGTCATCCGCGGCCGTCTCGTTGGTAACATTGCACGCTAGTCTGCCTGCACTCGGTACTGAGTGCAGCTCCATGTGAGTACCTTTGACTGTTTTTACATTTCAATAAAGTGTCATACAGAGAGCATTAGATCGCTGTGTCTTTTTCCTTACACATGCTGCCATATCTCACTGACTGTGGATGAGTACTGGATATTCCATCCGTAGGATTACCTGCTTGGTGTTCCATTACTGTTGTGTGGCCTGTTTCAGGTCGAGTTCTGGAGGTGAGAGGCTAATCTGTGTGGTGGAGGGATCACAGACACCTGTTTGAAGATCTGCCTTGTGTGTCACTTGCACTTGAGTTATCAGCAGCTTTCTTTCACTCACCAGTTTGGAGTGTTTTATTATATGGACATTTACTCACCCTCATGTGAGTTATATTTACACCAATTGGGATAGGCTTTTATTTTCTTGATATGGACTCTTAGAATTGCGCAGCACTTTTTAAATTTTATACACATGGTCACACAAAGTTGTCGGAAAATCCAATCGTCCCGAACGTGGTGACGTAAAACACGTATGTCGGGACTATAAATGGGGCAGTAGCCAATAGCTTTCGTCTCTTAATTTATTCTGAGCATGCGTGGCACTTTGTGTGTCGGATTTGTGTACACACGATCGGAATTTCCGACAATGGATTTTGTTGTTGGAAATTCCTATGGAAAATGTGTGATGGAGCCTACACACGGTCAGAATTTCCAACAACAAGGTCCTATCACACATTTTCCATCGGAAAATCCTATCGTGTGTACAGGTCATAACAGAATATGGTTTTGAGGCCTGACCATTTTGCAGAGGAAATTAACAGGAGTTAAAAGTACTGCGCCCACCAACGGACAGTCTCTTTAGGGTTTAAACATTTAGTAGTCACAGCAGCTTGAGGAAGATTTTGCAAAATAATGCAGCACAGACAATTAAATCAAAGTGAAACTAACAACCTACAAACACAGATTGACAACATCAAAAATATTTCAGTAAAAAATATCTCTCCCAAAACAAAAACAAAAAAAAAGTAAAAAATACTTGCTCTGGAAGTGCGCATGCGCGGGACTTCCGGAGCGACACGCTGACCGAGAGCTCCGCACCGCTCCGGCCCTCCAGAGCTCAGCACAGACGCTAAAATTAGCGGATTTCGGCAGGAGTACCAGGTATCAGACCCTCTGTCATCAGGGAACCAGCCTACATGTCCGGATCTCAGCAGAAAAAGGACGTTAACAGGCAGCTGAACTTTGGCCTAGCTCCCCCGGGACCTTCCAAGATGGCGGCCGCAACTGCTCCATGCGGAGACACTGCAAACACACAAGGCCCGGTATATCCTCCAGCGTTATCTACACCAACCACAGCTCAAGTGAGTAACATTATGGGAGCTCAAAACTACTTAGCATCACCTGCATCCACTGAATCGCTCCTTAGCAGAATGCAGAACGGCAACCCTTACTCCCCCCTTCTTAATTCCCCTGACACCATTGCAGACTCCCCACAGACCTCCCCCATCACAAATAATCACCCCCCGGAGATGGCACAACTGCTGAACTGCTTCTCAGACATGCTGGCTACAGGGCTAGCACAAAACGCCATACAAATTACCACATCAATTAAAGCAGATCTCCAGAGCCTAGGGGCTAGAATAGACGCTATTGAACAGGCGGTAGACGACTCCGCAGCACGCACCAATCAACATGCCACCTGTATCCACTCTCTACAGGATCAGCTTGAGAATGCTTTGGCCAAAATTGAAGACCTGGAGAACAGAAGCAGACGCTATAACTTTAGAGTGCGAGGTATTCCTGAAACCAACATGGACATCCCTAACACAATCAAAGCCCTAATCAAAGAAATCATCCCTGACATTCCAGAAGACAAACTCGAATTGGACAGGGCCCACAGGGTGCTTCAACCCCCCCGCCAAGATGGCCTCCCCAGGGACATAGTGGTCAAGACACACTTTTACAGGACTAAAGAAGAGGTCATGAAAAGATCCCGCTACAAGGATGACATCACCCTGTTTGGCAATAAAATACAGATTTTCGCCGACATCTCACCAACCACGATTCAAAAAAGAAGATCACTTAAACCACTCTTAGAAGTGCTCTCACAGAAAATGATCAAATATAGATGGACATTTCCTTTCCGGCTCCAATTCAACTACAAAGAGAAATCCTACGGCTTTTCGAATTTCCACATGGGAGAGCAAGTACTTCTTCACCTTGGGCTAATCTCTCAAGATATCCCCCAGCACAATGTGGAAAATCGACCAGCTTCGTCCAAAAGACAACCTCCAAGCAGCCCCCTTACTCCACTGTGGGTGAAACAACAAACAAAGAAACAATGGGAATCCATGCCCCCCAGATGAACTTGGCTATCATTTTCTCACATAACTCAAATCATCCTACAGGATTTGTGTAGAAGCTTCTCCTACACACCCACGGTTTTTTCTGGTCCTGACCTACTTCGGCTGCTTTTTGCCATTCCCCTCTGAAGCACTAGATGCAGAAGAACTTTTCATCTTAAGAGGACTGCCAAAGACTTACTAACCTTATTCCTTCCCTTTAGGTCTCAGGCCTGGGCCCTATCTGGGAACATCCCGAACCCTCATAAGTCTCACCCCCTCACTTCCTTTCCCCTTCCTTTATCCCTTCCCTTATCCCCCCCCCCACCCTTCCCACCCCATCCCCCCTCCCTTACACCCCCCGTACTGTTTTATTTTGCGTATCAGATTTATCAAATATGATATGACGCAGGTCATTCTTTTGTTTACAGTTTAAACAGATTGTGCTAGTTCATCTCTGTCCAGTTTACAAGGGCGAGCTTACCCCATTTATTAAGAGTTAATACTTGGAAAGCACTCTAGTTCGTTATTATTAAGCTAATATTAGCTCCTGCTATAGGGAGATTTCTCTATTAGTCTTTTTTATCTACTTATTTATTTATTTATTTTTTTTCTCTTTTTATATATATCTTTTTCAGAGTTCATAATAAATGCTCTGCGGCCGGAGCGGCCCCACATGCCACCCCACCTATTGTAACCAAGAGGGATTTTTACCCCTTGGTCACAATAGACATACGACCCTATTTTTGGTCGTCCATATTTTACTGAGCCCTCTATTTTAGGGACTCAGTGCAGGTTTCTGATCCTGCAACTAAAGGATCTAGTGTCCTTTTACACACTGGACTCCTTCTCCTTCAGTTGGTTCTATTCTTTTATTCTGTCTTTTTCTGTCCTGCTCTCTTCCCCACCCTTTCTTCCCCCCACCCAGGCGCCTTCGAGGGGAGCTGATCAAGCAAAATATCCGAAATTCCACAGCCAAGATCATGATCCAGAAGCAGATGGGACCCCAAACCTGGATAGGGTAAGAAACTTTATTTTATTATCGAACACCTCACTCAATGTCCATGGCTGACGAACCTACCCCACTGTCATCTCTTAAAATAGCAACTCACAACGCTCAGGGACTAAACTCCCCAGTAAAAAGGCGCAAAGCTTTTCATAACTATCACTCCAGAGGGTTAGATATTATACTCATCCAAGAAACTCACTTCCCGAAATCCTTCAATCCATCTTTCCTACACCGTAACTATCCCACCTTTTATTTGGCCAATGCAGATGACAAAAAAAGAGGAGTAGCTGTACTTATCTCCAAACGCACACCATTTTCTTTGACCAAAACCATTAAGGACGAGGAGGGGAGATACATACTAGTGAAGGGTCAAATAAACGGCGCAACTCTCTCCATAATCTCGTACTATGCTCCTAATGGGGGACAGGCCTCTTTCTTCTCCTCTATGCTCAATTCGCTCACCCCACATTTGGAGGGCAAAGTGATCATGGGAGGGGACTCTAATATTGCTTTCGATCATATGCTTGACAAATCAACAAAAAGCCATTCGAAGCTCAAAAGGCCCCCCAACCAGAGCCTTCGTATTGCCCAACTTCTAAACTCTTTGGGTCTGATTGATGTATGGAGAGAGTTGAACCCTAGTGCCAAAGACTATACTCACTACTCAGCCCCTCACAAAACATACGCTCGTATAGATCATATCTTTATACACACTACTGACATACACCTAGCATCTCGGGCAGTAATTAACGAGGTCCCCTGGTCTGACCATTCATTGGTCTCAGCCAAGCTAAGCGGGTTCCTACACACAAGAAGCCCACCACAATGGCGCCTCAATGAAACTCTCCTATCCAACCCGGTACACTGCACCATGATAGAAAAAGACATCCTAGAATACTTCCGCCTTAATGACACACCGGAGATTTCCCCAGGATCTTTATGGGGAGCTCATAAAACAGTAATAAGGGGTAACCTTATACAACTTGCAGCGAAACTTAAAAGAGAAAAACAAATTGACATCAAAAAATTGCAAAAAGAATTCCAACTCATTTGCAAACAGCACAAGCAAAACCCCACTCCCGCGTCTTTGGCCAAAATGGATGCCTCTAAGATTGCCTTAAACACTGCGCTAACATCTTCTGCAGAAAATCACCTCAAATGGGTCAGTGGAAGATTCTACCTTAATACTGATAAATTTGGTCCCCAATTGGCCTCAAAACTTTCCCCCAGACATAGATACCAAGCCCTACCCAAAATTAAATCTGTTTCGGGCTCATTAACACAAAACCCCAAGACAATCCTAGAAACATTCCACTCATTTTATTCCAAGCTATACTCCCACCCTAATCAAGAGAAGGCCCAGAAACTCAACAAATTTTTTGATAGTATCCCCCTCCCCAAAATTTCTGAATCTCATCGCTCCCTAATAGGGATGAGCCGAACACCCCCCGGTTCGGTTCGCACCAGAACCCGCGAACGGACCGAAAGTTCGCACGAACGTTAGAACCCCATTGACGTCTATGTGACTCGAACGTTCGAAATCAAAAGTGCTCATTTTAAAGGCTAATTTGCATGGTATTGTCCTAAAAAGGGTTTGGGGACCCGGGTCCTACCCCAGGGGACATGTATCAATGCAAAAAAAACTTTTAAAAACGGCCGTTTTTTCGGGAGCAGTGATTTTAATGATGCTTAAAGTAAAAAAAAAAAAGTGAAATATTCCTTTAAATATCGTACCTGGGGGGTGTCTATAGTATGCCTGTAAAGTGACGCGTGTTTCCCATGTTTAGAACAGTCCCTGCACCAAATGTCATTTTTAAAGGAAAAAATCTCATTTAAAACTGCTTGCGGGTTTAATGTCATGTCGGGTCATGGCAATATGGATGAAAATCAGTGAGACAAACGGCATGGGTACCCCCCAGTCCATTACCAGGCCCTTTGGGTCTTGTATGGATATTAAGGGGAACCCCGCACCCAAATTAAAATAAGGAAAGGTGTGGGGCCACCAGGCCCTATATACTCTGAACAGCAGTATACAGGCGGTGCAAACAAGACAGGGACTGTAGGTTTGTTGTTAAGTAGAATCTGTTTGTAATTTTGAACATTTTTAACGTGTTTAGCTCCAGCCAAAAAATCTTTTCTAAGCTTTTTGGAAAACATAGGGAAGGGTTATCACCCCTGTGACATTTGTTTTGCTGTCTTTCCTCCTCTTCAGAAGATTTCACCTCACTTTTTTGTCCCAATGAAAAATGTTTTTTGAAAATTTGGGTTTTTTTGTGGAACAAGGATTGGAAAGCATCAGTGGAAAGGAGAAATTGTTTTCCCATATTAACTCTTACAGGAAAGAATTTCCCTTCCTAGGGGTAGATTTCATCTCACTTCCTGTTGTCTCCTTCCGTTTGCAAGTAGGAGTCGTTTGTAAGTTAGATGTTTGAAAGTAGGGTCCTGCCCTATATACTCAGCAGAAATTTGGGCCTTAGGTGTTGCTGTGGCCACAACACTGTAAGCCCTCACAGGGCCCTGCTGTGAAATATTAGATCAAGAATTGTAATTACGTGCCCCTGTTGAACAGGAGCTGAAAAATTAGGCCTTAGGCACTGGTGCTGGTGCCACAACACTGCAACCCCTCACAGACACTCTAGTTGGAACGCAGGAACGAGCCCTGCTGCAAAGTATTGCTTCAAAAATTGTAATTACACGCCCCTGTTAGACAGGGGCAGAAAAATTGGGCCTTAGGCACTGGTGCTGGTGCCACAACACTGCAACCCCTCACAGACACTCTAGTTGGAACGCAGGAACGAGCCCTGCTGCAAAGTATTGCATCAAAAATTGTAATTACACGCCCCTGTTAGACAGGGGCAGAAAAATTGGGCCTTAGGCACTGGTGCTGGTGCCACAACACTGCAACCCCTCACAGACACTCTAGTTGGAACGCAGGAACGAGCCCTGCTGCAAAGTATTGCATCAAAAATTGTAATTACACGCCCCTGTTAGACAGGGGCAGAAAAATTGGGCCTTAGGCACTGGTGCTGGTGCCACAACACTGCAACCCCTCACAGACACTCTAGTTGGAACGCAGGAACGAGCCCTGCTGCAAAGTATTGCATCAAAAATTGTAATTACACGCCCCTGTTAGATAGGGGCAGAAAAATTGGGCCTTAGGCACTGGTGCTGGTGCCACAACACTGCAACCCCTCACAGACACTCTAGTTGGAATGCAGGAACGAGCCCTGCTGCAAAGTATTACATCAAAAATTGTAATTACACGCCCCTGTTAAACAGGGGCTGAAAAATTGTGCCTTAGGCACTGGTGGTGGCGCCCAGAACCAAAAATGTTCTTACAAGCTATCAGCGTGATGATTGAGGAGGAAGAGGATAATTACTCAGGGATAGTCACTCAGCATCAGCATAGGCAGTCTTTGAAGGGATCTGAGATTTCAAAAAAAATTATTCGGTTACATCAGCATCAGGTGCTTGGTAGCTGGTGGTGATCCAAGACTCATTCATTTTTATGAAGGTCAGCCGATCGACCGAGTCGGTGGACAGACGCACCCTGTGATCGGTTACCACGCCTCCAGCAGCACTGAATGTGCGTTCCGAAAGAACGCTGGATGCAGGACAGGCCAGTAGCTCAATTGCATACTGTGCAAGCTCTGGCCAGTGATCCATCCTCAAGACCCAGTAACCCAGAGGATTTTCGGTGGGAAAGGTGTCCAAGTCTGATCTTGCCCCTAGGTATTCCTGCACCATGTAAAACAGACGCTGGCGATGGTTGCTGGAACCGATCATACCTTGGGGCTGCGGACCAAAAAATTGTCTGAACGCATCGGTCAGACGGCCACCTTCTCCACCGCTCCTTCTTTGACTGACCGAAGCCTCAGCAACACGTTGTCCAGAAACAGGAGTTTGTAACCTCCCAGTCTCTGGGAACGCGTTGCACAGACCTTTCTGCAAGGCCTCCCGAAGATGTTTCATCCTCTGCTCCCTCTGCGATGGCAAGATAAGGTCCGCAACCTTACCCTTGTAACGTGGATCAAGGAGGGTTGCCAGCCAGTATTGGTCCTTCTCCTTGATACCACGAATACGAGGATCCTTACGCAGGCTTTGCAGGATCAGGGAGGCCATGCAGCGTAGGTTTGCTGAGGCATTCGGTCCGGAGTCCTCTGGGTCACTAAGAACGACATAGTCCGCAGCCACCTCCTCCCAGCCACGTACAAGTCCATGTGTTTCTTGGGACTGATCCCTTAAAGACTGCTGCTGATGCTGAGTGCCAGGCTCCACCTCCATACTGACACAATCTTCCTCCTCCTCCTCTTCCTCCTCGTCCTCTTCCTGTGTGATCGGCGGGTACGCAGGAACACTGTCTGGATAAAGGGGGCCTTGAGAGCTAAGGAAGTCCTCCTCTTCCTGCCTCTGTTCTGCCTCAAGTGCCTTGTCCATTATTCCACGCAGTGTGTGCTCCAACAGGTGGACAAGGGGGACAGTGTCACTGATGCATGCACTGTCAGTGCTCACCATCCTCGTGGCCTCCTCGAATGGTGACAGGACAGTGCATGCATCCCTGATCATGGCCCACTGGCGTGGGGAAAAAAAACCAAGCTCCCCTGACCCTGTCCTGGTGCCATAGTCGCACAGGTACTCATTGATGGCCCTCTGCTGCGTGTGCAGCCGCTGCAGCATGGCCAACGTTGAGTTCCACCTGGTGGGCATGTCACAGATTAGGCGGTTCTTGGGCAGGTTAAACTCCTTTTGGAGGTCCGTCAGCCGAGCACTGGCATTATATGACCGGCGGAAATGCACACAGACTTTCCTGGCCTGCCTCAGGACATCCTGTAAGCCCGGGTACCTGCCCAAGAACCGCTGCACCACCAAGTTAAGGACGTGAGCCAAACAGGGCACATGGGTCATTTGTCCCTGTCGGAGGGCAGAGAGGAGGTTGGTGCCATTGTCGCAAACCACCATTCCTGCCTTAAGTTGGCGTGGCGTCAACCACCTCTGAACCTGCCCCTGCAGAGCTGACAAAACCTCTGCCCCAGTGTGGCTCCTGTCCCCCAAGCACACCAGCTCAAGCACCGCATGGCATCTTTTGGCCTGCGTACTTGCGTAGCCCCTTGAACGCCTACAGAGCACCGCTGGTTCCGAGGAAGAGGCCATGGAGGAAGAAGAGGAGGGGGTGGAGGAGAGAGGTGTGTCACAATCAGCATTTTGGAGGCGTGGTGGCGGAACAACCTCCAACACTACTGCACCTTGTCCTGCATCCTTCCCAGCTGCCAGCAGAGTCACCCAATGCGCCGTGAAACTTAGGTAACGTCCCTGTCCATGCCTGCTGGACCATGAGTCAGCGGTAATATGCACCTTACCGCTGACCGCCCTGTCCAGCGAGGCATGGACATTGCCTTCCACATGCCGGTAGAGAGCCGGAATCGCCTTCCGTGAGAAAAAGTGGCGTTTGGGTACCTGCCACTGAGGAACCGCACATTCCACAAACTCACGGAAGGGGGCAGAGTCTACCAACTGAAAAGGCAGCAGTTGAAGTGCTAGCAATTTTGCCAAGCTAGCATTCAACCGCTGGGCATGTGGATGGCTGGGAGCAAACTTCTTTCGGCGGTGCAGCAGCTGGGGCAGGGAAATTTGCCTGGTACAATCTGACGTCGGTGTACCAAAAGCAGATTGCCCACAAGTACTTGGCTGTGACACACCTAATTCTACACCTTTATTCCTCTCACTGCAGGTCTCAGAGAGGACTGAAGGTCTAGTGGGGTTGGAAATCTCAGCTGATGAGGAGCAAGGAGAGATCCTCTTTGTTCTTTGGTGTGGGTCTTTTAGATACGCTTGCCAACGAACTGCATGGCAGGTCAACATATGTCTGGTCAAGCATGTGGTACCCAAGCGGGAGATGTTTTGGCCACGCGAGATACGCTTGAGACATATGTTGCAAATAGCAGCGGTGCGATCTGATGCACTCGTCTCAAAAAAGGCCCACACCAAAGAACTTTTTGAATAACGCGCAGAGACTGCAGCGCCCTGCACATGTGGAGCTTTGGGGTGTGATGCAGTCAATGTGCTGCCCTTAGTCTGGCCCCTGGAGGGCATCCTGCCTCGTTGGTGATGTGCCGCCGCCTCCTCCTCCTCCTCCTCCTCCTCTCTCCTATCAGGCACCCACGTTGAGTCAGTGACCTCATCATCCCCTCCCTCCTCATCACTGGAGCAAACCTGGCAGTATGCTGCAGCAGGGGGAGCATGACTGCCAGATTGCTGTCCTTCTTGGGCACCCCCTCTGTCCGTGCTCATGTTACTGCCTTCATCGAGCTCAGTATCGTCATCAGAGCCTTCCAAACGCTGGGCATCCTCCTGGAGCATGTACCCAACACTGTGGTCAAACAGTTCGAGGGAATCCTCATGAGGACATGGTGGAGCTAGGGAAGGAGTCACTGATGACATTGAGCTGAGGGAAGAGGCCGCTGCTTTGCCAGACAAAGCACCCTGGGCATGGGTGAGAGAGGATGAGGAGGATGAGGACGGCTTGGTCATCCACTCAACCAAGTCTTCCGCATGTTGCGGCTCAACACGGCCAGCTGCCGAAAAAAAGGCCAAGCGTGTCTCATGGCCACGTGCTGATGAGGATGCACCGTCTCCACGACCAGCACTAGACACAGAGCCTGCTTGCCCTCTCTTATTGGCTTGTGACTGTCTGCCTCTCCTTCTTGGCCTTCCAGACATACTAATGGCCTGTAGCTGCACTAAGCTGGGATAGAACACCTGTAATTTTCTTCAAGTAGCTTTATATACTGTAACCAGACAAGCCTGCCTGTCAGTAGGAAGATAACAGGAACGGATCTAGCTGAACACTGTGAGCAGGACGCACTGTACTAAATGTAAATAGTCTAGCTGCCTGACCGTGGTACTAATAGGATCAAATAGAACACCTGTAATTTTCTTCAGGTAGCTTTATATACTGTAACCAGACAAGCCTGCCTGTCAGTAGGAAGATAACAGGAACGGATCTAGCTGTACACTGTGAGCAGGACGCACTGTACTAAATGTAAATAGTCTAGCTGCCTGACCGTGGTACTAATAGGATCAAATAGAACACCTGTAATTTTCTTCAGGTAGCTTTATATACTGTAACCAGACAAGCCTGCCTGTCAGTAGGAAGATAACAGGAACGGATCTAGCTGTACACTGTGAGCAGGATGCACTGTACTAAATGTAAATAGTCTAGCTGCCTGACCGTGGTACTAATAGGATCAAATAGAACACCTGTAATTTTCTTCAGGTAGCTTTATATACTGTAACCAGACAAGCCTGCCACTGTGAGCAGGACGCACTGTACTAAATGTAAATAGTCTAGCTGCCTGACCGTGGTACTAATAGGATCAAATAGAACACCTGTAATTTTCTTCAGGTAGCTTTATATACTGTAACCAGACAAGCCTGCCTGTCAGTAGGAAGATAACAGGAACGGATCTAGCTGAACACTGTGAGCAGGACGCACTGTACTAAATGTAAATAGTCTAGCTGCCTGACCGTGGTACTAATAGGATCAAATAGAACACCTGTAATTTTCTTCAGGTAGCTTTATATACTGTAACCAGACAAGCCTGCCTGTCAGTAGGAAGATAACAGGAACGGATCTAGCTGTACACTGTGAGCAGGACGCACTGTACTAAATGTAAATAGTCTAGCTGCCTGACCGTGGTACTAATAGGATCAAATAGAACACCTGTAATTTTCTTCAGGTAGCTTTATATACTGTAACCAGACAAGCCTGCCTGTCAGTAGGAAGATAACAGGAACGGATCTAGCTGAACACTGTGAGCAGGACGCACTGTACTAAATGTAAATAGTCTAGCTGCCTGACCGTGGTACTAATAGGATCAAATAGAACACCTGTAATTTTCTTCAGGTAGCTTTATATACTGTAACCAGACAAGCCTGCCTGTCAGTAGGAATTTAACAGGAACGGATCTAGCTGAACACTGTGAGCAGGACGCACTGCACTAAATGTAAATAGTCTAGAAGATAACAGGAACGGATCTAGCTGAACACTGTGAGCAGGACGCACTGCACTAAATGTAAATAGTCTAGAAGATAACAGGAACGGATCTAGCTGAACACTGTGAGCAGGACGCACTGCACTAAATGTAAATAGCAGGAACGGATCTAGCTGAACACTGTGAGCAGGACGCACTGCATTAAATGTAAATAGTCTAGATAGAAGATAACAGGAACGGATCTAGCTAAACTGAATACAGTGTATATATATATATGCAACACCTGGGATGCATATATATACACAATACACTGTAAGTGCAGCTAACTGACTGACTGTTCTGCCTAATCTATCTAACTCAAATCAAATGACACTGTCTCTCTCTCTCTCTATCTCTCAGCACACCGGAACACACACTACACAGGGCCGCCGTGCAGGCGGCCTTATATAGTGTGGGGTGTGTACTAAATCCCCTGAGCCATAATTGGCCAAAGCCACCCTGGCTTTGGCCAATTACAGCTCTCTCTACTGACGGCGCTGTGATTGGCCAAGCATGCGGGTCATAGTGCATGCTTGGCCAATCATCAGCCAGCAATGCACTGCGATGCCGCAGTGAATTATGGGCCGTGACGCGCCACACGAATTTAGCGCGAACGGCCCATAACGTTCGCAATTCGGCGAACGATCGAACAGCCGATGTTCGAGTCGAACATGGGTTCGACTCGAACACGAAGCTCATCCCTACTCCCTAATGGAAGCCCCCATTTCTATAGAGGAGGTCTTGGAAGTCATAAAAGAAACTAAAACGGGCTCAGCCCCTGGCCCTGACGGGTTCTCGTCACTGTACTATAAAAAATTTGGTACTCCCTTGGCTCCTTATCTGGTCCGGTACCTTAATTCTCTTAACAGAGATTCACCCGTAGACCCAGCGACAAACCTAGCCTATATCTCGGTCATACCCAAACCGGGAAAAGATCAAAGCTTGGTCAGTAACTACAGACCTATATCCCTCATGAACAATGACCTTAAAATAATGACCAAAATCCTCTCCAACAGACTAGGCTCCTTTATAGGAGCATATGTTCATAGGGATCAAGTGGGATTTATACCAGGGAGGCAGGGCCCGGACCAGATAAGGAGAGCGATAGATGTCATTTCTATACTGCAGTCAAAATGGGATGGTAATCCGCCCCAGGAAGGGTACCTCCTGTCTATAGACCTCCAAAAAGCTTTTGACTCCATTACATGGCCCTACCTTTTCGGAACATTAGAGCGATGGGGTTTCGGCTCACACTTCTTAAATCTCCTTGCAGCTCTCTATTCCCACCCCAGAGCCCAGATTAGGATCCAAGGCCATTTATCTGAACCCTTCCCCATAACCAAAGGAACTAGACAGGGGTGCCCTTTATCACCCCTTCTCTTTGCCATTGGCATAGAAAATTTAGCTATTGCAATAAGAAACCATCCGGATATACATGGTGTTAACTGTGATCAGTCAACACACAAATGCGCCCTATTCGCGGATGATGTCCTACTCTTCATCACTTCCCCCCTTGTCTCTACCCCCAATATCTTCTCCCTTCTAAACAAATTCGGACGGATCTCGGGTGTGAATATGTCCAAATCCATAGCACTTAACATATCCACTCCATCACGTACTGTGGAAAGTCTAAAGGAACACTTCCCTTTTGTCTGGAGCTTAAATTCCATCACATACTTAGGTATTCAGTTAACCCCCCTAATAGAGCAACTATACCGTTTTAACTACCCCCCTATGTTCAAAAAACTTAAATCTGATCTTGATCAATGGTCACTACACAAATTATCTTGGCTAGGAAGATTAAATGCGGTCAAAATGACGCTACTACCGCGAATCCTATATTTGTTCCGCTCCCTCCCCATCCCTGTCCCCAAACTTCATATCTCCAAATTACAATCCTCGATCATCCAATTTATTTGGAATAAATCAAACCACAGGCTCCCTAAAAAAACTCTTTATAGACCAAGGAAAAAGGGGGTCTTGGACTACCCAATCTCTGGTAATACTACCATGTAGCACATCTTAGTCAGTTTTCAGCTATTTATTACAGAGGCCCCAAACCTGAATGGATAGAGATGGAAAGACAAGCTATACCCAAATTCACAATAGATTACCTTTTATGGCGCCCCCACAAGACTAGACCATCGATCCTCTCCCCCTCTCTCTCACATTCATTCACATTATGTGACACCATGCACAAACTACACAATTTAATATCGCCATGGAAACCCTTAGCACATATTTTTAACAATCCCCTCTTCCCCCCAGGCACAAACACAAGAGCGTTCCAATGGTGGCTTGATAAAGGAATGTACAGAATAGGTCATTTTTGTAACTCTGGTGGTCCCCTCACTTTGGCACAATGCACATCGAAACTAAAAATGCCCCAATCAGAAAAATTTCGCTTACACCAACTGAGACATTTCCTACTCTCCACCCTATCCCAGGAACAGCTTCCACTTCATACCACTCCCTATGAACAGTGGTGCTCCTCAGCCACGGACATGAAAGGGGGAATTTCGCTAATATACTCAGCTTTAGCTGATCCTCCAGAGAAAGCTGCCTATATGATATCCTGGGAACGTGATATCGGATTTGAATGGGATCTCGATACATGGCATTCTAATGTAGCATCCGCTTTTAAAGGGATTCTAAGTGTCTCCCTTACTGAAGCAGATCTCAAAATCATAACGCGATGGTACCTAGTCCCCACTAGGCTAGCTAAGTTCTACCCACACTCCTCCCCTACATGTTTTAGGGGATGTGGACACTTGGGCACCCTCTTACATATTTTTTGGGAATGCCCGCGTATCAGAGGATATTGGAAAAAAATATTCAACTTAATTCACAAAGTTACTGACTTGGCGATTCCACAAACTCCAACTGTAGCCCTATTAAATCAAAAAATCCCCAAAATTCCTAAATATGACCAGATCCTAATCCACTACATTCTTATCGGGGCCAAAATTACAATAGCCCGGGCATGGAAACTTCCTAAAGTTTCGTTCCCTATAACCAAACAGAAAATCTCCTGGATCATGTATCAGGAGAAAATCTCTAATATCATTCTTGACAAGACTGAGAAATTCAAACGTATATGGGACCCATGGGCTCGTCACATGGGAGTGACCCTCTAATCCCTAATTCCGTTTCTCAGTATGCTAAATTAGTTTCCCTGCCCGGCTGCATGAAACTCTAATTCGGCTCTCCTCGAGGAACCTGGCAACCCCCCCCACTCAATCCTCCCATCCCCCTCTCTCTCTCTCTTTCGTACTTCATCCCTCTTTTCTCTTCTTTCTTGTTTACTTTTTTTTTATTATTTTATTAATAAAATAAAATTTTTCTTAGTGCCTTCTCTCCCACCGAATCAGAATGGTGGGATGTGTACTTGTAGATACAAGATTATACAAACGTCTTTTATGTTCTTTTAGGTTATTACGTTAAAGATACTATTTTTCAAAGACATTAACGCTGAGTTTGCGATTGTTAAACTATAATATCATTTGTTAGAAACTAAATGTCTGACATTGCACCAAAGTTCACAAACCGTTGGGAAATTACCTTCTAGCGGAAGACCGGAGCCCGTGGTGCCCAGACACAGCATGATCCCATTTCGGGGTGTCTGGTCACTGGGGCAGTCGGCCTCTTGTTATGAATACCCAACTGGATCATATAAAATCTTTACTTTATTGTTGCTACATTGAAAGTACGGATGTCGATCAATACTGTGCAGAGATTTTCATGTTAATTCCGCTTATAGATGTATCTACATGTTCAAAATCTGATATCTGCTCCTCTCCCCTGCATGGGAAAAAAATTTGTTGATGTTTAACATTTTGCTTCAATAAACATCTTAAAATTCAAAAAAAAAAAAAAAATACTTGCTCTAAAACACATCTGTTTTGCAAAGACATAACAAACAAAATACAAAGAGAAAATACATGTGTTACAAACTCTATAAGGACACCCACATGTACTCTCTTGACACACACAAATACACACACAACATCAAGCAATCTTGCCACTTTTCTGGGAAAGGTAAAGAATGCTATCCGCAAGCTTTATATAACAGGTTTGTGTGCTAATGAGGCAATTGAAAACACATGCACAGTCCATGAAACACACAAAATACAAGTTCACCCAATGTAGAGACAGAACTTCAAAGTGGTTACACCTGTTAGGGATGTGCTTAAATTACTAACCCAAAAAACACACTCTGTGAGCATGCCAAGAAAAATCCAAGTGCTGTTCACACACAAAAAGCACAAAAAAACAAAGTCCCTGAGCATGCCCAGACCAACACAAATGCATTTCACACACCAATAGCCACAGCAAAAAAACAAAGTCCCTGAGCATGCCCAGAACAACCCAAATGCAGCTATCACAAAATAATCCAGCCCCTGTCCAAAATTAAGCACATCATCCAGCATGCTACAAAATTACAGATGTGACAAACACCCCTCACCCCCGGTCCAGGGGGGAAAACAAAGAGCCTAACATGGGCAAAAGTTATACAATACCATTGCAGTCTATAGGAACTGATTTGTTAATTTTGCAACTCCCACTTGCCTGGCTTATATTTTAGTTATTGGCCTTAAAATGGGTATGGGGGCCCAGGTCCCACCCTGAGGGACATATATCAATGTCACCAATTTGGACAACCCCAAAAATGAAACAAGGAGAAGTGCCTTTAAAAATGTAAAATTGCTTAAAAGCTAGTAACTTGGCGGGGCTTACTCTGCCTGTAAAGTGGTGCATCTGTAGCATGTATGCAAAATGCTGCTTGAAAGATGTACGGCTTTAGAGAAAACTTACAAATCTACATTGCAGCTACAAGATTTTAACCCAAAACAAAAAATAGCCTGCCCCCCAATACATACAAGGCCATTTGGGTCTGTTAAGGCTTAAAATGAGAACCCCCACGTGAAAAAATACCACCCCAAACTAAAAAAATATTGTGCTTCTCCCACACACTAACAAACCCCTAAGCAAACACACAGCAAGCCAGCCCAAGAACGGGGTGAATGCTTGGGGGCAGGAGGGGCTCAGGCACCCCAAAAGTCAACCACCTTGTTCCCATATTCAGGGGGACAAGGGCCTCTTCTATACAACCCTAGGCTGGGGTTGTGGGGGGCTGCAGACAGGAGGCTATACGGAATGTGGAAAACCCCTTTAAACTAGTGGGTACAAGGTGCTTTGTGGTTGGTATTGGGTTGAGCCCAACTTGTCCCAAAGACAGCAGCTATGTTGAGTGCATGTTGCCTTGTATGGTTCAGGAGGGGGTTGGGCGATTGCTCTTCTTGCCCCTTTCCTAGCTGGCCCTGTTGTATGCTTTGAAAAAGGATGTGGTTTGGATTGGTGAAGGCAGCTCACAGCCTTTTGAGAATAGAGTGGAGTGTGGAGTTCCCCTTTAAAAGCAAAAGTTAGCCCATGGAAATCCAAGAGTTTGAGGGGGGAGACAAGAGCATTGGAGAATGGAGTGTGGAGTTCCCCTTTAAAAGCAAAAGCTAGCCCAAGGAAATCATATGCATTATGCCCTGTACACACGGTCGGACATTGATCCGACATTCCGACAACAAAATCCATGGATTTTTTCCGACGGATGTTGGTTCAAACTTGTCTTGCATACACACGGTCACACAAAGTTGTCGGAAAATCCGATTGTTCTGAACGCGGTGATGTAAAACACGTACGTTGGGACTATAAACGGGGCAGTAGCCAATAGCTTTCCTCTCTTAATTTATTCTGAGCATGCGTGGCACTTTGTGCATTGGATTTGTGTACACACAATTGGAATTTCCGACAACGGATTTTGTTGTAGGAAAATTTTATAGCCTGCTCTCAAACTTTGTGTGTCGGAAATTCCGATGGAAAATGTGTGATGGAGCCTACACATGGTCGGAATTTCCGACAACAAAGTCCTATCACACACGGAAAATCCTATCATGTGTAAAGGGCATTAGAGTGGGGAGGTTAAATGCCCTTTTAGGAAGAGTTAGAGGAGCGAGAGTCTTTTTACATCATTTTAACAAGGTGCATGTCACATGTTGGCAACGTAGCATGCTAATATTACCTGTGTTTAAATCTCCTTAAAACATTACATAAAGGTGAAGCAGCGTTAAAAAAATGTGTCAAGTTTAGAGGTGCGCCCGTTCAAGCCATGCAATTGCATGTATGTTGCTTAACATTTGCTAACATTTTGGCCGCGCAGTAAACAAATGCATGTGAACGAGCGCAACAGCTGCTTGCGCATACGCACTGCTAACATTGATCTCACGCAGTTCTAAACGTACTTGCGGGCACAGCAAGCTTTCTCTGAAAAAGTTACTTTCTCATTCTATTTCGGGCATATTTGTTACTTGGGCAGTTGTTACTAAACTTCCTCACATCACCCCATAATATTGACACTTCCATCTTCTTTCAATATTGATTTAGAGATGCCGTGCACCATATCCATAATGGCGCACAGATTGCATTCTCCCATGTGCTGAGATCGCTATAGTAAATGGGGGATTCGCCACACGTCTCTACTGATGGCGCGCGGCTTTCATAAATCACCTCCAGTGTTTATCAGTGAGTGGAGCCTTCTCCTTTTCACACCCAGTATGCTGGAATGGAGTACTAATCGTTTCAATAATTATAATATTAATGGCTGTTTTTAGGAATCTAAAAAGGGTGTCAGCCTCAATCAGCCATTTTCTTTCTTTTGTTTCAAATTAATCCTAGAGTTACATAGCAAAAACTAACCATTTCAACTAGGATTTTATTTCTACAACATTTATAAACATTTCTTTTGCCTTACAAAACCATCACCCACATTTGAACATCACATTTAACAGTATATTACAAATATCTTAGATGTTCAGAACTGTCCTGCTTTACAGACAGGCTTTCTTTTAAAGCCTCTCTACTCTTCTCTACTCTCTTACACAGACACACAGGACATGTGAAGGAAGGGGTTAAGGCCCTCACACAAGCAGGCTTTCTCATCTCCTAAATGATTTCTCACACAGGATGAACCTCAAACATCAGTAGCAAAACTTATTTTCCAAATTAGTCATACTTAGCATTACCTTTCTATCTCAATTACTACAGACAAAACAACATGCATTCAACATATCTTCATACAAGCAACATATCCTCATCATTAGTTAGCTAACACAACACAAGGAGCTCAACATATACATACATACATACATATCCCTACGTTACTGCAGTATTACAATGTAAATGGGCAGCTCATCGTTTTTGAAAATTCTAAAAACTCTCAATGCTCTGAAACTTCTACAGTCCAGAGACCAATGCTTTTACTATCATGAATTGAGGCTTCCTAAAGATACAACCTACCAATTGTATATCAGTCTCTCACCCAATTTTTCAAACTAAAACAAAATCACAAACCGATGGCTTGCACCTGATTGTCTAAGGACATCTCAAATATGCCAGCTAAGTATCTGATATATTTTCTATGCTTTCTGAATGTGCTATGGCTTACGATACAAGAACACAACAATATACCTAGCACAAACAGTCTAGCACAATTCTGCATCATTTGTGTATCTATAGTTTACACAAATCAAACACCCCACTTCTGGTACCAAGTGTTTTGTCACGTTTTTGGGGTTGTGTTCAATATTTGCAAAGAGAGATCACACGAATACTTATAAATATAACATTTATTGAAAGTGATGACAGATAAAGATGAAGTAAATACAACAGGAATACTTAGCTAAAGATGCTGTTTCCACCATGGGTCCCCCATTATATGGCATGGCGCCATGTATCAGGTCCAGGCACATGCCTGCTGGCAGTTCTGGGTAAGACAAAGACCTTATAGGTGTTGGCTGTGGTAATATAGAAATTTGGTGTAAGGAAAAGGCCACCCCCAGCCATCTCCCCTTGTAAGAAACAAGATGACCATCTAAGAAAGCACATTCCTGAAGGAGAGGGGGGCTGACTTGTCCATAGAGTCAGCTTACAATCACTTTCCAATCACATGAGTCAGCTAAAAGTTACCAGAATAGCCAAGATATTAGAATCTTTATTAGATAACTGTGAGGCCAACCTTAATAAGGAATATGAAATATGCAATACCCATGTCACATGTTGAGTATTTATTTACTTGTTGCAACCTCGTCTTTTATATTTTCCCACAAATGTAGGTAGTTTATTGTGTTTGTTTGCCCTAAAATTCACTGAATTTTTTACTGAAATTTTGCATTTCCTAGACATTTGCAGTAATATAGTGTGACATAAAAAATTGGAACTACCACTATTTTATTCTATAGGGTGTCTGCTTTCCAGAAATGTATAATGTTTGAGGGTTGAAATAAATATTATTGAATGAAATATTATAATGGGGGTTATGGATTCCCTCTATTTATTCTATATACGTATTAACTTGTCTATTGCTATAGTTAGCTAGTCTATTAAAACTCTGATAATGTTACTGTTGATAGTACAAGGATATAAGGTTAGCTATGAAAACAGACACACTGCTTAGTAAAACAACGTCTTATTTAAGAAAATAGGAAATGCTAACATAAAACACTATAGGAAAATATTACAGAGCATATAAAATACAAAACATCAGGGGCGTGTCCTAGCCGCTGAGCGAGATGGCTGACTGAACTGACCGTTCTGCACTATGGGGGTGATAACAACAGCCAGAAGCATAAAACACTGCCGAAAACACCTCTATCTAGGAGGGGGAGGCAGCGGGCACCTCGCAGGCTATGTCCTGCAAGAAAAACAGAACAACAACGCCGCGCCGTCTCACACATTATTGTACCATGCAAGCAGGGGAAGGAGGGAAAGATGGCGCTGAGGAGAATGGTCGTTCTTCCTCCCTGACACACACGCGAGAGGATCACACAGAGCGGAAGCTCCCAGACGCGATGGGGGAGACAGCACAGGATGCAGCTACCATTTCCTCTGCTGACAGAGGTAAGAGAATAGCACTGTCACCAGCACATTCGCCCCATAAGCCTCCTCAGACCAAGAAATATCACTGGGTAGCCTCCTCACAATCACAAGCTGACACTGCAGCAATACATACGACACCATTAGCTGCATTTCCTGCCTCTGATGCTCCAGCCTCAGAAACTTCATTGAAAGCAATGCTATTATCCCTATAAATTGGATTGCAACAAGAAATGCGCGCTTCTATCTCTCACCTAAACAATCTTATTGATTCTATTGAAGATCGCACTGACATCTTAGACATGCAGATAGGAGAGGTGATCAAAGCACATGATGAACTGATAGACGTGCATGAAGAACAAACAGAAATGATCTGCAAACTCCAATTTAAAGTGGCAGACCTGGAAGATCGCTTCTGCCAAAACAATATCAAACTTAGGGGTATCCCTGAGGCGGTGAAGCAAAATGACCTGATTGCTTATCTACACCAACTTTTCCTCAAACTCATCCCAGACCTAACAGCAAAGGATATGCTACTGGACAGAGCACATTGGGTTCCAAAACTGGCCCACCAACCCATCACGATCCCTAGGGATGTTCTGGTCTGGTCAGAGTACACTTCTACCATATTAAAGAACGTCTGCTGCATGCAGCCAGATCAAACCATTTGCTACCTCCCCCTATGCCAACATAGCGCTCTACCAGGATATCTCTCCAGCAAAATCTCAAAGGAGGAAAGAATTTGCACTCATAACTGCAATCTTAAGGGAGCGTGAAGTTCATTATCGCTGTGGCTTTCCAATAAAACTTCTAATAACCTACCAATCTCAACACTTGGTCATTACCTCCCCCAAAGATGGCCTCAAACAACTGCAAAATTGGAGTATAAATACCCAAACCCCCCAACTGGGGGCAGGAGACAACTGTTCTCAAAGTGGCGCTAAACACTTCCACTCATAGGTGTTTGGTAAATATATACTGCTGCAATTAAGATTTTTTTTATCTTCTTCCATGTTTATTGGCAGCAGGCCCTATAGGTATCTAAGCAGCCTGTTACATATCACCCTCGTGGTGCAGTTATTATGTTGTATTATCACGCATTTGTACTTGTTCACACGTACCCTGATACGTTGTGTGCTAAGCACACCTTACTTTCTTTTACATATATTTTGTTCTATTTCTCTTTCCTCAACTCGTTTGTTTAAAGCGTTTCTATACTGAAACTTAAACTAAGGCTGTACAACTAATTTGTTAGTTTATACTTAAAGCGGAGTTCCACCCTAAAGTGGAACTTCCGCTCATCGGATTCCTCCCCTCCTCCAGTGCCACAATTGGCACCTTTCAGGGGGGAGGGGGTGCAGATACCTGTCTAATACAGGTATCTGCAGCCACTTCCGGGCTTAGACAGCCGCAGAATATCCGCAGATGCCCCCCCCCGTTGTGTTCTGGGAAACACACAGTTCCCAGCACACAACGGGGACCAGTGCAGAGGCGCAGCGCGACTCGCGCATGCGCAGTAGGGAACCAGGCAGTGAAGCTGCAGCACTTCACTTCCCAATTCCCTGACCGAGGATGGCGGCGGGGGCAGCCGAGAGCCAAACGATTGATCGGCTTCGGCTGCCGACATCGCTGGACCCTGGGACAGGTAAGTGTCCATTTATTAAAAGTCAGCAGCTGCAGTATTTGTAGCTGCTGGCTTTTAATAATTTTTTTTTAAGGTGCAGCTCCTCTTTAAACTCATTTTATCTGCACCTTCTGACCTTTGGGGCCATACCTTTTCTTTTTTTCACAATGGCGCTTCGTATAACCTCCATTAATGCGAAGGGGCTTAATAGCCCGTTTAAGAGATCAAGCCTATGGAAGGAAGCTCTGTCACTGAAAGCAGATCTTTTATGTGTGCAGGAGACGCATTTTGCACAAGGGAATGCCCTCTCCTGTACCCATTACACATTTCCCCAACAATTCTTTGCTAATAATACTAAGAAAACGAGAGGGGTTATGATTGCTGTATGGGGATCCATATCCTTTCAACTCCAGCACACAGAATGTGGCCCTATGGACTGATATTTCATTCTATCCGCCCTCTTTGACAATGTGATCGTTAATTTATATGCTCCTAACACACATCAGAAACGGTTTTACCGTATGATCCAAAACAAACTATCTCACTACCCCAAAGATAGAATAGTGCTATGTGGTGATTTCAACAATATAGTTGACCCTACCCTAGACTCCTCCTCCACCAGCAGAAAGACACCAACAGCTCTTCACTCTTTTATGCTTCTAGAAGAATTATATGATCCGTGGCGGTGCTTGCACGGCACAGATAGAGATTACTCCCTTTTTTCTGCTGCCCAGGGGTCCTATTCTAGAAATGATCTGTTCCTGCTGCATAAATCCACTCTCCAGACAGTGTCTCAAGCCAATATAGGACTAATCACTTGGTCGGATCATGCACCAGTATCCTTAACAATTTCTACTAACCCAACAACTCAGAGATGCACAACCTGACGTATGAATACCTCTCTACTCTCACACTATTGTGTCAGAAACAGATCAAGTCAAAATTGGAGTCTTTCTTTTGCCTGAACAACGGATCTGTAACCAATGCCCCGCTACTCTGGAATGCCCACAGGGTGGTTGTTAGAGGGATTTTCATAAAGCTGGGTGCCCATGAGTAGAGAAAATGAGCAGAGAGGCTTACTTCCCTTACCGACCAAATTTGCAAGGCTGAACAGAGTAATAAAGCCCGACCCACCACAACTGATGTGGCCCTTCTCCGCAACCTTAGAGAGGACCTCCGTACACGCACTCATCTTTTGATTACCACATTAAGTAATTACAGCTAAACTGGTATGCTTATGGCAACAAACCTGGAGCCCTACTGGCCAAACAGGTTAAAAAGAAGGCAGCCCTTTCTAAAATTTCCTACATGCACACCCCACAGGGACAGAGTCAGCAATCCCAAAGATATTGCGGACTGTTTTAGCGACTTCTACTCGAAATTACACAATCTGTGCACATCTAGCTCAGAGCCACACCAGAACCAGCCCAAATAGACACATTTTTGAAATCTTTACAACTCCCTGCTCTCACTCCAGACCAGCTACAGACAATCAATCAATCAGTCAATCTCTGACACTGAAATTTTAAAAGCCATTCGATCACTTTCACTACATAAAGCACCTGGACCTGAGGGGTTCTGCTGTGAATACTTTGAAACTTATGCTTCCATCATGACCCCATACCTGTGTCAAACTTTTGACCATTTTATTGTATCTGGAGAAATACCCGAAGAATCCCTGCAAGTGCTGATTGTCACTATCCCTAAATCAGAAAAGCCATCAGATAACCTGGCAAATTACAGGCCTATTTCATTTGCTAAACACAAACATTAAATTATATGCCAAAATCCTAGCCTCCCGCATATCTCCCTATATCCCCACATTAATACACCCAGATCAAGTGGGATTCATCCCGCACAGACAAGCATCTGACAGAACCAGAAGGTTCATCGATATTATTCAGCGGGCCGAACATCATCACACGCCTTCTCTGCTCCTCTCTTTGGATGCAGAGAAGGCGTTTGATAGGGTGCATTGGACCTAGCCTGCGAGGTGCCCGCTGTCTCTAAAAGCAGTTCTGCCAAAATTTTTCTTACAGGACACATATCCGCAGCTTTTCTAGCCCTATACTCCTCACCGTCTGACAGAGTTCTGACCTCCGGTATGGTCTCTAAACCCCTTTGCATTTCAAATGGTACAAGACAGGGCTGCCCTTTATCGCCCCTTATATTTGCTCTAATAATGGAACCATTGGCTGAAGCAATCAGAAGCAACCCACAGTTTACAGGCCTACAAATAGGTTAAATGACCCACAAAATATGGCTTCATGCAGACGACGTTAAAGTCGTCATGATTAAACCAGAAAAATCCCTCCCTATCCTTCACGACCTACTTCTTCTATTTGGACAAATATCACTATATAAAATTAACTGTACCAAATCTACTATGCTTGGTGTATGCCTTAATAGTTTTCTAAAACAATCTCTATCATGCTTGTCCCCCTTCCCATGGGCCCCAGCCGCAATTATTACTTACTTAGGTGTTAAATTAACAGTCCCATCCACAGGTACGCTACGCCTTAATTTTGAGTGTTTACCTAAGAAATTAAACAACCTGTGCTCTGATCTATGCAAGCTGATATCGTCCTGGGCTGGTAAGATCACCCTTACCAAGATGTTTCTGATGTCATACATATTATATCTTTTTCGGACCCTTCCAATCACCTTCCTCTCTTCGCAACTTACCTCAATACAACATATTCTCAACAACTTCATCTGGGGCAATAAGCACCCAAGAGTACGAGCCTCCACTCTCTGCACAGCTAAAAGGAAGGCAGGACTAGGAGCACCAGATTTCCAAAATTACTATAAAGCTATACTCCTCAACTAAGCCAAACAATGGTGGACATCCTTGTCTACACCATCATGGGTGCAAATTGAAGACACAGCCCTTCAGGCTAAAAGCTCACAACTACTTGCTGCACTTCTATTACACCACAGACCCCACGCTCTTTCCTCAACACAGTCAATGCAACTAATAAAGTATGGGAATCCACGATCCAACAAACCAAGGGCCTGTCTCGTGAAGCTTTAAGCCACATCCCAATCTCAGCCCTTGAGTTTGTCTGCCCAAATCTTACACTCTCAACCTGGTTGTCAGCAGGAATCTGCAAAATAGGAGACCTTTATAAAGAGAAAACCCTGCAATCCTTTCAAGAACTACAAACTAAATACTCCATCTGGCCGCAGGACTTTTAAAAATATTTACAAATACGCCACACACTTCAAGAGGTACGGTGGTCAGAATCCAAACAGATTGTAGGGATTCTACAATTCTATGAACAACCTAGCCCCTCCCAAAAAGGGATCTCACATCTATATAGACTTATAAACTCCCCTCCGACTACGCAAGAACTCCCAGGGATGTATAAATGGGAAAGAGCTTTCAACTTTTCAGCTCCTTCTAATGTATGGCAGCATGTATCCTGTGCTACCCTAGGTTTTCCAAATGCCTTTCCCATTGGGAAACAACTCAGAAGTTGCTACATTTCTGGTACTGCACTCCAGTAAAATTATGCTAAATTTTCCCGTCTTCCCCCTCCACCTGCTGGAGGGCTTGTGGAAACCCAGGATCTTCTGAGCACATATGGTGGACTTGTCCTTCAATCTCAGGATTCTAGAAGGATGTACAAACTTTGCTTGGATCAATCACAGGAGTAACTTGTAGGTTCACACCACAAATGGATTTGCTGGGAGTAGGACTCGAGGACTGGCCACATCAACTCCACTCAATTGTCACTCATTTTTATTGCGGCCCGGCTTTCCATTGCCCGAAAGTGGAAATCTGCCATCCCTCCGACCATAACCCAACTGATCACAATACTAAACCAGCACTTCCACCTTGAATACATGTTTGCCAAGGCTCATCTCACCATGATCAAGTTCCTCCAACAATGGGTGACTTTGATAGCCGATACAAGAAGCACCCCACTCATTTAATGAAAAGTTATATCCCCCACGACTGACAAACAATTAAAGTACTACACGATACTCCCCCAAACCCCAGCACTGACAAATCCGAGAGCATTACTAGACAGCCTACCTGTTATTTGTTCCGTGTGCTATATAGCCTATGGTTATTTAGCCACGACCACCTGTTGCAAATATCTTGCATCTTTCTGCATTTACTGACTCTAACGCAATATTTTTACATTTTGATTACAATGCTTGTAACCTTTCTGTTAACACTGTGTACTTCTGAAATTCTATACTTGTAAACTGTAATATCTTAATAAAAATTACAAGTTAAAAAAAAAATACAAAACATCAATAATACATTATGTAAGGTTGTCCTATAGATATTGTCTCGTCCGCTGGACACAAAATGGCAAAAGAGAGCCATTAGGCTTGAGAGCCATCAGGCAAGAGAGCCAAGAGAGTGATTTCCCTTCTGTGTGCACTTTAAACTGCATTCAGACCCCCTCATACACCACACCCCTCCAGCATCCTGTCCAATGGGATATTGCCAAGAGGCTGTCCTTTTAATATATAATTTCTCTGTCCATCCTCTAGGCATCCTGCTTTATTGTCCTCTAAGGACAGATTTCATCCATGAATCATTGCTATGTGACCTGGGTCATCTTCAGTAATAGCTAGCCCTTTGATCTTCTGTAATCATCTTGGCAGGCATTGTTCTCTTTGAAGCTTGTCGGCAGATGTGGTAATCACACATTACAATCTTTATCAAACCAGTTGGTCTCTTTTGTTCCCATACTCTCCTTGCCAGGGGGCATGACTTCTTTTTTCAGATGAAGGTTCTGATATGCTACAAAGCTTTGATGTGCAACCTGTTACCTTCCATTCAGCCCCCAAGAGTGCGCAGGCTCGGTGTATCCAGATTTAATATTCAAACACATCTTGTATTCTGAAATAAAACATGTTGCCTTCCAACAGGGGTTAAGTGTAATCTTCAGGCCTACAATGATTTTTTAAACATGTGTGCAAAAAATGCAGAAATGGCCCTGGCAGCGAAAAGGTTAATACTGTATTAAATGTCCGTGGGATATTGTGTCAAACACTTTAGCAAAGTCCAAATGTGTTTGCTGTTCCAATGTGGGATTTTTAATATGATAATATGTTAGCACAGCTAGCACATACTCTTATATTTGGTCCCTTCAAATATTGTATCTCTAATTACAGTTGAAGCTAATCTTACAGGTCTGCTGAGCTTGATCCATTTTCACACAGACACTGCATTTGCTTTTCTCTATTTCATTGGTAGTAAGGCAATTATAAATAAGTCTCTAAAAATCAGAAACAACAGTATGGCTTAGAAATAACTAAGCTCAGCTCTTTGTTTACTTGTGGAGGTAAGCCATATGGTGCAGGTGTTTAATTCACATTTAGTTTGTCTAATTGTTTCTGGACCATATCATTGCTGAGCCACTGTGGTGCATTTTAAACTGTGTCAACATCATCTTCATATTGTACACCAGCTTGACAATGTTCCTTTGTATACACAGCACTAAAGAAAGCATTTAAAAAGATTGCTTTCTCTTCATGCCCAGAGGCTAACTCTCAGCTATTTTTTAAAGCACCTGCATTCAAAAAGAATTAGCTTTTTAACATTTAAATATTGAAAGAAAGTTTGGGGATTTCTGACCCTTCTTAGGAACCTGCTTGAATTCCAAGCAGATTTAAAAAAAAACACACACACAATTTAATGCAGGTATTTATTCACTAAAAAAAATATAAGGCTAATTCACACTTGCAATTAAAGCCATCAATGTGTGGTGCATCTTCACTGGTCTCATGATTCGATTTGATTACGATTATCTTGTCAACCATTCGATTCCGCGATGCATCACAATTCACAATGCATCACGATTACTGACACGCTCCCAGTTCAGCTTGGGCCGCCTAGATGGCCCTTCCTCCCTGCAATCTTCTGGGACACATCACAGGTCCTAGAAGATTGCCTGGCTATGCAGGACAGCGCAGTGAGACATGCGCATCCGGCTGTGAAGCTGCAAGCTGTCACAGCCGGATGCCCACAGTAGTATTGCTAGCTCTGTGGACAGGCAGGGGAGAGAATGGAGGGTTTGGGTGGCCATGTCGATGGATTGTGGGACAGGTGAGTGTCTTTTTATTAAAAGTCAGAAGTTACACTTTTTTTGTAGCTGCTGACTTTTAATAAACAAAAAATTTACTGGAACTCTGCTTTGAATTAAAAATAACCTCACTCCTTTATAGCGGAGTTCCACCCAAAAGTGGAACTTCCGCTTTAAGCACTCCTCGCCCCCTGACATGCCACATTTGGCATGTCATTTTTTTGGGAGAGGAGTGTGTGTCCTCTTTTTAGTGGGACTTCCTGTCCCGGGCACCTAGGTGACTCCTCCTTTTGCCTTAGGTGGCTGCTACCTGCCAGCGATCCTCTGGGACACAACACAGGTCCCAGAAGATTGGCCGGCCAATAGCAGAGCGCAGTGTGGCTCGTGCAGTGTGCACCCAGCCGTGAAGCCATAAGCTGTCAAGGCCAGGTGTCACTGCCCACAGTAGATTTGTCGGTGCCGAGGAGAGGAGCGAGGCTCCGTGTGGCCACATCGACGGACCATGGGACAGGTGAGTGTCTGTTTAGTAAAAGTCAGCAGCTAAACTTTTTGCAGCTGCTGACTTTTAATAAACTAAAAAACGGGTGGAACTCCACTTTGGGGAGTGCACTAATCAGGTGCACTACAGGGTACAGGAATTGATATGGCAAAATACTAATGCGCTACCAACAGTGTAACAATACAAATAAAGTGCTCATTAATAAAGTGCATACATATAAAAAAAGCAGTTAAACTTCTATAGTGTAACCAACACCTCTAAAAACGTATATCGTGTAGTGAAGTAATGCTAATATAGCACGTCACAAAAATAAAAACAAGGAATTTCTCAGATGCTCATGGCAAATATGAACTCATATAAAAGTGTTCAAAACCCTAAAAGGTGCATCCCCTAATATAAATCTGAGCAATAATGCAATGAAATCCAGTAAAGTGTATCACATAAAACTAAACTAAAAGTAAATTGTTTCCCAGGAGTAATCAGCATCCAAAGAAATCAGGTGACTCAGAGAGATGATCAGTTCCAAAGTGAAAAATATAAATCAGAATAGATAACCGAAGAGACAAGGGGGATAAGGACAGGTGAAAGAGTCCAAATTAGAGATGTAAGATGGTAAACATGTCTTTCTGCAATCCTCCCCCAGTAGTGCTAGCCTTTCACCTTGTAGATAGACCACAATGGGTCTAATGGGGCAACAGTGAACGACCAGCCTGTTGTTGAAGCTTTCCTCACAGCTTCCAAGGGATCACTGCAACTTTTCTCTGGTCTCCATGGTCTTTTCCTAGAAGAAAGTTTTCTCCCAATCTTGTAGGTGGGGCAACAGTAAACGACCAGCCTTTTGTTGAAGCTTTCCTCACTAGGTCCAAGGGATCGCTGTAACTTTTTCTCCGGTCTCCGCGGTCCTTTCCAAGAAAAACGTTTCTCCCAATCTACAGCAAGGTGTCCGCTCCTGTCACATCGTGCTCCGACTCCTTCTGTCTTTCTTTCCCGAGAAACACGAACTTAACTCTGCCCGCCCCTCAGAGCACAATGTGACAGGAGCGGACATTATTGCTCAGATTTATATTATTGCTCATTATTGCTCAGATTTATATTATGGGATGCACCTTTTAGGATTTTGAACACTTTTATATGAGTTTATATTTGCCATGAGCATCTGAGAAATTCTTTGTTTTTTTTTGTTTTGTTTTTTTTGTGTGACGTGCTATATTAGCACTACTTCACTACACGATATACAGGGTACAGGAATTCACATACACGGCTGCTGGGAGGTCAGGAGGGATTAGACTCCACTACTGACAAACAGCCCTGTGAAATTCCCTGTACTATCTCTGTGCTGACATTTCTCTGGGCTCCCCCGTTTGCACCTTCCAGCACACTAGGAGTTAACACAGTGGAATGTGGAATGTGCAAACGGGAAATGTCAGCACAGAGCACGTGTAGGAGCCAGTGTAAGTAGAGTACAAACACATTTGTACTCTACATACTGCTGTTAAAATACCTGTGTGGTAATAAATGCAGAGTTATAATCCATTAAGTGCCCACCGCTGTATGTGCATTTAAAAATATATGCAGCTTCATACCTCATTTCTTATGCCGCGTACACACGATCGCACATTGCAACAACAAAATCCATGTTTTTTTTCCGATGGATGTTGGCTCAAACTTGTCTTGCATACACATGGTCACACAAATCTTGTCAGAAATTCTGAACGTCAAGAACGCGGTGACATACAACACGTACGACGGCACTAGAAAAGGGAAGTTCAATACCAAGTGCACATCCTTTGGGCTCCTTCTGCTAATCTCATGTTAGTAGAAGTTTGTAGCGAGATGATTTGCGCTTTTGAGCCTCATGCTTTTCTGATCGTTACTGCTCTTCAATTTGTGCTTGTGGGTTTGTATCTGGTTTTCAGTGCTTGGCCCCCCAAAGCACACGTGAGGTCCATATAAAATATATGGAGTACTTTGCGGGTAGGGGGGCCATTGATATGCCAGAAAATGTTTAATAAACATTTTAAAATATTTATTAATAATTAATTAATTAATAATAATATTTTTATTCAAATTGAAATAATATTTCCTTTGATTTACTGCTTGTGTTTTTTTAAGCTGTCTCCTAGGTTCTCCAATGGGCTTTTTTTTTGGACATTTTCTTCAATAGAGCACACATAATTTATTTGATACATGAGGTGACAATCTCTTCTTCAGCAAACTATTATTATGTTGTGGGTCTGCTACATACACACACACCTTGTTTTTGTTGTTAATGTATGTAATGCATTACTGTTAAAAATATACATCATTTTCAGCACCATGAATGAAGTCACGCAAATGGCACGATTGTGGCAAATTATAAAGCACTGTGGGAGTTATTTACTAAAGGAAAATCTACTTTGCACTACAAGTGCACTGCAAAAGTGCACTTGATACTGCACTGAAAATGCACTTGTAGTGCAAAGTGGATTTGCCTTCAGTAAATAACCCCCATTTCAGTGTAAACACCAACTTAGTCCAAAAAATGACATTGAGCATTGAAAGAAGAAACCACACATTGTTGAGTGGAAAACTTTTTACTCTGTGCACATTCACATGTGCGTTAGAAAATGGTTTTTGAACAAACCAACATATTTTAATAATAACATTTTTGTTTTTGACGGAACAAATAGCCTTTTTTGTGTTAAAACAGGCATGTTTAAAACCATAAAACAATACACAACTCAGGAACTTACAAAGTTCAACTTTGACAAAGTGAAGGCAATGAGGTTTATTTACTAAAGGCAAATCCACTTTGCACTACAAGTGCACTACACGTGCATTTGGAAGTGCACTTGGAAGTGCAGTCGCTGTAGATCCGAGGGGGACATGCAAGGAAAATAAAACAGCATTTTTGTTTGTACATGATTGGATGATAAAATCAGCAGAGCTTCCCCTAATTTCAGATCTTCCCCTCAGATCTAAAGCGACTGCACTTCCAAGTGCACTTGCAGTGTACTTGTAGTGCAAAGTCGAGTTGCCTTTAGTAAATCAACCCCAATATCAGATATTAGTATGTCCAAACTGTGTTGATCTTGCCTTCATCAGATGGAGTGATGTCACCCCTGTGAAAGCCAAATTTTGAAAATGCACACAAATTGAGTGTCAAAATGAGGATTTCCCTCCTGATCCCGTGCCTAATGTCAACATGTGCTAGCTCCCATCATGGGGGATCAATGGACATGTTTTGGGGGTGCAACCCCTTCCTCTCATCTACTTTTTTTGCGAGGAAGGGGTTGCACCCCCAAAACACGTACCTTGATATCCCATGATGGCAGATAGCACATGTTGGCACACTGGGGGTTATTTACGAAAGGCAATTCCACTTTGCACTGCAAGTGCACTTGGAAGTGCAGTCACTCTAAATCTAAGGGGTAGATCTGAAATGAGTGGAAGCTCTGCTGATTTTATCATCCAATCATGTGCAAGCTAAAATGCTGTTTTTTTGTTTCCTTGCATGTACCCCTCGGATCTACAGCGACTTTACTTCCAAGTACACTTTCAGTGCATTTTCAAGTACACTTGCAGTGCAAAGTAGATTTTCCTTTAGTAAATAACCCCCACTATGTGCATCTTCAAAATTTGGCTTTCTAAAAAATATTTCAAATGTGTGAAAATACTAAAAATAAAAATAAACTAGAAGAATTTTGTGGTTTTTTTAGATTCTTCCTAAAACATCAATGATGTTTTTGAGTCTTTTTTCCACATCATTGATGTCTTCCTTGATCTTTTGTAAATCACGATTGCGCACCATTATCTCCCCGATGAGGACGTGTGCACTTGCACCCGAGAAATGCGAATCTTCTTCCATAACATCCACATCATCTAAAATTAAAAAACATACCATGTATTATAAATATGCAGGCATACATTTTTTACCTGAAGCTGTGGTCTCAGACACTCACCTGTTGTGGTCACTATTTTGCCCACTTCATAAACCTCTCCTTCCTCCACATCTTCTGGTTGTGGTGTGGGGATTTGCTTTTCTTTCAGAGGTGGGGGGTTCCTGGTGTCCTCAGATGTCCGAGTCTTTTCTCCCCTATGTGAATAAAAAAAAGGTATACTTAGCACCCAGATATTTGAGGCCAGAAATAGTAATATTTAACATTGTGTGGAAATGTCGTACAATTGTCTTTTTTGGCAGAGTTCCAAGCTGAAGACATTATTTTTTTCCTTTCTAAAGCTGGAATACTTACCTTTTTTGTACAATTTTAACACATGGAGACACCCCTAGTATCCACTGGGGCACCTGTGTGGGACACCCTAAAAAGTTTGTTCTGGTTTCCCACACTAGTGCTCCTGCATCCAGATGTGTAAACAGCTGCTGAGTGTCCTCTCCTTACACTGAATCAAGTTTGCATTTCATTCTAGTACAAACCCATCTAGACAACAATGTCATAAACTTCTTTTAATACAAATAGGCCTGAACAAATGTAGTTAACCTGTATCTGCCAAAAACATTGTATTAGTGGGCGAACGAACAATGTTTACTATGAACGATTACTGTGCCCACAAACCTGAAAGTTGCCATTTTAAACTGTACAACAGTAAAGCTAAGGGAAGCTAAGGGGAAAATAATACTGGGAGTATGCTATAGGCCCCCTAACCTGAGGGAGGAAGTGAAGACAGATCTCCTATCACAATTTGGATTAGCAGCAAGGATAGGAAGTGTTATCATAATGGGGGATTTTAATTATCCAGACATAGACTGGGTGGAGGTAACCGCACATTCATTTAAGGCTCGCCAGTTCCTTAATGTCTTGCAGGACAATTTTATGGGTCAGATGGTAGACGCACCAACTAGAAATAAAACATTACTGGATCTACTGATTACCAACAATACAGACCTGATCACGGATGTGGAAATATGGGGCAATTTAGGTAACAGCGATCACAGGTCAATTAGTTTCAGTATAAATCACACAAATAGGAAACATAAAGGGAATACAAAGACACAATTTCAGAAGAGCCAACTTCCCTAAACTACAAACCTTGCTAAAAGGCATAAATTGGGATAAAATATTAGGAACAAAGAATACAGAGGAGAGATGGGTTTGCTTTAAGAATATATTAAATAAGGGCATTAGCCAATGTATCCCATTGGGTAATAAATTTAAAAGGGCGAACAAAAATCCTGGATGGCTTAACTCCAATGTAAAAATGCATATAAAAGCAAAGGAGAAGGCCTTCAAAAAATACAGGGTTGAGGGATCATCCTCAGCATTCAGGCTTTATAAAGAATGCAACAAGAAATGTAAGGGTGCAATTAGGATGGCTAAGATAGAACATGAAAGACACATAGCGGAGGAGAGCAGAAAAAATCCCAAGAAATTCTTTAAGTATGTAAACAGTAAAAAAGGGAGGACTGACCTATGGCCCCATAAAGAATGAGGAAGGACATCTGGTTACAAAGGATGGGGAGATGGCGAAGGTATTGAATTTTAACCTAAGTGAGGCAGTTTTTAATGATGAAGAAATGAAGGTACTGGACCTAGGCCTGAAATATGCCCCCGATAAAGAATTGGACAAATTTGAGTTGTACATAGACCTACAAAAATTTGTAAGGAAACTAAATATCAAAAAAATGTTTGCAATGAAAAACAAGGAGAAGGACCAAACAAATAAACAGACCTCCTATTATAAACACTCAAATTTGAGGAATAACTCTACCTTTAATCCCAAAACACAACAAAATGCCCCGTACATACGGTCGGATTTTCCGACAAAAAATGTGTGACAGGACCTTGTTGTCGGAAATTCCGACCGTGTGTAGGTTCCATCACACATTTTCCATCGGATTTTCCGACACACAAAGTTTGAGAGCAGGATATAAAATTTTCCGACAACAAAATCCGTTGTCGGAAATTCCGATCGTGTGTACACAAATCCGACGGACAAAGTGCCACGCATGCTCAGAATAAATAAATAAAGGGATGAAAGCTATTGGCCACTGCCCCATTTATAGTCCCGACGTACGTGTTTTACGTCACCGCGTTTAGAACGATCGGATTTGAGCCAACATCCGTCGGAAAAAATCCTAGGATTTTGTTGTCGGAATATCCGAACAAAGTCCGACCGTGTGTACGGGGCATAACAGTTTTCAAAAAAATGGTGGAAAAAGATCTAAGAAAAATAAACCCAAATAGAACAAGGAACACCAAAATTTGGAAAACTATCCAAGAATTGAAAAAAAGAAGGAAATTGTAATACGACCGGCTGACAAAAGCGGGGGCCTAGTTATAGTAAATAAAAAGGATTATGAAATAGAAATGGACAGACTATTGTCTGGACAGTTCTGCAAACCCAAAGGGAGAGTATGAGAAAAAATTAAAGACCTACATCCAAAGGGGGGGGGAAAGAGTAATACTGACCAAAAAAGAAGCAAGGTACTTAACTCCAGAAACAGCAAAAACTCCAGTGATGTACTATGTGCCTAAAATTCATATAAACCAATCCAATCCTCCAGGAAGGCCAATATTAAGTGGCATAGATTCATTGTTTTCTAGACTAGGGGAATATTTGGATGTGTTTTTACAACCACTTGTAGCCAAAGGAAAATCATTTTTAAAGGACAGTAGACAACAAAGATTTTAAGACACAAGAAGATGACATCCTGGTAACCATAGATGTAAATTCCCTGTATACTAATATCATACAGGCTGATGGTTTGAGCAGTGTCGAATGGGCATTATACAAACAAACTGAATTAAAAGAGGAGCAAATCAAATACATCATGGACGGTTTACAAATGGCCATGAGGCACAACTACTTTTGGCATAAAGGGGACTACTACACCCAAACAGAGTGTGGCCATGGGGGCCAAATATGCCCCTAGTGTAGCTAATTTGTTCCTTAATAGGTGGGAGGAAGAACAAATCTACAGTACACAGAGAAAAAATCTGAAGTTGTATCGTAGATACATAGACGATATAGTCATCCTATGGGGGGCACGGAGGAAGAACTACAAGCTTTCTTTGACAAAATAAATTGCAACAGTTACGGGATTACTTTCTCCGGTAGCTGGAATAAACAAAGTATAGATTACCTAGACCTGCAGATATATACAAATAACGGATATTTAAACACCAGAACATTCTTCAAGGCCACCGATAGAAATGGCTACATTCCAACCAGCAGTTGTGACCACCCACAATGGATTGGAAACATTCCAAAGGGGCAACTAATGCGAATTCACAGGAACTGCAGCAGTCTAAGTGACTATGAGAAACAAGCAAACATCATAATCAACAGATTTGCAGAAAAAGGATATAACAAGAAAGAGTTAGTCAACTTAAAAGAAAAAGTGAGAAAAATGGACAGAAATATACTAATAGAAGGCAAACTGATTCATAAGAGTAAGAAAAAGAACAAAAATATGGATATGGCTTTCTTGACAGGATACAACAGACAGTACAAAACCATGGAGTCCATAATAAAGAAACACTGGCCTATTCTGCAATCGGATAATATCTTAAATTCCATACTACCAAAAAAACCTAGTTTTATCTATAGGAAAGCCCCACCACTCAGAAACAAATTAGTGCATAATGCCCTTGACTCACCAAAACAGATAAAAATAATAAAAAACCTAAAAGAATTTTTTAAGTGCGGAAAATGCCTACCGTGTAAAGTTAGTAAAAAAACAAATAGAAAAACAGCAAAATTCAAATCAGCAACCAACGGAAAAGAATATGACATCAAAGAACTCATAACCTGCAACGTGACCTACGTACTGGAGTGCCCGTGCCACATACAATATGTGGGTAGGACGACCAGGCAACTGCATGTGAGAATCAGAGAGCATATCACCAATATAAAAAACGGATTCCACAAACACATCGTTTCAAGGCACTTCAGAAACTACCACAATAAGGATCCAACCTGTATGGTCTTCTACGGGATAGACAAAATTAAAGGACACTGGAGGGGAGATAATAAGAGAATTAAAATCTCACAAAATGAAACGAAATTGATTTTTCTACTAGACACCCTCCAGCCAGCAGGAATGAATATTGATGTCGACTTAAACTGTTTTCTCACTAATTTTTGGAACTATTAAGTATATTGACATTAAGTCCAAAAAAATATACGACTTTCTCTATTTAAAGTGTATAATAAAACATCTCCCAAAAATAAGAACACACTCCGCACCAATAACATCCATATCATATGTTAGATATAGGAAAACTAGCATCTATTATTTAAAATAATACGACAGTAAGCATACCCCTTATCCCCTCAATAATGTCCCTCAAAAATATCCCCCAGATTTTAATATTATACATTACATTTTAATATTTTATATATATTTTTTAATGATATATATTTTGGTTACATTACATTTCATATCCTATATTTTAATATTACATATCAAAACCTAGGATCCACCTTCATCATATGGTACTAGATTGGGTACCATTCTGTATTAAATTTTACACCAAGGTTGCATTTAATATCCCCCACACATGCAAATTAAATATCCCCCAGCGAAAATTTCCACCCTAATTTATATGTCCCAAACTTTTAATAATTCCATTATTTTAATTCTCTCTTTTTCCCTTTTTATCTTTTTTCATTTTCTTTTAATTAATCATAAAGAATTAATCATATTTTTCACTTATGTTCCTATTTTCAGTATATATATTAAAAACTAATTCTTCACAGTCTCATAACACACCAGTATAGCCCCGGAGATAAGCACCACAATACCAGGGTTTCATTATACTATTTTTCAACATATTATTTTTCAATCTATTTTTCAACATATTATGATTAATTTCCTTTTTATTATTTTTTACATAGGGAATACTATTGATTATATACTTTTTCATTGCTGTATGGTGTAAATGAGTTTTTATTTTTATTATTTTAATTTTTATAATTATAAGCAATTTTGCGATATTTGGCATCTATTTTTAAGTTTATACATATTTTCTTAGTCTAGTTTTACCAAACTGTTGTGTCTGTACTGTTGTGACAGTGTGTTGGATGCGCGCACAGATATAGAAATCTTTTTGGAGACAGGAGCACTACACCGGGTGTTGTCACCAACCCGGATGTCGGCTTAATCATAGGTGGGGGGCAAAAACGGATAAGGAAAAACTGACAAGACAATATCGATCATTAATTTTCCCTTCTACGAGCGACTCAGACTCCGGTCTCCAAACACCCACATCAAAATGGCCGCCGCAAAACACCAGTGCACAACCGCACCAAACACACGGCACACTATATAAGCTTAAGAGGTGTAGCAGATGGACGCCCCAGTAGATGTCTGATGACGAAACGCGTAGGGCGGGACTACGTACGTCTTGCATCACCTCAGGCTAGACGAACAAAGGCCATTCAGGACGGGACTCTCTCTCTCTCTTTTTCATGCTTATAACCTACCTTGTAAATGTGAGTACGACATCGTATCAGTCACAATAAAGTTTCCATATACGGTTTTACACTATGAGTATTCCTCCTCTCTTTTATGCAAACCGATAAAACAACATTTCAAAGCACAGACCGGTGACACCCAGAATTGCTGCACAGTGGCACACACTGTGACCGCTCGTGCCCCTGCAGGGGGGAAGTGGATCCGGTGAGTGCAAGCATAATAAGAGCACGCTGTTGAAGCACAACTACCAAGCCAGCGCCTGGACAAGAAATTTCCCTTGTATTTGGTTTCCAAAGAGGAATATCCCTTGGAACCATCTAAAAAGACTTTCTGAAACAAAAATAAATTTTCTTATCCAACAACACTGGTTCTTAACCAGTTACCAACCGGCCCATAGCCGAATGACGGCTGCAGGGCGGTTGGATAACTCTGGGTGGACGTACTATGACGTCCTCCCAGAATTCCCCTCTCGCGCGCCCCCTGGGGCGCGCACCCGAACACATCCGTGACCGCATCACGGATCCCGGTAAATGGCCGCTGATCGCGGCCGTTTACCATGTGATCGAGCCGTCAAATGAAGGCGCGATCACATGTAAACAGACCGGCGTCATCTGATGACGCCGGTTCCTCTCTTTCCCTCCTGTGTACCGATCGGTACACAGTGAGCGGGGAGGGGGATGGATGGATGTCTGCAGCGCTGTGGGCTGTATGTGTAGTGCCCACAGCGCTGCACAGAGACATCCATCCATCCATGCTCAGCCATCCCTCACTACTAATGCTGTGCAATACTCTGCAATACCCCCACAATACTCTGCAATACCCCCACAATACTCTGCAATGCTGTGCAATACTCTGCAATACCCCCACAATACTCTGCAATACCCCCACAATACTCTGCAATGCTGTGCAATACTCTGCAATACCCCCACAATACTCTGCAATACCCCCACAATACTCTGCAATGCTGTGCAATACTCTGCAATACCCCCACAATACTCTGCAATACCCCCACAATACTCTGCAATACCCCCACAATACTCTGCAATGCTGTGCAATACTCTGCAATGCCCCCACAATACTCTGCAATGCTGTACAATACTCTGCAATGCTGTGCAATACTCTGCAATGCCCCCACAATACTCTGCAATGCCCCCACAATACTCTGCAATGCTGTGCAATACTCTGCAATACCCCCACAATACTCTGCAATGCTGTGCAATACTCTGCAATGCCCCCACAATACTCTGCAATGCTGTGCAATACTCTGCAATGCCCCCACAATACTCTGCAATGCTGTGCAATACTCTGCAATGTCCCCACAATACTCTGCAATGCTGTGCAATACTCTGCAATGCTGTGCAATACTCTGCAATGCCCCCACAATACTCTGCAATGCCCCCGCCATACTCTGCCATGCCCCCGCCATACTCTGCCATGCCCCCGCCATGCCCCCGCCATACTCCGCAATACCCCGCCATACTCCGCCATACCCCGCCATACCCCGCAATACCCCGCCATACCCTGCCATGCTGAGCCATGCTCAGCTGTACTCGCCCTCTGTATGTGGCCAGGCTGTGGAAGTCTCACACATGGGGTATCGCCGTACTCAGGAGGAGCAGGAGAATCTATTTTGGGGTGTCATTTTTGGCATGTACATGTTATGTGGTAGAAATATTGTATAAATGGACAACTTTGTGTTAAAAAAAAAAAAAGCGTTTTAACCACTTCCCGCCCGCCGGCCGTCATACAACGTCCTTGACTTTGTGCGGAGATATCTGAATGATGGTTGCAGCTACAGGCATCATTCAGATATCAGCTTTTTCAGCCGGCGATTCCCTACACCATGAGAATGATCATAGCAGCTGTTCCACTGCTTGATCGTTCTTACGGGAGGCGAGAGGGGACGTCCCCCCTTCCTGCCGCCTTGCGGTGCTTCTACCGACTCACCGCTACGATCGAAGCCAGGATCTTTTTTTTTTTTTTAACTTCAGGCTTCCCAGCCTAGAGGTGAGATGTGGGGTCTTATTGACCCCATATCTCACTGTAAAGAGGACCTGTCATGCCATATTCCTATTACAAGGATGTTTATATTCCTTGTAATAGGAATAAAAGTGGTCAATTTTTTTTTTTTTTTTGGAATAAAGCATCAAACTAAAATAAATAATGTAAAATGAACAATAAAAAAAAAAAAAAAAAATTTTAAAGCGCCCCTGTCCCTGTGTGCTCGCATGCAGAAGCGAACGCATACGTAAGTCCCACCCACATATGAAAACGGTGTTCAAACCACACATGTGAGGTATCGCTGCGATCGGTAGAGCGAGAGCAATAATTTTGGCCCTAGACCTCCTCTGTAACTCAAAACATGTAACCAGTAAAAAATTTTAAAGCGTCGCCTATGGGGATTTTTGAGTAGCAAAGTTTGGCGCCATTCCACAAGCGCATGCAATTTTGAAGGGTGACATGTTGGGTATCTATTTACTCGGCGTAACTTCATCTTTCACATTATGCATAAACATTGGGCTAACTTTACTGTTTTGGTTTTTGTAAAGCACAAAACAGTTTTTTTTTCCCAAAAAAACGCGTTAAAAAAATTGCTGCGCAAATACCGTGCGAGATAAAAAGTTGCAACGACCGCCATTGTATTCTCTAGGGTCTTTGCTAAAAAAACATATATAATGTTTTGGGGTTCTAAGTAATTTTCTAGCTAATAAATGATGATTTTTACATGTAGGAGAGAAATGTCAGAATTGGCCTGGGTGCTCCAGAATGCCTGAAGGTGCTCCCCTGCATGTTGGGCCTCTGTATGTGGCCACGCTGTGTAAAAGTCTCACACATGTGGTATCACCATACTCGGGAGTAATAGCAGAATGTGTTTTGTGGTGTAATTTGTGGTATGCATATGCGGTCTGTGAGAAATACCCTGATAATATGACAATTTTGTGGAGAAAAAAAAAAGTAAAAAAAAACCTTGATTTTGCAAAGAATTGTGGGAAAAAATGACAACTTCAAAAAACTCACCATGCATCTTTCTAAATACCTTGGAATGTCTTCTTTTCAAAAAGGGGTCATTTGGGGGGTATTTGTACTTTTCTGGCATGTTAGGGTTTCAAGAAATGAGATAGGCCGTCAGTACTTCAGGTGTGATCAATTTTCAGATATTCGCACCATAGCTTTTGGACTCTATAACTTTCAAAAAGACCAAATAATATCCACCGATTTGAGTTATTTTTACCAAAGATATGTAGCGGTATAAATTTTGGCCAAAATATATGAAGAAAAATTACTAATTTGCAAAATATTATAACAGAAATGAAGAAAAATGTATTTTTTTACAGATTTTTCGGTCTTTTTTCTTTTACGGCGCAAAAAATAAAGAACCCAGCAGTGATTAAATACCACCAAAAGAAAGCTCTATTTGTGTGAAAAAAAGGACAAAAATTTCATAAAGATACAGTGTTGCATGACTGAGTAATTGTCATTCAAAATGTGAGAGCACCAAAAGCTGAAAATTGGTCTGGTTAGGAAGGGGGTTTAAGTGCCCAGTTGTCAAGTGGTTAAGCACAAAAGTCACTTTAGAATTAGCACAAGTCACTTTGATGTAAATTATCACTTTTACAGGCACTATTTGCACTTTGTTAATTTACATGCACTATAAGATTGTGGTTTTTATTTGAAGTAAGTAGCAAGGTATTTTTTGATGCAAACAAACATCACTTGCACCTTGTTAATTCACATAGGATATGCATTATAAGATTGTGGTTTTCATTTGAAGAAAATAATGCGGTAATTTTGAACTGAATAATTTACATTCAAGCAACATCACGCTTAGTTTCTATATTTATAAAAGAAAAAATTTTTTTGGTAAATCACTGCCAGAGACCTAAACACCTATATATTTGTTTTTTGAAACACAATTTGTTCATTAGCACTATTTATTCTCAGCACTTTGGGATTTTTTGGCATTTTTTATATTTTCTGCTGTTTATTTGATATTTTGACACTCACACACAATTTAAGAAACCGTGGAAAGTACAACAGTGGAGGCCACCACTGTAAAAAATATTCCATCTCAAGTAATAAAAAAGTTTTTTATGTTAGAAGAGCAGCACCATATCTACTCCTGCTTTCTATACATGAATTTATTCTTCGCCTCAGTCTTCACGAGTGAATCAGGGGGCTTCAGTAACCAAAACTGCAGTGTTTATCCTCATGACACAACACAGGAAGCACCTCCATGGTTAACAGAGGACAGAATTAAAATTAGACTTGAGAAACTTAACATTAATAAATCACCGGGACCTGATGGCTTGCATCCGAGGGTACTTAGGGAACTCAGTCAAGTGATTGCCAGATCGTTGTTCCTAATTTTTACAGTCTACTGACTGGAATGGTACCAGCTGATTGGAAAAAAGCCAATGTAGCACCAATATTTAAAAAGGGCCCAAAATACATCCCTGGGAATTACAGACCAGTTAGCCTAACATCAATAGTATTTAAACTCTTGGAGGAGATGATAAGGGACTATATACAAGATTTTAGTAATGAGAACGGTATCATTATCAGTAATCAGCATGGATTAATGAAGAATCGTTCTTGCCAAACCAATCTACTAACCTTCTATGAGGAGTTGAGTTGCCATCTAGATAAAGGAAGGCCCGTAGACGTGGTGTATCTGGATTTTGCAAAAGCATTTGACACAGTTCCCCATAAACGTTTACTGTACAAAATAAGGTCCGTTGGCATGGACCATAGGGTGAGTACATGGATTGAAAACTGGCTACAAGGGCGAGTTCAGAGGGTGGTGATAAATGGGGAGTACTGGGAATTTGTCAGGGGTGGGTAGTGGGGTTCCCCAGGGTTCTGTGCTGGGACCAATCTTATTTAATTTGTTCATAAATGACCTGGAGGATGGGATAAACGGTTCAATCTCTGTATTTGCAGACGATACTAAGCTAAGCAGGGCAATAACTTTTCCGCAGGATGTGAAAACCTTGCAAAAAGATCTGAACAAATTAATGGGGTGGGCAACTACATGGCAGATGTAGTTCAATGTAGAAAAATGCAAAATAATGCATTTGGGTGGCAAAAATATGAATGCAATCTATACATTGGGGGAGAACCTCTGGGGGAATCTAGGATGGAAAAGGACCTGGGGGTCCTAGTAGATGATAGGCTCAGCAATGGCATGCAATGCCAATCTGCTGCTAACAAAGCAAACAAAATATTGGCATGCATTAAAAAGGGGATCAACTCCAGAGATAAAATGATAATTCTCCCACTCTACAAGACTCTGGTCTGGCCGCACCTAGAGTATGCTGTCCAGTTCTGGGCACCAGTCCTCAGGAAGGATGTACTGGAAATGGAGCGAGTACAAAGAAGGGCAACAAAGCTAATACAGGGTCTGGAGGATCTTAGTTATGAGGAAAGTTTGCAAGCACTGAACTTATTCTCTCTGGAGAAGAGACTCTTGAGCGGGGATATGATTTCAATATACAAATACCGTACTGGTGACCCTACAATAGAAATAAAGCTTTTTCGCAGAAGAGAGTTTAACAAGACTCGTGGCCACTCATTAAAATTAGAAGAAAAAAGGTTTAACCTTAAACTACGTAGAGGGTTCTTTACTGTAAGAGCGGCAAGGATGTGGAATTCCCTTCCACAGGCGGTGGTCTCAGCGGGGAGCATCAATAGTTTCAAGAAACTATTAGATAAGCACCTAAATGAACACAACATACAGGGATATACAATGTAATACTGACACATAATCACACATAGGTTGGACTTGATGGACTTGTGTCTTTTTTCAACCTCGCCTACTATGTAACTATGTAAAGAAAAGCACATGGAGCAGCATGCAAGTAATAATAATAATAGGAACACATGACAACTACTTACTTTTTTGAAGAACTCTCTTGATCTTTCTGTACTGATCCTGCTTCCTTAATTTCAGGTCTGACCAGCGTTTCCTCAATTGATCCTTGGATCGTCGTACCCCCAAATTCCTGTGCAGACTTTTCACAACTTTAGCCATGATCTTGGCCTTTCTGACATTTGGGTATGGGTAAGGTCCATGCTTCCCATCATAGTCGGCCCTCTTCAAGATGTCCACCATCTCCACCATCTCTATAAAGGACATATTTGAGGCCTTAAATCTCCTCCGGGATCGGGGCATTCATGGCTCCGGGCTTTCGTCGTTGCTGCTCTCCTCTGCATGCACTTGCTCTTTCCCCACCATGTGGTCTCCCACTGCGCCGAAAGACAAGGGGCTGGGAATAAACTAGAAAGAACGTCAGGGGCGGGCAGAGTTTCACGCATGCGCAGCGTATATAAAGCGTAACACGCGTGCGTCATACGTATGATCTGTGGGAGAAGGAAGGAGTGTCGGAAGCGCCGATTGTTAGAATGAAGGTACAATTTTAACTTGGTGCATCAGTGGCCTATACTGCTTATAGATTGAGGCCTATATTGGGACAAGATTAAGAGAGTTTAGCCTGACATTAGGGTTTGTCTTGTGTTGTGTCTTGCAGAGAAAATGGATCTATTGAATGATCAGGATGTTATCTCCATATTCATTGATATGTACAGGGAGCTGCCCTGTCTGTGGCAGGTAAACCCCCCGCTTTTATAACAATAAAACAAAGAGAAAGGCAGCACTGGAACAATTGCTGGAGTTTGTAAAGCCGGTGATCCCCACGGCAGACATCCCCTATTTGAAGACCCTAATTGGTGGCATGAGCAGCACTTATAATAGGGAGTGCAAGAAGGTCCAGGATTCCCAGAGATCAGGAGCTGCAGCAGACGACTTTTATGTACCCAGGCTGTGGTACTATGACAGACTGCATTTTCTGGCAGGCCAGACTGAACCCAGGCCAGCACTCTCCAGTCTTCCTTCAAGGCTTCCTTCCACCTCAGCTGAAGCTTCCGACATCCAACCTGGGCCTTCCAGCCAGCAAGAAGTGGAGGAGCCCAGCTTGAGCCAGGTATAGCATTGTTCAACATATTTCTAGTCAACTAATTAATGATGTTAACTAGATGTTATTATTGATCAGTAATTTCTGATTTTACAAAGTGTTTTACATATCAATAGACAGTAGTGGCCACAAATGATTGGGACAAGAATGAAAAATGCTGGGGTCAGAATGATAGTCTTTTCTATTTATTAATATTCAATTTGCAACACTCATGAGCTGAAAATTGTGTGTGATTGATGAACCAAAAACTAAAACTATGTCCCTTTTTCATACACAGGAAAGTCTCAGCCAGGAGGAGGCTGTGGAAAGTGGCAGCCAGGAGGTGGTGGGGGTAAGTGGCAGCCAGGAGGTGGCCGGGCCCAGTAGCTTGCCCGAATCCCAGGTCCCTCGCCTCCGCCTTCCAAAAAAAAGTCCCAGGAAGAGGAGTAACCTGGAGGAGGCAGCACTTGGCCTATTTCGGAAGGCTACTGCGGCCCTCATAACCCTCCCAATAATCAAGACGACTATGCCAACATGGCAGCCTGAAAAATGCCGGAAATGGAGGAGGGCCAATGCCTCTTATGTGAGGAAGTTATGTTACAAGCCCTAAATAAGGGGTTGAGGGGCGAACCCACAAGCCAAAGCCACGTTTGTGAGTTCAACCATGGTTCTCCTCCTCCTCCTCCTCCACCACCTGCCACAACTACAACACCAGAGCCACAGCCTGGAAGCAAGCGTGGAAGGAAGACAAGAAAGTGATGGCTTGGGTTCAGTCTGGTCTGACAAAAAATGCAGGCTGTGGTATGACCACAGCCTGGGGACAGATATGTCATCTGCTGCTGTTCCTGTCGGAAAATCCGATGGAAATGTGTGATGGAGCCTACACACGGTCGGAATTTCCGACAACAAGGTCCTATCACACTTTTTCCGTCTGAAAATCCGACCGTGTGTACGGGGCATAAGAATTTACGAGAACGGATTTTGTTGTCGGAAAATTTGAGATCCAGATCTCAAATTTTGTTTGTCGGAAATTCCATCGGAAGATATCAGTTGGAGCCTACACACGGTCAGAATTTCCGACAACAAGCTCCCATCGAACATTTGTTGTCGGAAAATCCGATCGTGTGTATGGGGCATTAGTGTGTGTATAACTGTATATGTGGCTCATGTGACTGCTCGGTCCAGCCCGCCTCTCTCCTCTCACATCTCTCATCTCTCCTGACGTCAGTGGGAGTTCAGCCCCGCCTCACCGACTGGTGGGTGGGGCTGACGTCAGGAGAGACCTGAGAGGAGAGAGGCGGGCCGAACCTGGCAGTCACATGAGCGGCATATACAGTTATACACACACTAAGAAATGAGGTATGAAGCTGCATATATTTTAAAAAACACATACAGCGGTGGCCACTTAATGGATTATAACTCTGCATTTATTACAAAAGTTATTTTGACAGACACGCTCGGAACGCTCTTCCGGGAGGGGCAGGGCAAGTCTGGATGACGTCACCCGACAACGATTTTACGGGTCGCATGCATCGATGCCGCATTGGGGACACCAGAATCGCGATGCAGCGATTAAATGCCACACCTCTACTGCTCGCCCTGCACATGGGGGTACCATGTGTGGCAAAAACACCAGCAATTTGGGTACCACATGCTTGCATGCAAAGGCATTTAACTTCCCACCACTCAGCCCGTTGGCAAGAGCACCTAAAAGCCACACAAAAGGGACACAATTCTTTTCCTCCTTACCTCTCTCCTTTCATGTCTACCCCCGCTATATCTCATGACCTCTCAGCAGCCTCCACTAACAGGGATGTTGGTATAGCAAAAGGTATAAAGTTAGATTGTTGCTCAGCAAAGACTATATTGGTGTACAGGTACCCACATCCCAAATATTGTCAGGAAGAATTATAAGGAAGTTGGGGCAATGGGATTTTTTACGGCACCGTCATAGGACATACAGAAGAATTTTCTTAAAAACACTTAATTTTATTGTATACAAAAAAGTTTTTTCTTAGATATTTAATCGCACAATACAGAAAAAAATTCCAACTATACAGAAATGTTCTGTACTACACCCCCAATGTTGGGGCCACTTTTGCCTGGGAAGCTAATTCCAAAGTGAATAGCTATGCGTAGACCGTCTATCGCTTATCTCGTCATGTTTTGAGTATGACCGCTTGTTCAGGAGAGGGACATAAACATGTACAGTATCTCACAAAAGAGAGAATACCCCTCACATTTTTGTAAATATTTTATTATATCTTTTCATGTAACACTGAAGAAATTACACTTTGCTACAATGTAAAGTAGTGAGTGTACAGTTTGTATAACAGTGTAAATTTGCTGTCCCCTCAAAATAACTCAACACACAGGCATTAATTAATCTTGAGAATAGGAGATTAAGGGGGGATATGATCACCATGTATAAATATATAAGGGTTCCATATAGTGAACTTGGTGTTGAGTTATTCACTTTACGGCCAACACTGAGGACAAGGGGGTACTCTTTACGTCTATAGAAAAAGAGATTTCATCTCCAAATACGGAAAGGTTTCTTCACAGTAAGAACTGTGAAAATGTGGAATAGACTCCCTCCAGAGGTGGTTCTGGCCAGCTCAGTAGATTGCTTTAAGAAAGGCCTGGATTATTTCCAGGGAAAATCCGATTGCCTCTCTGGGATCAGGAAGGAATTTTTTCCCTTGCTATAGCAAATTGCATTCTGCTTTTCTGGGGTTTTTTTTTTGCCTTCCTCTGGATCAACTGTGGGTATAGGATTGGGTATATGGGATTGTATGATATTTTTTTTTATTTATTTATTTATTTATTTTACGGTTGAACTAGATGGACTTGTGTCTTTTTTCAACCTGACTAATTATGTAACTATGTAATGTCTAAACCGCTGGCAACAAAAGTGAGTACACCCCTAAGTGAAAATTTCCAAATTGGGCCCAAAGTGTCAATATTTTGTGTAACTACCATTACTTTCCAGGACTGCCTTAACCCTCTTGGGCATGGAGTTCACCAGACCTTAATAGTTTGCCACTGGTGTCCTTTTCCACTCCTCCATGACAACATCATGGAGCTGGTGGATGTTAGAGACCTTGGGCTCCTCCACCTTCCGTTTGAGGATGCCCCACAATAGGGTTAAGGTCTGGAGACATGCTTGGCCAGTCCATTACCTTTACCCTCAGCTTCTTTAGCAAGGCAGTGGTTGTCCTGAAGATGTGTTTGGAGTTGTTATCATGTTGGAATACTGCTCTGCGGCCCAGTCTCCGAAGGGAGGGGATCATGCTCTGCTTCAGTATGTCACAGTACATGTTGGCATTCATGATTCCCTCAATAATCTGTAGCTCCTCAGTGCCAGCAGCACTCATGCAGCCCCAGAACATGACGCTCCCACCACCATGCTTGACTGTAGGCAGGACACACTTTTCTTTGTACTTCTCACCTGGTTGCTGCCATACACGCTTGACATCATCCGAACCAGATACATTTATCTTGGTCTCATCAGACCACAGGACATGGTTCCAGTAATCCATGTCCTTAGTCTGCTTGTCTTCAGCAAATTGTTTGTGGGCTTCCTTGTGCATCATCTTTAAAAGAGGCTTCCTTCTGGAAAGACAGCCATGCAGACCAATTTGATGCAGTGTGTGACGTATGGTCTGAGCACTGACAGGCTGACCCCCCCACCTCTTCAACCTCTGCAGCAATGCTGGCAGCACTCATACGTTCATTTCCCAAAGACAACCTCTGGATATGATGCTCAGAATGTGCACTCAGCTTCTTTGGTCGACCATGAAGAGGCCTGTTCTGTGTGGATCCTGTCCTGTTAAACTGCCGTATGATCTTGGCCACCGTGCTGCAGTTCAGTTTCAGGGTCTTGGCAATCTTCTTATAGCCTAGGCCATCTTTATGTAGAGCAACAATTCTTTTTTTCAGATCCTCAGAGTTTTTTGCCATGAGGTGCTATGTGGAACTTCCAGTGACCAGTATGAGAGTGAGAGCAATAACACCAAATTTAACACACCTGCTCCCCATTCACATCTGAAACCTTGTAACACTAACTAGTCACATGACACTGGGGAGGGGAAATGGCTAATTGGGCCAAATTTGGACATTTTCTCTTAGCGGTGTACTCACTTTTGTTGTGGATAAAGTAAAATTGCGCAACCAAATACAATAATATGTTTGAAACAACAAATACAAATTAAATAGTGTGTGTATTCAAGTCCATATAGTGGTCCAATAAATAAACTGTGATGTTGAACACTCAGGATGGGACTTGATACTTCTGTTTGGTAAATATGATAAGAGAGGCCGCTTACCGGATAAGGTGGATCTCAGATTATAGAGATCAAACTCACTCAGCAAAAAATCATTCAACTTGTGAACACTCCTCCTGGGACTCCTCCAAAGCCAGTATTCCTTCCGATACAGCAGGCTCCTGTATTCTTATGATACTCCTTACAAATGTGATGGCAACTCCTTAATAGTCTCCAGCATTGGGATGTATCACAAGATAAAATGAAGAGGTTTAATGGGGCAGTACTCCTGTTTGAAAGATTTATTAAAGGCTTTACAGGCACTGACATCCAAAGACAATGAAACAATTTTCAAACAGCCGCTGCTCAAGCCAGCCAGCTGGTGCGTGATGACGTCAAGAACTGGTGCTCCACCGACATGTTTCCCCGTACAAAGGGAACCAGTCAATTCCTTGTACGGGGAAACGCATCGGGTGGAGCACCAGTTTTTGACGTCACCATGCACCAGCTGGCTGGCTTGAGCAGAGGATGTTTGAAAATCATTTCATTGTCTTTGGAAGTCAGTGCCTTTAAAGTTTTTAATAAATCTTTCAAACAGGAGTTATGCACCATTAAGCCTCTTCTTTTTATCTTGTGATACATCCCAATGCTGGAGACTATTAAGGAGTTGCCAGCACATTTGTAAGGAGTATCATACGAATACAGGAGCCCGCTGTATCGGAAGTTGAATGATCTTTTGCTGAGTGAGTTTGATCTCTATAATCTGAGATCCACCTTATCTGGTAAGTGGCCTCTCTTATCATATTTACCGAACAGAAGTATTAAGCCCCATCCTGAGTGTTCAACATCACGGTTTATTTATTGGAGCACTATATGGATTTGAATACACACACTATTTAATTTGTATTTGTTTTTTCAGATATATTATTGTATTTGGTTGCGCAATTTTACTTTATCCACAAATTTATGAGCTGAATATTCAGGCTATTTGACCAAGTATAAAATTGATGCGCTTTAAATAAATAGTGCACAATATGCTGCTGCGACTAAGCTTAAATCCAGGAATAAAAAATGCATACATGTGAATAAAATAGATAATTATGGTGCTAATACATGTGTTAAAATTGCCAAAATAAATCTTCAAATTGGGGATGTGACGGTGAATATAAATAAAATAATAATGACACTCTGAGTACAATGTCCAGATAGAGATAAATAGTGGGGGAAAGTAAAAAATAATTAAACAGTTCCTTCCCTTAATCCAGATTCATTGACTCACTGGGTTAGATCGTTTGTCTCAGGATATTTAGTTTTTCTTGCATCCCACTTCAGCCATAATACTGCTGATGATTCGGTAGATAGTGCACAAGCAAAACAGGGACAAGAGATACACTCACAAACTCCCGGTCTATTAGAAGCATTCAAATATGCAGATTGCAGTCAGCCGCTGTGGACAAAATTTCCCATAGAGAAACAGCTGCTGTTAACCTTCAGGTGTATTGCAGCACTGAATGTCCTAAGCTCCTCCCACGCGTTACATCACTGACACGTGACTTTTTCAAGGATCAGCAGTATTATGGCTGAAGTGGGATGCAAGAAAAACTAAATATCCTGAGACAAACGATCTAACCCAGTGAGTCAATCAATCTGGATTAAGGGTAGGAACTGTTTAATTATTTTTTACTTTCCCCCACTATTTATCTCTATCTGGACATTGTACTCAGAGTGTCATTATTATTTTATTTATATTCACCGTCACATCACCAATTTGAAGATTTATTTTGGCAATTTTAACACATGTATTAGCACCATAATTATCTATTTTATTCACATGTATGCATTTTTTATTCCTGGATTTAAGCTTAGTCGCAGCAGCATATTGTGCACTATTTATTTAAAGCGCATCAATTTTATACTTAGTACTATTTGTTTGGTTATCTGATCACCATATACTGATAGCAGCTTTAATTTACTGATTTTATTATAGCACTAACTATATTGGTTTATATATATTTTTTAGCACAATTTATTTATATCACACATATCTATCCACATCAGCGCTTGGTTTTTATTCATTCAGGCTATTTGAGTTGCAGCACCTAACACATGGTCACATTTGATTTTGTCATCTACATTCCAACCATTTTTACTTTTTTCATCACTATTTTTATATACTAATTTTCTTTCTTAAAGATCCGGGGCAGCGCAGATTTTTCACCTTACACTCACTTTTGTTGCCAGCAGGGAGAATAGGTGCAGGAACTCCCCCCGTCTGAGTCAACCCTTGTCTCTGCCCCTACCCACCTCTGACCACCGTCCGTTGATTCCACCCCCTACCCACCTACCAATACTGCCCCTTTTAGAGAATACAGAACCAAGTATCATTTTGTGGTGCTAAATAATTTGTATGAAACATGTTGATGATAAAAAGAAAAGCAGTAAAATAGATTCCCTGCAGTCAGCAACAATAGAATCCCAGCAATAGATCCCCACACAACAATAGACTCCCCCAGCAACAATGGACTCCACCCCAACAACAATAGATTCCCTGCAGCAACAGTGAACTACCCACAACAAAATATCACACCCAGTAACAAAATATCCACCCAAGCAACATTAGAGCCCCCCCCTCCCCCCCAGCAGCAACAACAGATCTTCCAGCAGCCAGCATCAATAGATCCTCTAGCAGCCAGTAAAGATAGACCAGTCCATCAACAATAGATCCCTTCCAGCAACATAAGACCCACCCAGCAACGATAGATTCCCCATCAGCAACAATAGACCCTCACACAAAATCAGATCCCCACCAATGACATTAGATCCCCTAGCAACCAACATCAATACACCCTCCAGCACACCCCACACCCCATGCTATTACATACATTCAGTGCTGGAGGTGCCGGAACTGCGTTCCCCCATGTTCCCACTGAAAAAAAGCCCTGGTTGCCAGTGGTTTAGATATTAATGGCTGTGTGTTGAGATATTTTGAGGGGACAGCAAATTTACACTGTTATACAAACTGTACCCTCACTACTTTACATTGTAGCAAATTGTCATTTCTTCAGTGTTGTCACATGAAAAGATAAAATAAAATATTTACAAAAATGTGAGGGGTGTACTCACTTTTGTGAGATACTGTATATAGCTTCATACTGACATAGTTCATCCACTTGAAACATGAAGCTCACATAGATTATAACTGTAGCAAGGTCCCAGGACTCCTTTGGTCTAATGAGAACCTCCAGGGCCAGAGATAGCTGACTTCCTTCTGTATATGGTGGATTGCAAGGCATAGTGGGTGCAGTAGGAAGTATATTGATTGGGCGCCAGACACTTCTTGAGTGCAAAAGAGATTTTATTTCTCTTAACAGAACTTTGGGAGAGAGGGTTAGGGCCAGGACACCTTTAGGCAGTTGCAAGATTACTTGGCAGACTTTGAGATTTCAACAGGAGGACAGCCATGCAGGAAAAGGCATCCAGCAAGACTCCACATCTGCATGTGTAGGAATGCTGTCTCCTATGGCAACAGTCTTTAACAGTTCCGAACACAAAGTGTAACAGTTCCTTCACTTTCACTACAATCACTTCTTGTAGTTCTTCAGCCCACTGAACTCCCAGTCTCTCACTAGACTAGATGATTCACTATCACTGAATCCCTTGAGGTCCTCCAATCTTCACGGTAGTATCTTCCTCAAGCATCACCCCCACCTCTCTGCTGGGTCCCTAGCTTGGAACTCAAGATACTTCTCAAGCTTCAACCCACTGGCCTGCTCAGTCCCTGGCTTGACACACAAGGCTGCTCTGCAAGCATCACCTCCACTGGCTGGGACCCTGGCTTGATACCTGCTGAAGTTTCCCGATTCTTCACCGTCCCCGTTGGGTGAGAATACTGCTCCGATACTTGCTTCAGCTACACACTGTGGTCCCTGGTAATAAGGTGGTTGGTCCTTTAGTTGCAACAGCTTCCCCTCTACCTCCGACCACGACAGGTTCTCCGGCCGGCAGAACCGTTACTTCTGGTTGGACTGCAAGCCGCAATCCCAACCCTGCACTGCTCTCTTGCCTGGCAAGCAAATTTAGGAGCAACCCTGCCTAAACTCCAGGGTGCTACATTACCATAACAGACAGTGGTTTATGAAACACTTACCCCAGAGTCAGGCTGGGCCTAACCAAGGGTAACCTGGGTATAGCAAAGGGTGTCACAGGTCCTTTCAACACGTCTGCAAGAAGCACACTACCAAATTTCTCTGCCCCAGCTGCTGTATCGAAAAAAAAATACACTCCCTGTCACCCACATGCCCAGTGTCTAAATTCCAGCTTGTCCAAATTGCTGGCATTACAACTCCTGCTTTTCCATTTGGTGGATTCTGCCCCCTTCTGTGAATATACAGAATGTGCTTTACCATAATAGCAGGTTCCTAGTTGCTATTTCTTTGCACGTAAGGCCATTCCAGCTCTGTACCAGTATATTGAAGTGTCTTAGTGCACTTTTACGGCAGTATATTGTTAGTGCACATTTACGAAAGTATATTAAAGTGCGTTAGTGCAGTTTTACTGCAGTATATTGAAGTGCCTAAGTGCACTTTTATGGCAGTATATTGAAGTGCATTAGTGCACTTTTACTGCAGTATTTTTAAGTGCCTTAGTGCACTTTTATGGCAGTATATTGAAGTGCCTTAGTGCACTTTTATGGCAGTATATTGAAGTGTGTTAGTGCAGTTTCAGCCCAGTATATTTAATTGCGTTAGTACAGTTTTACTGCAGTATATTGAAGTTCGTCAGTGCAGTTTTACTGTAGTATATTGTAGGGTGTCAGTGGAGTGTGTCTGTGTAGTAAGTACCCAAGTTAAAGTGCACCAAACACCACTTTCCATTGATTAAAGTGCATCCAGGTACACATTTCCCCTTCTCTATTACATTTCAGTAATAAGTCCCCTCCATCATGTCAGGGAGGCCAACAAGAAGAGGCAGACATTTCCATGGCTCTGTGAGGGGGCCAGCAGCATCTATGTCCACAGGCAAAGGTGGACAAGGTCTGTCCTCAGGCAGGGCACCATTTCCTCTGCTTAGTGTTGTTGCCCATGCTATATCCAGCCACAACAAGCTGAGGAGGTGGTGGACTGGCTTACCAAACCATCCTCATACTCCTCATCCTCTGTCACCCAAGCAGAGACTAGTGCGCAGTCCACCGCAGCTGCCAGAGCAACTTGGTCTGCCTCTTTCTCCACAGCTACTCCTGCCATAGCCCCAGCATCATGCATGAAGTAGTCAGCTGAGTTATTTGAGCACTTGCTCCTTGACGATGCACAGGGATTGCTTGATTCTGATGTTGGTTCTGAGGTTGAGGAAGGTAGGAACATGAGCCTACAGAGAAGGGAGAACACTGGTAAACAACAAATTGGCAGTCATGTTCTCCCAGCCGCAGTATATTGCCAAGTTGGCTCAAGTGTTGATGAGGATGGAGGGGATGATGATGATGAGGTCGCTGATGTGACTTGGGTGCCAGATAGAGCAGAGGAGGAAAGTGAGGGGAAGGCACAACCCCAATGAGGCAGCCATCAAGGAAGAGTAGAGAGCAGCCACCCTATTCCAACACAGTGTAAAGCTGTTATCTCCCGGCCCATTTCCTACAGCTCAGCTCTCTGGGCCTTTTTTAGCACATGTGCAGCCGATGGAACTGTTGCAATTTGCAAACTTTGCCTCAAGCAGATCAAGTGTGGCAAAAACACCAGCCATTTGGGTACCACATGCTTGACAAGGCATTTAACCTCCCACCTCTCAGCCCGTTGGCAAGAACACCTGAAAGCCACACAAAAGGAACGCAGTTCTGCTCCTACTCGCTCCTTACCTTTCAGGTCTACCCCTGCTAAATCTCATGACCTCTCAGCAGCACTGACATGGATGATGGTATAGCGAAGGGTGTCACAGGTCCTTTCAGCACATCTACCAGCAGCACTCCACCTGCTGTAAGCTATAGCAGGCAAATGTCTCTGTCCCAGCTGTTGCAGTGGAAAAAAATAGTCACTGTCACCCACATGCCCAGCGTCTAAATTCAAGCTTGTCAAAGCTGCTCACTTTACAACTTGTGCCTTTCCGTCTGCTAGATTCTGCCTAGTAGTAGCTTAGAAGGTGTGAGTCCATATTGTGTCCTCCAGCAGCTTGGCACATGCTCCAGTGTTCCATGGGACTACAAAGTTCAGCAGTCCCTCTTCAGTATCCCGGGACCCAGCCTTCCTCCTTTTTAAATGAGCACAGGGAAGGAAGGGACCAAACAGCCCGGGAAAGGAGTATGAAACTATTTAACCCCTTCCTAGCCTGGGAAGGCTAACTAAATATAAATCTTCACTGTAGGTAACCTGCCTACAAGTGAATTCCTGCATCGAGAATCTGCAGATTCCTTCAGCTGGAATCACAGGTGGTTAAAAATAACTGCAGACAGGAAGCCCACACAAAGTAATGCCAAGCTGATAGGAGCTGATAGGAGACATAGAGAAATGGCTGTCTGCTGCTAGTTACATGCATCCAGTGTTAATCTGTGGTTAGGGACAGGTGAATGGATTTGGGAACAATATGTCTGTGTCCAGGACCAATCATCTTTCCCTAAAAGCAGGTATCAGCTGGATGTGTGGAAACACAGTGGCAGAAAGTCACAGCTCCTGACAACCTGCCACTGCATAGTACAGGTTTCCTAGCCAAAGCTGTTCGCAACCATCTGCAGATTCTTACTGCAGGAATCTACTGAAAGTTCTAATCACAAATTGTGTTATTGTTCTACAGTAGAGGAAGGTCAGGTGCCAAGAATTTTTGTGCTCTCTGTCAGGGCTGTGTATATCTCAGAAATGACACTTCCCTAGACTTAGTTGCTCCTGCATAGTTGGGTGCATTGGGCAGTAAGTGCGCTCCATCAAATTCTGTCTCTGCACTCTCCATGGCTTTCAGGTCTGTTTTGAAAATTGACCACTGGGAGGAGCAGAGCCAGTAGCCAAGGAAGATGGCCGCGTAAGGAAAGAGCTCCCAGTCCACACAGTGGTTCCCGACCTCTCACAGTGATGAGAGACAGCACAACTTGCCAATCCAGCACCTAATCGTCGGCACAACACTGCCGGTAACCATGGGTAAAAGAAAACCGGCTCCAGGTCCCCACAAACTAACAACATACTTCAGGCCTGCCAGGGACCGGTCAAATAAAGATGGCACTGCCTGGGACCAACCACATTCTCCCTCTCATCATAGCACCCTGTGCGGCAATCGCTCCTCTCCTAGAGAATCTCTGGACAGCAGCCCTGTTAAGTATAACTCCAGGAAGTCCCCAGCACACCAGTATGCAGGTGAGAAGGGATGGGGTGATTTATCTGAGGACTCAACATGTGAGTTTATAGACTGCATAGATGACTATCCTGGTGTGGGGCAACTCCTCTCAGACAAAACTTT